>NC_136329.1:9254785-9399129 GCF_964198595.1 Lampetra fluviatilis
TACGTGACGACTTTACCGAAAGAACCAAGAAGACGAGTCTCATAAATGTTAGTTTAGTTTGTAATAGTTTTTTTGTGAGAGGTCCCCCACCTTGAGCGTGAGGTTGAGGAAAGTGTCGTGGAAGCCCCACTGGAGCAGGTCACCGTAGGCGCGGCTCTCGTGCTTCAGGAACTCGTCCCAGAAGGTGACGTTGCCCGAGTCGGGCAGCGTTCCCAGCAGGAAGACGCGACGCACCCGGTGATCGCCCCCGGCTCCCCAAGTCTGCCGCACCAACTCGCGATGGCCAAAGTCCTGGACCCGGGACTTGATGGCGAGGAGAAGGTATGGAGCTGGGAGTCGCCACCCCCCCCCGCCCCCGCCCGTGGGTGAAGAGAGAGAGAGGGAAAGGAGTGGGGAGCGGTGGTGCAGCGGTTAGCACGCCGCGCTGTGCGCTACGAACCTGGTAGAGGTCCGAGTTCGATTCCCGTTCATGGCCAGCAACAACTCCGACGACGATGGTGGCGATTATTATCTGGACAAACTGGTCCTAGAGGCCCAGGACCGGTTGGTCAGATAATCAAAGACAAAGATCCGCCGTATAGCCTTAACCGGACTGTTGGGGCAAGTGAAAGTACAGACACATACACAACAACAACAACCGCCATTCACCACTAAGTGGCGGTCACGTCACCACGGCGCTTGTGCCAGGCTATGTGCACGTTAAGGCCATGAGAAGTGTCGAACACCCGCTGGCAGGAGGTCACGGGGCAGACCCAGGTGCCATGGGTCGACTGACCGAGATGACTAGCTGATGCACCACCTGTGCCTCCTACTGTGCGAACTCTCTGTGTTTTAGCCGCCCGGTGCTCCGCTCGTTGTTGTGAGCGTCGCTCCTCCGCCCTCCGTTGTTGCTGGAGGGCGACTGCCTCCAACTACCCAGTAGCGTCCTTTACGAGCCTCCTCCACAGAGGCCGATCTTGACACCGCTGGTACCAGTCATCAGCAAGTCCAATCAGCTCCACATCCTTTTGTACCGCATCATTCCACGTCCGTTTAGCTCCCTCTATCCTGCCGAACAAAAGGTGTTTTGGCATGCAGTGGCTGGGCATGTGGGTTATATGACCCAGCCAACGCAGCCTTGCCTGCCGGAGGAGCTCACCGATGGGACTTTGTCCAGACATTTCAAGGAATTGTGAGCTCCTCACACAATCCAGCCTGGTTAAACCCAGGATGAATCGTAGGCAGGCCAGCCTAAATGTTTCTAACCGATGAAAATGTTCCATTATGGGGGGGGGGGTCCACGTTTTCATAGCCACCGTCATCATAGCCACCGTCATCATAGCCACCATCATAGCCACCATCATAGCCACCATCATAGCCGTCGTCATAGCCGCCGTCATAGGCGTCGTCATAGCGACCATCATAGCCACCATCACAGCCGTCGTCATAGCGACCATCATAGCCGTCGTCATAGCGACCATCATAGCCACCATCACAGCCGTCGTCATAGCGACCATCATAGCCGTCGTCACAGCCAGCCGCGTGTCCCAGGCCCCCGCCGCGTCCTCACCGCCGTGTGTCCCGGCGCAGGCCCCCGGCTGGTCGATGCGCAGCGGGAAGTGTCGGCAGTGTCGGTAAAGGAGGTGCTGCCGGTAGGCCCACGGCAGGGCCTGGAAGTCGGGCGAGGCCTGGGCCACCAGCGGGTCCGCGCGGCACTGATGGGCCCCCTCCTGCTGTCCCTCCTCCTCCTCCTCCACCACCTCCACCTCCTCGCCCTCCCCCCCCACGGTGGGAGGGGAGGGCGAGGAGGAGGAGGAGGGAACGAAGGAGTCGAAGCGAAAGACGCGGCCCGAGGAGGGGGAGGAGTTGAGCCTGGGGAGATGGGGAGGAGGTGGTGGTGGAGGTCGTTGAGGGAGATGGGGAGGAGGAGGAGGTGGAGGAGGAGGGAGATGGGGAGGAGGAGGTGGAGGAGGGAGATGGGAAGGAGGAGGAGGTGGAGGAGGAGGGAGATGGGGAGGAGGAGGGAGATGGGGAGGTGGAGGTGGTAGATGAGGTGGTGGAGGTGGTGGAGGAGGGGGAAGATGGGGAGGAGGTGGAGGAGGTGGTGGTGGTGGACAAGGAGGGAGATGGGGAGGAGGTGGTGGAGGAGGAGGAGGTGGTGGAGGTGGTGGTGGAAGAGGGAGATGGGGAGGAGGTGGTGGTGGAGGTGGTGGAGGAGGAGGAGGAGGTGGTAATGGAGGAGGGAGGAGGAGGTGGGTGGAGGTGATGGAGGAGGAGGGATAGGAAGGGAGGGAGGGAGGGAGGGAGGGGAGGGGCAGCCATCAGCTGACCACGTGTCCCAGTTGAGCCTTCCAGAAATGGAAAGCGGAGTAGGGGGGTATGGGGGGGGGGAGGTGGTGGTGGTGGTGGGGTGGTGGTGGTGGTGGTGGAGGTGGGGGTGGTGGTGGTGGAGGTGGTGGTGGAGGTGGTGGAGGTGGTGGTGGTGGAGGTGGTGGTGGTGAAGGTGGTGGTGGTGTTGGTGGTGGTGGAGGTGGTGGTGGTGGTGGAGGTGGTGGTGGTGGTGAAGGTGGTGGAGGTGGTGGTGGTGGGGGGTGGTGGTGGTGGTGGGGGTGGTGGTGGGGTGGTGGTGGTGGGGTGGTGGTGGTGGTGTTGGTGGTGATGGAGGTGGTGAAGGTGGTGTGGGGGTGGAAGTGGTGAAGGTGGGGTGGCGGTGGAGGTGGTGGTGGAGGTGGTGGTGGTGGAGGTGGTGGTGGTGGTGGTGGGGGTGGTGGTGGGGTGGTGGTGGTGGGGTTGTGGTGGTGGTGGTGGGGGTGGTGGTGGGTGGTGGGTGGTGGTGGAGGTGGTGGTGGTGGTGGGGGTGGGTGGTGGGGTGGTGGTGGTGGGGGTGGTGGTGGTGGTGGGGGTGGTGGTGGGGAGGTGGTGGTGGTGGTGGTGGTGGTGGTGGGGGTGGTGGTGGGGTGGTGGTGGGGTGGTGGGGGTGGTGGTGGTGGTGGGGGTGGTGGTGGGGAGGTGGTGGTGGTGGTGGTGGTGGGGGGTGGTGGTGGGGTGGTGGTGGTGGGGATGGTGGTGGTGGTGGGGGGTGGTGGTGGGGAGGTGGTGGTGGTGGTGGTGGTGGGTGGTGGGGGGTGGTGGTGGGGTGGTGGTGGTGGGGGTGGTGGTGGTGGTGGGGGTGGTGGTGGGGGAGGTGGTGGTGGTGGTGGTGGTGGGGGTGGTGGTGGTAGTGGGGGTGGTGGTGGGGTGGGGTGGTGGAGGTGGTGGGGTGGTGGGGGGTGGTGGTGGGGTGTGGTGGGTGGTGGTGGTGGGGGGTGGTGGTGGGGTGGTGGTGGTGGGGTGGTGGTGGGGGTGGGGGTGGTGGTGGGGTGGTGGCGGTGGTGGAAGTGGTGAAGGTAGTGAAGGTGGTGGCGGTGGAGGTGGTGGTGGTGGTGGTGGTGGAGGTGGTGGTGGTGGTGAAGGTGGGGTGGCGGTGGAGGTCGTGGTGGAGGTGGTGGTGGTGGTGGTGGAGGTGGTGGTGGTGGTGGAGGTGGTGGTGGTGGTGGTGGTGGGGTGGTGGTGGTGGTGGTGGGGTGGCGGTGGAGGTGGTGGTGGTGGTGGAGGTGGTGGTGGTGGAGGTGGTGGTGATGGTGGTGGTGGTGGTGGAGGTGGTGTTGGTAGTGGGGTGGCGGTGGAGGTGGTGGAGTTGGTGGTGGTGGTGGAGGTGGTGGTGGTGGTGAAGGTGGGGTGGCGGTGGAGGTCGTGGTGGTGGTGGTGGGTGGTGGTGGTGGTGGTGGTGGTGGTGGAGGTGGGTGGTGGTGGTGGTGGTGGTGGTGGTGGAGGTGGTGGTGGTGGTGGTGGAGGTGGGGTGGGCTGTGGAGGTGGTGGTGGTGGAGGTGGTGGTGGTGGTGGTGGAAGTGGTGGTGATGGTGGTGGTGGAGGTGGTGGTGGTGGGGTGGCGGTGGAGGTGGTGGAGGTGGTGGTGATGGTGAAGGTGGGGGTGGCTCCCCCCAGTGGCGCCTCTCACTTTGTGGGGGGCCCGCGAGCGAGGGAGGTTGTGGGGTGGGGGGGCCGAGTTTGTGGAGCATCATCATCATCAGCAGCAGCAGCAGCATCATCAGCAGCGGAGGGGCCACCCGCCGGCAGCGCTGGAGCCACATGGCGCTAACCGTTGCGCCACCGCTCCTCACTCACACACACAGAGACACACAGAGACACACTCACACAGTGCGCTAACCACTGCGCCACCACTCCCCACACACACACAATGCGCTAACCGCTGCGCCACCGCTCCTCACTCACACACACAGAGACACAGAGACACACTCACACAGTGCGCTAACCACTGCGCCACCACTCCCCACACACACACAATGCGCTAACCGCTGCGCCACCGCTCCTCACTCACACACACAGAGAGACACAGAGACACACTCACACAGTGCGCTAACCACTGGGCCACCGCTCCTCACTCACACAGAGAGACACAGAGACACACTCACACAGTGCGCTAACCACTGCGCCACCACTCCCCACACACACAATGCGCTAACCACTGCGCCACTGCTCCTCACTCTCACACACAGAGACACACAGAGACACACTCACAGTGCGCTAACCACTGCGCCACCACTCCCCCACACACACAATGCGCTAACCACTGCGCCACCGCTCCCCACACACACAGAGACACACTCACACAGTGCGCTAACCACTGCGCCACCGCTCCTCACTCACACACACACAGAGACACACTCACACAGTGCGCTAACCACTGCGCCACCGCTCCCCACTCACACAGAGAGACACAGAGACACACTCACACCGTGCGCTAACCACTGCGCCACCGCTCCCCACACACACACAATGCGCTAACCACTGCGCCACCGCTCCTCACTCACACACACAGAGACACACAGAGACACACAGTGCGCTAACCACTGCGCCACCGCTCCTCACTCACACACACAGAGACACACTCACACAGTGCGCTAACCACTGCGCCACCGCTCCTCACTCACACACACACAGACACACAGAGACACACTCACACAGTGCGCTAACCACTGCGCCACCGCTCCCCACACACACAGAGACACACAGAGACACGTGGGGCTTTCGCGACCCGGTGCTGCCTGCTGCTGCTGCTACGCGCTTTCATTTAACTCACTCAGTCTGCCGTCGTTGTTGTCGTTGTATCCTCAAATCTTGTAACTCAATTTTAAGCCACTTCCCAACGTGATATCGACTGCAAAATTGGTATACTCGTGTCATACTGATGACAATAAAATTTTCTATCATAAAAAATATATATTTTTAAACATTCTTCTTCGTGTGTTATGGTTCGGCTTGGGTCTAATTGTCTACGGTCAACTCACGTTGGCTGTAATTGGCCACGCATCCCTTACGTCATGGCAAGCTTCTGCCAATTACTAGTACATTTCATAAAAGCGTGTTTGTAAAAACTTTTTTTTTTAAATATCACTTATTTTTTGGGATTAGATCGCGTTTTTTTATAAATGTGTCGCAACTCTCCACCACCCGACACGGCCAATCAGTCAAAAAAGTGTCACGTTCTTGGTTCTTTCGGTAAAGTCGTCACGTAGAATGGAAATAATAAAATAATAAAAATAAAACATAATAAAATAATTCTCACGACGTTTCGGCCACAACGCAAGCAGCCGTCCTCAGGTGGAGAACAGGTCATTCAGACTCTGCCTTCTGTCTTCTCGACAGACCTGTTCTCCACCTGAGGACGGGCTGCTTGCGTTGTGGCCGAAACGTCGTGAGAATTATTTTATTATGTTTTATTATTTCCATTCTACGTGACTTTACCCAAAGAACCAATAAGATGAATCCCTGCAGTCACGAAAGAAGCTTTAAATCGAAATGTAAGTGTCACGTTGACAAAAGACAAAACAGTTCGCTGCCTGAGCCCCACCGGTGTGTTGAAGCGTGGAACCACATCATTTACAATTTGAGTAGCACGACGTTTCGCTGGTCATTGCATCCAGCATCATCGGGCAATTCGCCAGAATGGTGAGGGGCTCTGCTGCGTCTCCCGTTCTTATATAGAGCAGCAGCAGGGTGACGTCATCATTAATTGATGATGACGTCACCCTGCTGCTTATATAGAGCAGCAGCAGCAGGGTGACGTCATCATTAGCTTTCAAGCTGTCAATTCCGGTTTGGTGATTCTGCACTTGCTCTATGACTATAGTACTATACCGCCTTCGACTTTTATGAACGACTGGGTGCTTAAGGTTAGCGATGTGTCGTATTATCTGGCTGTATAGCAAATGAAAAAATACAATTACTTTACTGCGCAAATAAAAAAGTGACGTGTTTTTAATATTTAAGTGTTTTTTTTAATTTGGGCCCCTTTATAACAACATTTGCTACAGGCTCCCCCCCCCCCCACTCGCTTCATCCGGCACTGGCGGCAATGAAGGTGAGCTTTGAAGTCAGCACCATCAGCACCATCAGCACCATTATTACCATCATCAATATGATCAACATCACCATCATCACCACCATCATTACCATGATCATCACCACCACCATCATGACCATCATTACCATGGTCATCATCACCACCATCATTACCATTATCATCATCACCACCATTATTATCATGATCATCATCACCACCATCATTACCATCATCACCATGATCATCATCACCACCATTATCATCACCATCATTATCATCACCACCACCATCATTACCATCATTACCACGAACATCATCACCACCATCATTAGCATTATAATCACCACCACCATCATCACCACCATCATTATCACCACCATCACCACCATCATCACCATCATCACCATGATCATCATCACCACCATCATTACCATGATCATCATCACCACCATTATTACCATGATCATCATCACCACCATTATTATCATGATCACCATCATCACCATGATCATCATCACCACCATCATTACCATGATCATCATCACCACCATTATCACCATGATCATCATCACCACCATTATTACCATGATCACCATCATCACCATGATCATCATCACCACCATTATTATCATGATCATCATCACCACCATTATTACCATGATCACCATCATCACCATGATCATCATCACCACCATCATTACCATGATCATCATCACCACCATTATTACCATGATCATCATCACCACCATCATTACCATGATCATCATCACCACCATTATTACCATGATCACCACCACCATTACCATCACTACAACCACAATGGTGCCACGTTCATGTTTTGAAAATCGATTCACAATAATTCGGATCGTACGCAATTTAGTCGATTTCTCACCATTAACGCTTAAGGGGAATCGCGATCCAACAAATAATATAACGACAAAAATCGGAATCGATTGGTTCATGCAAAATGCTTTCACAGCGCGCTAACCACTGCACCACCGCTCCCCACACACAGCGCGCTAACCACTGCACCACCGCTCCCCACTCACAGCGCGCTAACCACTGTACCACCGCTCCCCACTCACAGCGCGATAACCATTGCACCACCGCTCCCCACACAGGCACACAGACACTCGGACACATACACTCACAGACACACACTCGCAGAAACACTCACAGACACATAGAGACATACACAATCACAGAAACACTCACAGAAACACTCACACTCAGACACAGAAACACACACAGACACACTCACAGACACAGACACACTCACAGACACTCACAGACACACACACACAGACACACACACACAGACACACACTCACAGACACTCACACACACACAGACACACACTCACAGACACTCGCAGACTCACACAGAAACACTCACAGACACACACAGGCAAAAACACACACTTATACGGAGACACACACAGACACACTCACAGACACACTCACAGACAGAAACACTCACAGACACTCACAGACACACACACACACAGACACACACTCACATACACACATTCACAGACACTCACAGACACACACACAGACACACACACACAGACACACACTCACAGACACTCACAGACACACACAGACACACTCACAGACACACACAGAAACACTCAGACACACACAGAAACACTCACAGACACACACAGACACAGAAACACTGACAGACACACACACACACTCACTTACTCGCAGACACACACAAAAACACTCACAGACACACACAGACACAGAAACACTGACAGACACACACACTCACTCACTCGCAGACACACAAAAACACTCATAGACACACACAGACAAAGACACACACTCACACGGAGACACACACAGAAACACTCACAGACACACACAGACACACTCACTCACTCGCAGACACACAGAAACACTCACAGACACTCACACTCACACACAGATACTCACTCACAGACACGCACAGAAACACTCACAGACACACACAGACAAAGACACACACTCACACGGAGACACACACAGACACACTCACAGACACAAAGACACACACAGACACGCACACAGACACACACACACTCACTCACTCGCAGACACACAGAAACACTCATAGACACACACAGACAAAGACACACACTCACACGGAGACACACACAGACACACTCACAGACACACACAGACACACACAGACACGCACACAGACACACACAGAAACACTCACACACACTCACACACAGACACTCACAGACACACACACACACAGACACACAGACACACACTCACAGAAACACATTCACAGACACTCACAGACAAAGACACACACTCACACGGAGACACACGCAGAAACACTCACAGACTCACACACAGACACGCACACTCACACACAGACACGCACTCACACACAGACACGCACTCACACACAGACACACGCACACACACAGACACACACACTCACACACAGACACGCGCACTCACACACAGACACACACACTCACACACAGACACACACACTCACACACAGACACACACACTCACACACAGACACGCACTCACACACAGACACACGCACACACAGACACACACACTCACACACAGACACGCGCACTCACACACAGACACACACACTCACACACAGACACACACACTCACACACAGACACGCACTCACACACAGACACACGCACACACACAGACACACACACTCACACACAGACACGCGCACTCACACACAGACACACACACTCACACACACAGAGCACACGCACTCACACACAGACACACGCACTCACACACAGGCACACGCACACACACAGACACACACAGACACGCACTCACACACAGACACGCAATGCAACCGGTTGCTTGTTTACCGGCAAACGATCGCCGCGACAGTGATTGCCCGGCGAGGTCTGCTAATGGTGGCACGGCCGTCCGTCTTTGTCTTCCTTCATTTGCCGTGGCGTGTGGCGGCGGCCGATACCCTCGCCCACTCCCCTGAGCCTCCACACACATCTGGGAGGCATTAGGAGGAGGGGGGGAGGAAGGGGGGAGTAGGAGGAGGAGGGGGGGGGAGGAGGGGGGGGGGGGGGAGGAGGAGGGGGGAGGGGGGAGGAGGAGGGGGAGGAGGAGGAGGGAGGAAGGGGGGAATAGGAGGAGGAGGGGGGAGAAGGAGGAGGAGGGGGAGGAGGGGGGAGGAGAGGGGAGGAGGAGGAGGGGAGGAGGGGGGGAGGAGGAGGGAGGAAGGTGGGGGGAGGAGGAGGAGGTGGGGGAGGAGGGGGGGGAGGAGGAGGGGGAGGAGGGAGGAGGAGGGGGAGGAGGAGGAGGGAGGAAGGGGGGAATAGGAGGAGGAGGGGGGAGAAGGAGGAGGAGGGGGAGGAGGGGGGGGAGAGGGGAGGAGGGGGGGGGGAGGAAGGGGGGAGTAGGAGGAGGAGGGGGGGGAGGAGGGGGAGAGGAGGAGGAGGAAGGGGGAGGAGGAGGGAGGAGGAGGGGGGGGAGGAGGAGGAGGGGGGGAGGTAGAAGTGGGGGGGAGGAGGAAGAGGAGGAGGGAGGAAGAAGGGGGGAGGTAGAGGTGGGGGGGGAGGAGGAGGAGGGAGGAGGAGGGAGGAGGAGGGGGGGGGGAGAGGGGAGAGGAGGAGGGGGAAAGTGGGAGGAGGAGGGGGGGAGGAAGAGGGGGGAGGGAGGAGGGGGAGGAGTGGTGGGAGATGGGAGGGGGGCGGGGCAGGGAGGGGGGGAAGGGGGAGGAGGCAGGAGGCGTTGAAACTAAATTTCGATGTGAAGATTCTTTCGTGACTGCAGTGATTCATCTTCTTGGTTCTTTCGGTAAATTCACGTAGAAGGGAAATAATAAAATAATAAAAATAAAACATAATAAAATAATTCTCGCGACATTTCGGCCACAACGCAAGCAGCCGTCCTCAGGTGAAGAACAGGTCTGTCGGAAAGGACAGCGTCTGAAATGACGAATGCAAAGCTTAGTAGAGAAGGGAGGGAGGGCATGACCGTGGCCGAGAAGACCTGAAGCTTCGTGTGGAGCGACAGACCAGGTAGCTTCCAAACAGCGTTACGCAACCGATGAAAAGATAATGCCGCTCGACTGATTCTGAGTGAGACCTCTGCTGTCAAACCGGAGCCGGTCATAAGCACACTGCCCAGGTATGGGAAACTCTCCACTCTCTCCACAGCTGCCCCATCACCGATTGGGAGTTGTGGGGGTGGAGCGTCCGATGGTACAAAATACCCAGGCAGGTGCTTAGTTTTGGTGGGGCTGATGTAAAGGCCCCACCTCTTAGTGGCACGCTCCAGTCTCAGCAGCAGCGTCTCCAACTCCTCTTCTGAGTGAGCAGCAATTACCAGATCATCGGCATACACAACGTGGTTTTGACCAATAGGGAGCCATCCCTTGACCGCACCCGGCATCGATCAGCCTCCCATTGTATCTGTACCAGATGGGAATTCCTCCGGTACAGCCATCGAAGGCTTCATGAACTACGTTGTCAAATAGATGTGAAATAATGTGGGAGCCAGAGGACATCCCTGTCGCACCCCAAGGTGAACAGGGAATGGCTTCGACTCCCGGCCACGTAGTTTTACCCGGGCCCGCTCACCATCATGACGGTCCTTAATGATCGTGAGCAGAGGGTCAGGGATTCTGAAAGCACGAAGATCAACCAAAAGTCCAGGCCTACTGATGGTGTCATAGGCCTTGACCAGGTCAATAAAACAGAGATGTCGGTCTTATTGGAATTCTCTGCCCCTTTGCTGTAGCAGACGGACAGAAAATGTGTCATCTTTGCAGCACCGCCCTTTCCTGGCTTTCACTCCATGGCGTTGCTTATATCCACCAGAGTGTTAGCGTCCGTCTGCCGGACAGACACACATCCACACAGACACAGAGACCTCGAGACACAGAGACAAACAAGGACAAAGATCCCCCATATATCTTCTTGGTTATTTCGGTAAAGTCACGTAGAAGGGAAGTAATAAAATAATAAAAATAAAACATAATAAAATAATTTTCGATTTAAAGCTTTCGTGACTTCAGGGATTCATCTTCTTGGTTCTTTCGGTAAAGTCACGTAGAAGGGAAGTAATAAAAACACAAACACACACACAGACACAAGTGAGGCTGTCACTACACTACCAGTGACACACACACACACGACACACACAGATACACACAGCTGGGGCTGTCATTGACACCATCAGTGACAAGTGCACACAACAGACACACACAACAGATACACATGACAGACACACACACACAGACACATAAACACAACTGAGGCTGTTACCATTAGTGGTACACACACAGACACACACAGATACAGACACACAGAGACACACATACACACACACAGACACACAGTTAGAGACACACAGACACAGCTGGGGCTGCCACTAAACACCACCAGTCACTGACACTATCAGTGACACACACAGACACATACAGACACAGTGACACACACATACATACACACGCAGACACATACAGACACAGTGACACACACAGACACACACAGACACATACAGACACAGTGACACACACAGACACACACAGACACATACAGACACAGTGACACGCACAGACACACACATACACATACATACACAGTGACACACACAGACAGACACAGTCACACACACAGACACACACAGACACATACAGACACAGTGACACACACAGACACACACAGACACAGTGACACACACACAGACACATACAGACACAGTGACACACACAGAGACACACAGAGACATACAGACACAGTGACACACACATACACACACACACAGACACATACAGACACAGTGACACACACAGACACATACAGACACAGTGACACACACAGACACACACAGACACAGTGACACACGCACACACACACAGACACAGTGACACACACAGACACACACAGACACAGTGACACACACAGACACACACACACAGACACACACAGTGACAGACACACACAGACACAGTGACACACACAGACACACACAGACACAGTGACACACACATACAGACACATACAGACACAGTGACACACCCAGACACACACAGACACAGTGACACACAGTGACAGACACACACAGACACAGTGACACACCCAGACACACACAGACACAGTGACACACAGTGACAGACACACACAGACACAGTGACACACCCAGACACACACAGACACAGTGACACACAGTGACAGACACACACAGACACAGTGACACACACACAGACACACACAGACACAGTGACACGCAATCTGCCTGGCAGCTCTCAGCGGCTCCTCTGTCACGCGACTCGCAACGCACGCCTGGACACCACGTGTCTGGCTGGCTCTACATTTTTGGGGCTGAAAGGATTTAGAGGAGGGACGGAGCAAGCCTCCCGGATATTGAGAGATGTGAACGCTCAGGCAGAGAGAGAGGGGGCAGATGTTGTGTGGATTCCTCATCCACTCACCCACTCATTCACTAACCCACTCATACACTCACCGACCCACTCACTCATCCACTCACCCACTAATTCACTCACCCACCCATTCCCAAACGCACCCACGTTTCCACTCACTCATCCACTCAATCAATCACCCACTAAATCACTCACTCACTAATTCACTCACCCACTCATTCACTAACTCACCCACTCACTAATCCATTCACTCAACTCACCAACCCACTCACCCACCTATCACCCACTCACCTACTTACTCAGTTGCCCATTCATTCACCAACCCACTGACCCACTTACTCACCCGTGGTGTTTTTTGTTGCGTTTGTGTCACCACTGCCAAACGCAGCATCACCTCCATAATAATTTAGACGGCTGATTAATTTTCTTTTCATCGTTAACCATGATTAAGCATATCACGACTAGGTAGTTATAATGAATAATTCACGAACTAGTAATCTTCTTGGTTCTTTCGGTAAAGTCACGTAGAATGTAAATAATAAAATAATAAAAATAAAAATTCTAAAATAATTCTCACGACGTTTCGGCCACAACGCAAGCAGCCGTCCTCAGGTGAAGAACAGGTCTGTCGATAAGACAGAGTCATTCAGACTCTGTCTATTTTATAATGTTTAATTTTTATTATTTTATTATTTCCATTCTACGTGATGACTTTACCGAAAGAACCAAGAAGATGAATCCCTGCAGTCACGAAAGCTTTAAATAGAACTACTAATCATTAGAACCACATAAACCACACTACGATTATATAATACGTTAATTTGTAAATTAATTAGCCAATCAGATTCGTGCCCGTGCTCCTCACCACAAAGGCTGAGCCTCCCAAGGAGGTCGTTGTGCGTGCTGTGGCTCGGCCTGTTCGCCACATGGCCAGCCTGTCCTTGCCTAGATGCCCTGCCTCAGAGGCGTGACCTCAATGGGTATCCTCAATGACCGGGAGCCGCTCCCTCTCTGAAACCCTTCCCACTTTAGTACCGCGCCAGGAGTTGGGATGAAATGTATTAATTAATGAAGTCGGTTCAGCAACTGACATCTTAGAGAACACAGCTAATACTGCGCCATTAAGAGATGGAGGGGGAAGTCAGAAGGTAGAGGAACGATTGGGGAGAGAAGTTATTGAGACTGGATGGAGCTATTTTTTTCGAGGAATAAATGTTGGAGTGAATTACAGAAAGCATCAGAGAGTGTCTGGTCGAGTGGCTTAGGTGGGTCCAAGAGCTGGTTTATGGTGGCAAATAAAACTTTTAGGTTTATTTTACCGGAAGCAATTTAGTTTGTGAGGAAGGACGATTTTGAGAGGGAGATTGCGTCCTTGTAGGTGCAAAGCGAGGCTTTAAACATTTGGCAATGTTATTTTATTATGTTTTATTTTTATTATTTCAATTATTTCCCTTCTACGTGACTTTACCGAAAGAACCAAGAAGATGAATCCCTGCAGTCACGAAAGCTTTAAATCCAAATTTGGCAATGTATTGTTAAACCAGATCTTCTCCAAGGCAAAGTTCAGATTTGCGGGCCACAGCTTTAAGTATGCGCATTTGAGGTGAGTATCAAGGTGAGGGTTTGATGGCTGAGATGTTTGGTATTAGGAGAGGGGTCAGGGAATCCACTATTTGGTGAAGGGCAGAATGAGAGGCCAAGGCTGCCTCGATAAGCAAAAGTGAACTAGGCTTAGAGAGGGTAGAAAGTACATTAGACTGGGCAATAGAAATAGGTGGGATAGACTTTACGCTGCGATATGTGATTAGATCTTAATTTGGAGCTTTAGTGACTGCAGGAATTACTCTTTGGGTCTTTCGGTAAAGTCACGTATAAAGATAAAATAATAAATTAAATAATAGCATACGACGTTTCGATTGCAACACAAGCAATCATCGTCAGGTATAAATGAAATAGAAACACAAATCTAGTATACTTAGAAATGGAATGTAATACAACCAGGTAGGGTGTTGACTGTTATGTTATCCGACTCCAGGGCATTTTCTCGACTGACATCATTGACGAGCGGTGCCTTGCTACTTAATGAACGAATGTTGAACAAAAGCGACCCGAGCAAAGTCAGAAACGGTACTCGATATAAATAAGTAATATTTAAAAATACTTTTAAAAAAACACGCTTTAATGAAATGTACCGTACTCGTAATGGAAAAACTCCACGACTCCTGGAAGTGGCCACAAAGCTTTCCATAACTTAAGGGGCCGGGGTGATATACAACCAACGTCAGTTGAGCGTGGACAATTAGACCCAAGCCGAAACATAACATGTACAAAAGATGAATTTCGATTTCAAGCTTTCGTGACTGCAGGGATTCATCTTCTTGGTTCTTTCGGTAAAATCACGTAGAAGGGAAGTAATAAAATAATAAACATGAAATATCAAATAAAACAATAAAAAAAAATTCCCAAAACGCAAGCAGCCGTCCTCACGGCTGCTTGCGTTGTGGCCGAAACGTCGTGAGAATTTAATTGTTTAATTTTTTATTATTTTATTATTTCCCTTCTACGTGACTTTACCGAAAGAACCAAGAAGATAAAAAAGATGGTTTTAAAATAGATATTTTAATGATAGAATATATGTTCGTCATCAGTATGACATAAGTATAGCAAGTTTGCAGTCGATAGCACATTGGGAAGTGGGTTAAAATTGAATTACAAGATTTGAGGATACGACAACAACAACAGACAGAGTAAGTTAGATAAAAGCTGTAATAACAAAATGAACTTTAAATTTCGATTTAAAGCTTTCGTGACTGCAGGGATTCATCTTATTGGTTCTTTCGGTAAAGTCGTCACGTAGAAGGGAAATAATAAAATAATAAAAATAAAACATCATAAAATAATTCTCACGACGTTTCGGCCACAACGCAAGCAGCCGTCCTCAGGTGGAGAACAGGTCTGTCGATAAGACAGCGTCTGAATGAAACACCCCAGGCTTGGAGCGTCTATTTAAGCTGGGAGGGAGGAGGAAGAGCGCCTTGACAAACTAATTTGCATATCAAGAGGAATTTAGCATATTTATGGGAAATGCAGGAATGCGACTAGTGCTACTTGTGGAATGCGTAGGAGGTGGGCGGGGGGTTTTCAAACTCATATTATGCCCGTGCATTATGCAGCATTAGCAGACTTTCCTAAGCAATGGTCGACAGTGGTGGTCCTAAAGCACCATGGTGGGGCTTGCAGAGATGCTTGGGTAGAGTAAGAGCGCTAGCTGCTGGCGGAAAGTGGTAACTGCGGTGTACGGCAGGACCCACGTCAGCGGGCGAAATGTAAAGCCCCACTCCGGAGTTGCTATGCGGCTCTTTTTAAATCCTTTATATTAAGTTCACTCGCTTGCTTGCTTGCGCGCTTACGAGCGTGCAAATGTTTCGGTCGTTTTTTAACCCACTTCCCGTGATCCAATCGAGCTGACAATGTATTTTCGTGAAAAAAAAAATTCTAAAATTTTACATTTTTTAGGATAAAATAAGTTATATTTAATTACCAATTGCTAAATGGTGGCAGGCAATCATCTGACCCATAGGTGGCAGAGGACGAGAGGACTCTAGCCGCCACGCATATAAAGGATTTATAGTGAAAAACTTTGTTTTTACGGGTTCATTTTTAAATCTTTTATATTAAGTTCGCTTGCTTGCTTAGGACCGTGCAAATCTTTCGGTCGTTTTTTAACCCACTTCCCGTGATCCAGTCTAGCTGACATTTTGCACACAGACTCGTTGTGCGTGACAATTTATTTTCGTGAATTTTTTTTTCAAAAGTTTCCACTCATTAGGAATTTTATTTTTCATATTTAATTTAAAATACCAATGTGATAAAAATTAAACTCTTACTCAAGAAAAACAGAAATGAATAATAAAATAAAACCGATGCCACGCATATAAAGGATTTATAGTGAAAAACTTTGTTTTTACGGGATAATTTTTCAAAAGCGACACTGGCGAACATGAATGGCGGCTCAACTAAGTGGCTCGTCATCATCATCATCACGTGACACATTTATATCTAGCAGCCAAAGAACTCTAATCGCCTGATTGTTGATTCTAAATGTGGAGGGGAAAACCGGAGGACCCGGAGAAAAATCCACGCGACCACGCCAACATGCAAACTCCAAATCATCAGGGTCGGGATCGACCCCACGGCCTCCTGTATACCAGGCGAGGTATAGTAGTAGGTTTTTACCCTTTAAACTGGTACAAAAACTGACACCTTTATACAAGGCATCATGTTTGCAATAACCACAACACAAGCAGTCAAAATGCAAACAAAAAGAAACAACTCTGATAATGATATGCACTGTCCTTGAATTTGATTGGTCCACACCCGAGACAGCTTTTCTTAGAGCCTAGTCTCCAGGCGAGGTAGTCAACATCTCCCAGCCACCGTGGTGCCCTCCACTTACGGACAATTACAAAGGTTACACATTCTTCTTTCACAGAGATTGTGTTCTGGCCTGGATGCCCTTGTCATACCATCTCGACCTCGGTGTCTGCTATAATTAACACGACGTTTTAATTGTATTAAAATGCTGCGCTTTTTCTTGGTTCTTTCGGTAAAGGTCACGTAGAATGGAAATAATAAAATAATGAAAATAAAACATTAAATCATTCTCACGACGTTTTGGCCACAACGCAAGCAGCCGTCCGTGCGTTGTGGCCGAAACGTCGTGAGAATAATTTTATTATGTTTTATTTTTATTATTTTGTTATTTCCATTCTACGTGACTTTACCGAAAGAACCAAGAAGATGAATTCCTGCAGTCACGAAAGCTTTAAATCGAAATTTAATGCTGTGCTTATGAAATGTGGAACTTACCTTGACTTTATTTGTGCACACTGGCTCTGCTACGTTGTATCATGTTGCTGTTCGTTCGAACAATAACCACAGCACAACCTTGTGGCAACGTTACAGTCTCGTTCTGCATCTACCCAGAGTGTAACGTTATTTTCTAAGCTTGAAGTTGTTATTTTTTGGTCAAGATGTAGTGACTTAGTTAACATTTTGCCAAGCGAAATCGTAACTTGATTAACTGTCACTTTATGTTTAAAGGAGTTTTATATTCTTAGGTTGTTTCGGTAAAGTCACGTAGGTAAAAAATTAAAATTAATAAAAGTAAAATAAAAATAAAAATCACGACGTTTCGGAGGCAACACAAGCCTTCGTCTTCAGGTGGAACCGTCACAGCACGATGGTGTTGCCTCCGAAACGTCGTGATTTTTATTTTATTTTTATTTTACTTTTATTAATCTTAATTTTTTACCTACGTGACTTTACCGAAACAACATAAGAGTATGAATCCTTGCAGTCACGAAAGCTTCAAATCTACAATTAAATGAGTTTTGTTAATTTTCTTCACTTCCCCATTTTTTTCCTGGTTCAACTCTCTCTCTCTCTCGCTCTTGCTGATTTTACGGCAAGATATTTCGTAACGGTGAGCGAGTTGCAAATGTGATAACAGCCCCGATATGAGAGGGAAGTGGTGTTATGGCGTTAGATTTCCATTTGGCGTACAATGCGAATGGTTTCCAAAGTTTATCTTTCCGGAAATGCGTGTTCTCGCGCACGACCCGAGTGGAGGTCGATCAGTCAACATCGATCCGTTCCACGTTTGCTCCGAGCCCCGAGTTGAACCCAGACAAATACATTCACTCCTACGATGCAAACCTGCTCCACAACATTTTTCCGACGGGGAAGTGAAAACGAACCACCTCAAGACCCACACGGACCAGAGCGGCTATTTAAGAGCCACCCGTTGACTGGAAGAGCTCCATGACCCCCTCCTGGTGAATCATCGTCAGCAGCAGCAGCATCATCAGCAGCAGTAGCAGCATCATCATCATCAGCAGCAGCAGCATCATCATCAGCAGCAGCATCAGCAGCAGCAGCAGCGGCATCATATTCATCATCAGCAGCAGTATCATCATCATCATCAGCAGCAGCATCATCAGCAGCAGCATCATCAGCAACAGCATCATCATCATCAGCAACAGCAGCAGCATCATCATCAGCAGCAGCAGCAGCAGCATCATCAGCAGCAGCATCATCATCAGCAGCAGTATCATCATCATCATCAGCAGCATCATCATCATCAGCAGCAGCAGCAGCATCATCATCATCATCATCAGCAGCAGCATCATCATCATCATCAGCAGCAGCAGCAGCAGCAGCATCATCATCATCATCAGCAGCAGCATCGTCACCACCACCACCACCATGGCAGAACAGCGACAACAGCCAGGGATGGGTCAGCACCTCAGCAAATTTCGGGCGGACATCGCGAAAAGCATCCCTCTGAGCAACGGCTTTGCCGCCCTGCTCATGACCGGGCTTCAAGAAGTCTTCAACCACATCACCGACTGCCCCTGCAGCTTCGGCGTGGAGTTCGGCTTGCTCACCCTCCTGGGTCCCATCGTCATCTTGGTCGTATCCCTCGGCACGGTCGCCCACGAGGCGTGCGAAGATCCACGTGACCCCGACAAGAAGGCGCGTCTCGTGCGCTACGGCGCGCTCACGCTCGTGGCCTCCGTGTCGTGGGTGTCCGTGGCGCTGCTCAACTCGGAGGCGTTGTGCTGCATCCAAGGCGGCTTCCCCAGCGACTCGCCGTGCCTCGTGGCGAGAAACGCAACGGCCAACGTGGTGCGATACGAGGAGTGCATCTCCATCTCGCGGGTACGGTGATTCACACACACACACCGCCTCCGTTCCTATCATCAACTTCCCTCCTTTGCTCCTTCAACTGAGATATCCATGCAGTGTCTGTGTGCATCACCTGTGTCTGTGTATCACCTGTGTCTGTGTGCATCGCCTGTGTCTGTGTGCATCACCTGTGTCTGTGTATCACCTGTGTCTGTGTGCATCACCTGTGTCTGTGAGTCTGTGTGTATCACCTGTGTCTGTCTGTGTGCATCACCTGTGTCTGTGTGCATCACCTGTGTCTGTGTGTCTGTGTGCATCACCTGTGTCTGTGTGTATCACCTGTGTCTGTGTCCATCACCTGTGTCTGTGTGCATCGCCTGTGTCTGTGTGCATCACCTGTGTCTCTGTGCATCACCTGTGTCTGTGTGTCTCTGTGCATCACCTGTGTCTGTGTGTATCACCTGTGTCTGTGTCCATCACCTGTGTCTGTGTGTCTGTGTGCATCACCTGTGACTGTGTGTCTCCATCACCTGTGTCTGTGTGCATCACCTGTGTCTGTGTGTCTGTGTGCATCGCCTGTGTCTGTGTGCATCACCTGTGTCTGTCTGTGTGCATCACCTGTGTCTGTGTGCATCACCTGTGTATGTGTGTCTGCATCACCTGTGTCTGTGTGCATCACCTGTGTCTGCCTGTCTGTCTGCGTTATCTGGGCACAACGAGGGAGGTGCAGAAGTGAATTGGCGGTGTGTGATCTCGGCCCTCTCGTCCCCCCAGCTATATGGAGTGCGCATGATGACGATTGGTGGCGCTCTCTCCTCCGTCGCCCTCGCGAGAGTCCACGCCAAATACGGACATCTCGAGAACAACGTGAACAAGGGGGGTCTGCCCCTCAAAGTGCACTCAAGGACCAGCAGGGTCACATAGACAACCAGAGACTCAGCCCACAGAGACCCATAGACTCACCACACAGAGACCCATAGACTCATTACAAATAGACACAAAGACTCACCACACAGAGACCCGTAGACTCACCACACAGAGACCCATAGACTCATCACACAGAGACCCACAGACTCACCACACAGAGACTCACAGACTCACCACACAGAGACCCACAGACTCACCACACAGAGACTCACAGACTCACCACACAGAGACCCACAGACTCACCACACAGAGACTCACAGACTCACCACACAGAGACCCACAGACTCACCACACAGAGACCCACAGACTCACCACACAGAGACCCACAGACTCACCACACAGAGACCCACAGACTCACCACACAAAGACCCACAGACTCACCACACAGAGACACACAGACTGACAGAACAGGTGCAGGGTCCCATGTTTGACCCTCAGGGAGTTAGGAGTGGGGGGGGGGGGTGCAGTGCTGGGCAGACTTCTGGGGTGGAAGGTCTGGAGGTAACTCGGAGTTGAGGGGGTTCGAGATAGGGAGTGGGGGGCTGTATCAGTGGAGCGGGGGGCTGTCGTTGTTGTAGTTGATGGTGGTGGTGGCGGTGGTGGTGGTGGTGGCGGCGGTGGCGGTGGTGGTGGTGGTGGTGGCGGTGGTGGCGGTGGTGGCGGTGGTGGTGGCGGCGGTGGTGGCGGCGGTGGTGATGGTGGTGGTGATGGTGGTGGTGGTGGCGGTGGTGGTGGTGGTGGTGGTGGTGAGGGTGGTGATGGTGGTGGTGATGGTGGTGGCGGTGGTGGCGGCGGTGGTGGTGGTGGCGGTGGTGGTGGTGGCGGCAGTGGTGGTGGCGGTGGTGGTGGTGGTGGTGGTGGCGGCGGTGGTGAGGGTGGTGATGGTGGTGATGGTGGTGGTGGTGGCGGCGGTGGCGGTGGTGGTGGTGGTGGCGGTGATGGTGGTGGCGGTGGTGGTGGTGGCGATGGTGGCAGTGGTGGTGGTGGTGATGGTGGAGGCGGTGGTGGTGGCGGTGGCGGCGGTGGCGGTGGTGGTGGTGGTGATGGTAGTGGTGGTGGCGGTGGTGATGGTGGTGGCGGCGGTGGTGGTGGTGGTGTTGGCGGTGAAACGTGATTGGTCGGTTCGCGGTCGTTTTGCATTTTGGAGATTAGCCCGCGAGGCGATGTGGCACGTGCCGTCCCTTCGTGGATCGTGATTCGAGGTTAATTGTATCGATTCTCGCTCTGTTGCCGCGTCGATTCATTTCCCATCGATCTATGGATCCGAGTCATCCCATTGGTTCGTGTGGCACGCGTATTCTTATTGTTTTGGGTTCACACGCGGTGCCTACACGGCTCAACGTCGTGTCCGTGAAAGCTTCTCAATAAAGACGATGCCTTGGTGCATGTGTGGCGGCGAGCGGGTGAGTTAGTGAGTGGGTGAGTGCGTGGGTGGGTGAGTGAGTGGGTGAGTGAGTGCGTGGGTGAGTGAGTGGGTGGGTGAGTGAGTGGGCGAGCGGGTGAGTGGGTGAGTGAGAGGGTGAGTGATTGAGTGTGTGGGTGAGTGAGTAGATGAGTGAGTGGGTGAGTGAGTCGGTGAGTGAGTGGATGAGTGAGTGGGTGAGTGAGTGGGTGAGTGAGTGGGTGAGTGAGTGGGTGAGTGAGTGGGTGAGTGATTGGGTGGGTGAGTGAGTGGGTGAGTGGGTGAGTGAGTGGATGAGTGGGTGAGTGAGTGGGTGAGTGGGTGAGTGTGGGTGAGTGAGTGGGTGAGTGAGTGCGTGGGTGAGTGGGTGAGTGAGTGGATGAGTGGGTGAGTGAGTGGGTGAGTGAGTGAGTGAGTGGGTGAGTGAGTGCGTAGGTGAATGAGTGAGTGAGTGGGTGAGTGAGTGGGTAGGTGAGTAAGTGGGTGGGTGATTGAGTGGGTGAGTGAGTGGGTGAGCAATTGAGTGAGTAAGTGGGTGAGTGGGTGAGTGAGAGGGTGAGTGAGAGGGTGAGTGAGAGCTATCACCACACAATCACCACGATATCTCCACGCTTAATCTGAATGAATACCAAATATAACAGTTCGCCACAACGATAATAATGTAGAAACGTGTCAGCGATCTTACAAGCTACATTTCAAGCACCGCCAAAATTCGGAACAAACGTTGGGTATGAAAATGTAACGATGAAGAAAACATCATCGCCTACATAACACACATCAGGTAAAACAAATACAGGAACAATAACGCTACCAAGAGACAACTACCGACTACTAATTACAACTCAATCACATCAAGATCAAATAAAAACTGTGTGAACATTTGGATAAGGAAATAAATGACTTACATTTCGATTTAAAGCTTTCGTGACTGCAGGGATTCATCTTCTTGGTTCTTTCGGTAAAGTCACGTAGAAGGGAAGTAATAAAATAATACAAAATAAAACATAAAAATATAATATAATTATTTTATTTTTATTATGTTTAATTATAATTTTATTATGTTTTATTTTTATTATTTTATTATTTCCCTTCTACGTGACTTTGCCGAAAGAACCAAGAAGATAAATGATTTACAGTTTTGACGGAATTGCCATGGGCCTGCTGCTACTGCTGCTGCTGTTACTACTGCTGCTACTGCTGCTACTGCTGCTGCTGCTGTTACTACTGCTGCTACTGCTGCTACTGCTGCTGCTGCTACTGCTGCTGCTGCTGTTGCTACTGCTGCTACTGCTGCTACTGCTGCTGCTGCTACTGCTGCTGCTGCTGTTACTACTGCTGCTACTGCTGCTACTGCTGCTGCTGCTACTGCTGCTGCTGCTGTTGCTACTGCTGCTGCTACTGCTGCTGCTACTGCTGCTGCTACTACTGCTGCTACTGCTGCTACTGCTGCTGCTGCTACTGCTGCTACTGCTGCTGCTGCTGCTGCTACTGCTGCTACTGCTGCTGCTGCTACTGCTGCTGCTGCTGCTACTACTGCTACTGCTGCTGTTACTACTACTGCTACTGCTGCTACTACTGCTGCTGCTACTGCTGCTACTGCTGCTGCTGCTACTGCTGCTGCTGCTGCTACTGCTGCTACTGCTGCTGCTGTTACTACTGCTGCTACTGCTGCTACTGCTGCTGCTGCTGTTACTACTGCTGCTACTGCTGCTACTGCTGCTGCTGCTACTGCTGCTGCTGTTACTACTGCTGCTACTGCTGCTGCTACTGCTGCTGCTACTACTGCTGCTGCTGCTGTTACTACTGCTGCTACTACTGCTACTGCTGCTACTGCTGCTGCTGCTACTGCTACTGCTGCTACTGCTGCTGCTGCTACTGCTGCTGCTGTTACTACTGCTGCTACTGTTACTGCTGCTACTGTTACTGCTGCTACTGCTGCTACTGCTACTACTGCTGCTACTACTACTGCTGCTGCTGCTGCTGCTACTGCTGCTACTGCTACTACTGCTGCTGCTGCTACTGTTACTGCTGCTACTGTTACTGCTGTTACTGCTGCTACTGCTGCTGCTGCTACTGCTGCTACTGCTGCTACTGCTGCTGCTACTGCTGCTACTGCTGCTGCTGCCACTGCCGCTGGGGGCAGCAGAGACAGCGAGGCGGACGCCCCTGGAGACAGGAGACAGGAGGAGGAGGCGGTGACGATGTCCGCCCCCTGGTGGAGGCGACGGTGACCGGCCGGTGCCACTGCGGGTGTCGGGAGGAGGGAGTCCGCGTGCGACTCACGTGATCATCGTGATGGCCGCAGTATGGAGCTGGTGGGAGCAGTGACGGATTGATCCTCGTAGCAAGAGGAGCGACAAACGCTGCGGGCTCCGCACTTTCAAGGGGCCCCGCGCTAAATGATTTCAAGATAGCAATTCCGTCTTCTTGTTTCTTTCGGTAAAGTCACGTAGAAGGGAAATAATAAAATAATAAATAATAAAACATAATAAAGTGCAATTCTCACTGAATACAATTCAGTCAGAATTGTATTTTATAATGTTTTATTTTTTATTATTTTATTATTTCCCTTCTACGTGATGACTTTACCGAAAGAACCAAGAAGATGAATCCCTGCAGTCACGAAAGCTTTAAATCGAAATCTACCAAATCCGGTTCAGTGATTCTGCACTTGCTCTATTACTATAGTACTATACTGCCTTCAACTTTTACGAGCGACTGGGTGTTTAAAGTTAGCGATTTGTCGTATTATCTGGCTGTATAGCAAATAAAAAATACAATTACTTTGTTCTAGGCAAGTAACAACTTTGTGTTTTAATATTTAAGTGGTTCATTTTTATTTAGGGCCCCTTTATAACAACATATGCTACAGGCCTCGCACAAACCTCATCCGGCGCTGGGTGTGAGCAGCGCGGCTGTGGATGGGGAGCGCTGGACCGGCGGCTGCTGCTGCTGCAGTTGTCGCTGATGGGGGTGGCGGAAATCCGAATGAATCGGCCGTTCATGAAATAACTGAGCCGTTAATTCTAGATTTGAAGCTTTCGTGACTGCAAGGATTCACACTCTTAGGTTGTTTCGGTAAAGTCACGTAGGTAAAAAATAAAATTAAAAATGTATTACTTTTATTAATTTTTATTTTTTACGTACGTGACTTTACCGAAAAAACCTAAGAGTGTGAGTCGTTAATATTCAACTGCAGTTGAACTGACCGCGAATGGTGATTTGAAACATCAGCAGTGGAAATAATTCCACCATTCCCGAAAGAACCGACGGTCAACACAACACACAGACACCGACACTGTCGCAAAACGACGAGAGGTTACATTTAAATTGTAAATCAACCGACGGTATTCCCAAGGACCGTTTTGGAAACTGTCGCAGCGAATAAACGTGGCGTGATGTAAGCGGCTCGCCCTCGCGCCCTCTCTCCTCCCGCGATTGTAACGAGGGGGCAGACCGCCTACTCTTCATCTTCTTCTTCCTCCGCGCGTTTGCCCCACTTGTGTGCGGCGTTCCGCTGCCCTCATCAACCCTCATCCACGCCGCCCTGTCCCACGCCATTCTCTCTCTCTCTCTCTCCGCTCTTCGGGCCACCGCGATCCTATCGCAACCACATTGCCCCACCGCCTCCCTTTTTTCCCTTCATCTACTTTCCATCACTGGCACCTTCTGACCCACACAAATGGTCCTGTCGTTTCTCGACACGACCGCACCACACCAGTGACGAGTGGACGCTCTGCGCTGTGTTTCTGCCCTCCTCTCGAGGATCGAGTGACTCCATCACCACCGAAGGTCGTGGAACAGCAAATATTTATTCCAAAGTGTTCTGAGGAGCATTCGTGCATCTGTAATGATGACCAGATGCACACCAATCTCATACAAATTTAACATAAAACATCTGAAATACATAACATTTAATAAAAACATCTTAAAGAAACATCAAGAGTGCCTTATAAATTCTCAATCCTAGTCACAGCTACTGCGATAATACTGCACAAATGGAACTATAAATTTCGATTTAAAGCTTCTTTCGTGACTGCATGGATTCATATTCTTGGTTCTTTCGGTAAAGTCACGTAGAAGATAAATAATAGAATAATAAAAATAAACAAAATAAAATGGAACTATATTTGCTGGTATAATAAAATAACATTTCATAATCCAATTGTATAAATAAAGTATACATTTGACAAATAATTTTAATCACCATGACTCTATAATCAACTTCCTTTCTTGTAACCGAATGAGAACAATCTCTACCGAGATACAAAGGTAGTTCTGCTCACGCCATCAGCTCGGTGTTACATGTGTAACGGGTTCTGTAGACACTTGTAGAGGTAACTTCTTTATTACAATCCAACAGCACTCCAACAGTCCAACAGTCCTGATACTCTGTAACAACTCCCAGGTACACAGCCTAGGTACACAGCCTAGGTACACAGCCTAGATACACTACTCTGGCTACGCTCTGGAACTCGCCCTCACAAGGTCGTAGAGCCGGGAGTTCCAGAGTCCCACCACTCGCTCTCACAACATCCCAGGGTCCTCAGATGGCTGGTCTTGGGTCTTGAGCTACAACTGGCCCTGATCGTCCAGGGAGCTCCCCTTTTATGCCTCGTCCCCAACGAGGGGTGGGGTTGTGTGCGCCCCCAGATATCCCACAGAGCACACACAGCCACCCCCCCCGTTGGTGGCGCCAAGGGGCTTAAGCACCTGGGCCGCCCAGGGTCCCAGAGCCCCCCAGCAGCCCCTCCCCTCCCATGTCACTACACATCAAAACGGGGCAAGGCGGCTACTTTGTTCACAGGTGTCTGTAATCGGTGTTACGCTTTCTGGCAATAATAAAACATCAGAAGTAGCGTTAACCACTCTCACATTGATATATTTCGTTGCTTCCTCTTAGTACCTTTCATTCGACGGTCAATGGTATAGTGTATAGCAGATTGTATAATAATAAATAGTATTAAAGTGTAATGTTTAATACAATGTATAAGGTAATATAGTATCGTAATTGTATAGTGAATATACAGCAGTGTGGTATACAATAGGGTGGGTAGAATAATACATAGTGTAATATTACAATGTATAGTCTAAGGTATAGGGTGGTGTATAGTAATACAGTATATAATTTAATGTTGGGTTTGTCTATGGCAGTATATAGTACGGTGTAGACTCGTGTGATGTAAGGAAAAAGTTTAGCTGGAGGCATATTATATTTTTTGCGACATAGAATTGTAATGTATGACTTACTGTCAGTAGCTCAGCTTATTGGACAGTATATTTAGTATATTGATGATGTTGATGTAGTTTATATTTTAGATTTTACGTGGTGGTTTGGCTGCTACAGCCCCTTACTATTAAAATTCATTCCCTCTATTACTGCTAACCCTACCTCCTCCCTTTGTTGCTGCTAATCCTACATACTGCATAATGCACGGGCATAATATGACTTTGAGACCCTCCCCCCTCCTACGCATTCCACAAGTAGTGACTAATCCCATATCTGCATTTGCCATAAATATGCTATAAATATCGTTCCGTGTCAGTCATCAGTCTCTGATCCGACCCTCAACTCTCCTTCGCCTGTCGGTTGACGATTTCCTGGGCACTCTCACGAGTAGTGGTTGCTCGGCTCTTTTAAAGCTTTAGGACAGGACGTAAAAATGAATCCCAATACAGTAGCAGTTCCGACCGCAGACTCTAGTCGTGTGCCATAGCCATCAGGCTGTAAGTAGTGAGCGCAATTGGCGGCGGCGTCTCTCGCTCTCTCTGAAGTAGCGTGGC
Organism: Lampetra fluviatilis; assembly: GCF_964198595.1. Classification (NCBI taxonomy): domain Eukaryota; kingdom Metazoa; phylum Chordata; class Hyperoartia; order Petromyzontiformes; family Petromyzontidae; genus Lampetra; species Lampetra fluviatilis. The sequence continues at coordinate 9,282,369 of NC_136329.1, forward strand.
TGTGCTCATAAGCATGTGCGAGGAATGCGGATTGCAGCTAAGGCTAAGCAACCCATACTCCTCGTGCTTCCATTGCCTAAGGCACAGATACATTCTCCAAGAATGTGTTCGGTGCAGAGCCCTGCTCGCGATTTCGAGAGGACAGGGTGCAGAGTTCCTTAATTGGACGGCAAATAAATCTGCGAGCAAAGATGGTGGATTTGGCACAATGCCAGGAGTCTTGTGCTCCGAGGGAATGAGTTTCAGTACTTAAACTCTGAAGAAGGAGTCCAGGACAAGGCTATTGCCTCCACTCTCAGATTAGCGGCCCGGAGCGTCAAAGAGGCTTGTGCGAAAACCCAGCCCAAAGTACCGAGGTGGAGGGCAGGGCCTCATCAACCTAAGATCGTCTCACTGTCAGCATGATGTCTAGTGAGGATGTGAGAGAGACAAAGATGGTTAGAAACCGTTGGGCGATATTCGCCTGCCTCACATGCACCCACAATTGGACACTACATCACTGGGGCCTGCTCCGGCCATGACTCTGATCGGAGCACAATCGGAACGATCGTCACACGATGGTCGTTCTGTGTAGGCTGTATACACCGACCTCGCCACCGGGGGGCAGTCTGGTTCACAGCACTCTTCCCCACGTATTGTATTGTAATGCTGCGAGCACAAGCCTTGGCTTGCAGTGTCTCTCCCAATGACGCGCATGAAAATAAGGTAAAAAAAACTCCGTAATGCGTGGCTTCTGCCGGTCCAGAGCTCCCTATCAATTGCCAGTCACGAGGGCAATTCCCCGGAGTCTGCCGCTCGCAAATCTGATTCCTGTGGTTTGTGTTATTGCTTTTATTCGAAATTTTCCGCCTCAGACTCGTCTTCTCACAGTGGACTGGAATTCCTTTGATTTTGCTCCTTGGTCAATCATTGGTCGGTTTCTCTCACAAAGGAGCAGCTGTATTTTGAAGTCGTGACCTTTGTGTGTCCGGATGTCTTTGACTGCCCGCCATGTATCCGTTCACGTTTAGAGCAGCGTTTCCCAAACTCTCATCGCGGGTTGGAACTCTCGCATGGTATTTGATATATTAAGGGAGGTGCCCCCCGCATAACGTAATTTCCTGCTACCACGTGCTTTGTTAGCTACTGGGAGACAAAGGCGGTTGGTGAGGCTCTGGTGATTGACATAATTCGCATTGTAATTATTCTAAATGATCCTAGGTTTAATACTCCCATACTTATTATTTGGTTTGTGCTTAACTAAGATTTGTGGCATACAGTAATTGTTACCAAGGATATTCCAAGGGTCCTATTAACATTTGTTCCTCGTCTGTAACGCCAGGGGTCCGCGCTTCTTATTCTCAAGTTATGTTTTGAAGTCCTGAGGTTTAAGATATAGCTAAGTTTGTAACTCTACTGCTGAACTTTTAAATCCCAGTCAGCTTGTAATGATTAACCGCCCTTGGGTGGATTTGGCTGTCCAGGGGAGGCTCGTGATCCCCCGCTGTTTCCGTCTGTTGTGTTTCTTGTTATTATGCCTTCATCTTCTTGGTTATTTCGGTAAAGTCACGTAGAAGGGAAGTAATAAAATAATAACATTAAATAATTCTCACGACCTTTCGGCCACAATGCAAGCAGCCGTCCTCAGGTGAAGAAAAAATTCTCACGACGTTTCGGCCACAACGCAAGCAGCCGTCCTCAGGTGAAGAAACAGGTCACGACGTTTCGGCCACAACGCAAGCAGCCGTCCTCAGGTGACTTTACCGAAAGAACCAAGAAGATGACCCAGGTTCTTTGAAGTTGGCAAAACTCCGGAACGAGAGGGCCATCTTGTCTCCAAAAGTCTCCGCCATGGGCATCTCAGCAAGTTCTCCTCTCTCCTGTGCGAGTCGTGGAATGAGTGCGTGCGAGCGAATATTCGGGAGAGGGCAGCGCGGAATAATGCCCAGAGTTTACACGTTGGAGGCGCGCACGGGGTGGTCCCCCCAGGGGGTGCGGCGTGTGCCGCAGTGTCGTGAGTGAGAGCGAGGAGCGATGCGGAGTGACGGTCAATAACGACCTCCTTTTGTTGCGCGTCTCGCGCTGAGTGCTTGTGTTGTCTGCCGCGCGTTCGTGCCGAGCCTTAGTGGCGATTTGTATTATTGGTCGCGCGTTTCGAGTCTGTGTTAATATCTGCCGATGCGCATTTGGGTAAATCCGTGTCAGGGTGGGAGGTTGCACCACCGGGGGGGGAATGAACCCGACAGTTGGAGTTGGACATGGAGGTCCACACAAGCGATGGAATGACTGCGTGGTGTAAGTCTGTGTGCCGGCGGGAGTAAGTAGAAATGAGGACGCACAACAATGAAAAAATCGTGAAAGTATCGGTACAGACATCACGGCGCCGGCGCGCGACGATGCGTATCATGCCCACGATTCCCCAACAACAATTCACGAACAAGACCCGCGGGCGTGCAGATGCGCAAGCAGCGCTTTCACCGCCCTTAGTGACACTGGGCACATTGTGCAACGGGGTTCTCATCACCGGACCGGCGTAGGCTGAAGAGGCTTGTGGGCGGGCAGCCCCTTTTAAAGGCTCGCTCCTCGGGGATTGCACAGGAGCAGGCCAAGATGGAACGGGCCCTGGAGGCGGCTGCTGTCGAGTGTCGGACACCCCGGACCAGTGGCGGCTCCTGCAAAATCTCTCAGGGGGGGCAAATGTCTGGATGATTGATAAGGATAAGGTCCACCCATGCAATGGATACATTAACAGCTTAAGCATGTAAAGGCAACTTCACTACTTTAATATTTCGATTTAAAGCTTTCGTGACTGCAGGGATTCATCTTCTTGGTTCTTTCGGTAAAGTCACGTAGAAGGGAAGTAATAAAATAATAAAAATAAAACATAATAAAACAATTCTCACGACGTTTCGGCCACAACGCAAGCAGCCATCCTCAGGCGAAGAATGAAACACCCCAAGCTTGGAGCGTATATTTAAGCTGGGTTAGAGGGGGGGGAGGTGGGAAGAAGAGCGCCTAAACAAAATAATTTGCATATCAAGAGGAATTCAGCATATGGAAAATGCGTAGGAGGTGGGCGGGGGGGGTTCCAAATCAATACTATGCCCGTGCATTATGCAGGATTAGCAGCATCAAAGGGGGGGGGGGGAGGGGGGGAGCATTAACAAAGGAAAGGAATGTTAATAGTATGTAGCTGTAGTTACTAAACAACCACGTAAAAAACTACAGTATAAACTGCATGACAAACTAAAGTATAAACTACATAGCATCATCAGTAAACTTACTATACTCTACAATAAGCTGAGTTACTAACAGTAAGTAATACATGAAAAATTCTACGTTGTAAAAAATTATATAATATGCTTCCATCTAAACTTTATTCTCTTACATCACACGCGTCTATACCGTACTATATACTTCCATAGGCAAAACCAACATTAAATTACATACTGTATTGCTATAAACCACCCTATACCTTATACATTTTTAATATAACACTATGTATTATTCTACCCACCCTAATGTGTATCAAAATGGTGTATTACGTCCTTCCAGTGATTGCTAAGCCAGAATCCATCTTCTCGGTTAAAATTGTCTCTGTGTTTGTAAATGTGGATCGCCTCATGTACGAATCTCTCATGATAGCCAGATGGCTTGCAGAGAACCTCTGTCTTGGAGAAGTCAATGTCATGTGAGCCCACTGAGTTGTAACAGTGATCTGCCACGGCTGAGGTGTTTGTCCTACCGTGTTTCAGGTCAGCTTTATGTTCACGGATGCGGTCCGAGACATGTCGTTTGGTTTCCCCAATGTAACTGCTACCACAGAGGCAACTTAGTTTGTAGACACCAGGGTACTGTATGTCTGGAACCACATCTTTTACAGACGGTACCAGATCACGGATTTTATGTACTGTGTTGAATCGGACCTGGATCTTGTGTTTAATCAGGATTTTGGAGATATTTTTTGTGACCCCAGCAATGTAGGGTAAGGTGATGGTCTTGAAAGGCTCCTCAACAGGATCCTTCTTGGTGGTTGGAGTGATGGCTTTGCGGATTGTGTAGTCGGAGTAACCATTAGCCTTAAGAGCTTGGCGTACGTGTTTGAGTTCACTGGAAATGTGTTCATGGTCGGAGATGCATTGGGCTCTATGATATAGAGTCTTGATGAGGGAATTCTTCTGGGATGGATGGTGGTGGGAATCCGGTTTTAGATAAGCATCCGTGTGGGTGGCTTTCCTGTAGACAGAGTGGCTCATTGAACCATCAGGTCTCCTTTTGATTAGGACATCTAAAAAGGGTAGCTTGCCATCATTTTCGACTTCCATGGTGAATCTGATGGCTGGGTGTATGGAATTGATATGGTCGAGAAATTGGTCTAGAGCAGGCCGGCCATGTGGCCAGATGACAAAAGTGTCGTCTACGTACCTCTTCCATAAGCTTCAACAAGCTCCGGGACAAGAAGGCTCAGCTAATCGAGTCTCTCACCTTTCTGAAGAGATGCCGCGACTCTAAGGTAATACCGAACGCATTTACACTAACATCTGCTGCTGTAACTTCTTCTAATGCGAAACGAATTCTGTCTAGAACTAGCTTAGCTCTTATCTCAGAGAAAATCAGACTTACGCGCACCGAACTAGATCAGTTAGACAAGACACTCTACAAATCACACTTATCCTTGAGTGCAACAATGTCCACATCGGATTGGGAACATGTGGAAAAAATGACCGCCTCTTCAGCTGCCGCTATGTCGACTAAATGTAAGGACAACTTGATTTCCAAATTCAACCGCCTCTCAAACAAGAAACCGGACCCACACATTGAAAAGCTAGATGTTAACAAAGTCGTAATTAATCGCAGTAACAGTCCTATTTCTGAAGGTTTGAAATCCGTTTTAGCTAAAGGACTAAACTTTGCAGTCACACCTAGACACATACCAGTTAATGATATAATTGCTCGAGTAGATGTAGCTCTCAAGGGCTTGAGTCACATCGCTGCAGACGTAGCAAGATCGGAAATCTCTGTAACCCTCAAAAACGCTAAGATGCCAGCTAGCAACATCAGCAAAGATGAGCGTTTTGAATTAGCTCAATTAAAAAAGAGGGATGACATTGTCATCCTCTCAGCCGACAAAGGCAATGCCACTGTCATCATGGACAAAATAGAATACAACAACAAAATTCAAGAACTACTCACCGATGGCAGCTATACAAAAATAAAAAGAGACCCCACCAACAGCCTCGTCTCCAAAACCAACAACATCATTTCTGCTTCAACCGCATTAATTGATCAGACCAAACAGTTCTCGTTGAAACCTTCTGCAGCCAGGCCACCAAGATTGTACGGCTTGCCAAAGATACATAAAGAAGATACACCTCTTCGTCCCATTGTCTCTACTATCAACTCCCCCACTTACAAACTGGCTCGTTTTTTGTCCGAAATCCTACGGCCTTTCACTGGAAAAACCACCTCTGCAGTACTAAACTCTACTGACCTGGTATCAACAATCAAGGGGATTGCCCTGTCCCCAGACGACCTGCTTGTCAGTTTTGATGTGGTTTCCTTGTTCACCAAGGTGCCTGTGCCTGACACCATCGCAATCATTGAAGACTTGGTTCATCAAGGACTGAATGCTGGGGTACCCCCCCTGGTGAGACACTGCTTAACCAATACATACTTCACCTGGAATGGAACCTTCTACAAGCAAATTGAGGGCACCCCAATGGGCTCCCCCTTATCTCCGGTTGTAGCCAACATCTTCATGGAGAAATTTGAGACGGACGCCATCCAGACTGCCACTCTACGCCCGACCTTATGGAAGAGGTACGTAGACGACACTTTTGTCATCTGGCCACATGGCCGGCCTGCTCTAGACCAATTTCTCGACCATATCAATTCCATACACCCAGCCATCAGATTCACCATGGAAGTCGAAAATGATGGCAAGCTACCCTTTTTGGATGTCCTAATCAAAAGGAGACCTGATGGTTCAATGAGCCACTCTGTCTACAGGAAAGCCACCCACACGGATGCTTATCTAAAACCGGATTCCCACCACCATCCATCCCAGAAGAATTCCCTCATCAAGACTCTATATCATAGAGCCCAATGCATCTCCGACCATGAACACATTTCCAGTGAACTCAAACACGTACGCCAAGCTCTTAAGGCTAATGGTTACTCCGACTACACAATCCGCAAAGCCATCACTCCAACCACCAAGAAGGATCCTGTTGAGGAGCCTTTCAAGACCATCACCTTACCCTACATTGCTGGGGTCACAAAAAAGATCTCCAAAATCCTGATTAAACACAAGATCCAGGTCCGATTCAACACAGTACATAAAATCCGTGATCTGGTACCGTCTGTAAAAGATGTGGTTCCAGACATACAGTACCCTGGTGTCTACAAACTAAGTTGCCTCTGTGGTAGCAGTTACATTGGGGAAACCAAACGACATGTCTCGGACCGCATCCGTGAACATAAAGCTGACCTGAAACACGGTAGGACAAACACCTCAGCCGTGGCAGATCACTGTTACAACTCAGTGGGCTCACATGACATTGACTTCTCCAAGACAGAGGTTCTCTGCAAGCCATCTGGCTATCATGAGAGATTCGTACATGAGGCGATCCACATTTACAAACACAGAGACAATTTTAACCGAGAAGATGGATTCTGGCTTAGCAATCACTGGAAGGACGTAATACACCATTTTGATACACATTAGGGTGGGTAGAATAATACATAGTGTTATATTAAAAATGTATAAGGTATAGGGTGGTTTATAGCAATACAGTATGTAATTTAATGTTGGTTTTGCCTATGGAAGTATATAGTACGGTATAGACGCGTGTGATGTAAGAGAATAAAGTTTAGATGGAAGCATATTATATAATTTTTTACAACGTAGAATTTTTCATGTATTACTTACTGTTAGTAACTCAGCTTATTGTAGAGTATAGTAAGTTTACTGATGATGCTATGTAGTTTATACTTTAGTTTGTCATGCAGTTTATACTGTAGTTTTTTACGTGGTTGTTTAGTAACTACAGCTACATACTATTAACATTCCTTTCCTTTGTTAATGCTCCCCCCCCTCCCCCCCCCCCTTTGATGCTGCTAATCCTGCATAATGCACGGGCATAGTATTGATTTGGAACCCCCCCCGCCCACCTCCTACGCATTTTCCATATGCTGAATTCCTCTTGATATGCAAATTATTTTGTTTAGGCGCTCTTCTTCCCACCTCCCCCCCCTCTAACCCAGCTTAAATATACGCTCCAAGCTTGGGGTGTTTCATTCTTCGCCTGAGGATGGCTGCTTGCGTTGTGGCCGAAACGTCGTGAGAATTGTTTTATTATGTTTTATTTTTATTATTTTATTACTTCCCTTCTACGTGACTTTACCGAAAGAACCAAGAAGATACTTTAATATTAATGAAAAATAAAGTGACTCTTACAATACATCTCCTTGTTTGTTTCTATACTCACTATTAAAACACTGCTTACATCACATTACTCGCTTAATGCACTGCTTACTTAATCCACTCAGTTTCTTTTATTAAAGATGCCACTAGGTGGCGACAAATAATATTGTTGACTGAAACGTGCTTACGTATGATGACGTAAGCACGTTAGTGCGAGCCCTCCCGGAAGCCATAGAGAATGCATTGCAGCGCCCGCCTTTCGAAAAAAAACATCTTTGAATGTAAGTCTATGGGAACACTCGGGGCGATTCTCAGCCGGAGTGAAATCGCCCAAAAAGAGGCGGTACTCCACAGAACGTGACATGACGCTGATTGGACTATATCCAGAGGCACAGTGACGGCTAGCGTAACTCTGTGGTTGAATGAGATTGTTAATGTGATTGAAAAAGTCCCTTTCACACTTTGGTGGTGCGTCGCCCAATCGCCCTAATGAAGAAACCGCCCCTGCCCCGGGCACCGGCGGAATATGGCGTGGGAATGAACGTTTTAGTTGAAGTGGACCGCCCATATACTTCCAGAGCAAACGTGGAATGGATCGATGTTGACTGATTGATATACTTTCGGGTCGTGCGCCAACACAGGCATGTCTGGAAAGATCAATAGTAAAAATGTGGCCATAAAATCAACAACAGTTCGAGAGAGAGTGGAATCCGAAACAAAGATGGGGAAGTGAAGCAATTGAACAACACTCCTTTAAACGTGAAGTGAAAGTTAATCAAGTTACAAGTTCGGTTGGTAAAAGGTAAACTAAGTCACTACATGTTAGCAAAAAAATCACAACTTAAAGCTGAGAAAATAACGTTACACGCTGGATAGATGCAGAACGAGACTGTACCGTTGCCACAAGGTTGTGCTGTGGTTATTGTTCGAATGAACTTTTTTTTTTAATCCAACACCAAGCCAAAGACCCATAGTCCTGTTTACCAGTTCGGGTGCCATTATATTGACAGTGAAAGACGCCGCCGATTGAGCGATTTGCAGGGTTGTAATTTTTTCTCGGTTTTGGACCATGACGCTGAGCGAACGAGACGGGTGCTGTGGTAGCAATAAAAGCGGCCTGCGATGGAATCACCGATCTCGCTGATATTCACCAATTAGAATGAAGGGGGCGTGTCACATCATTACTCGATCAATGAATTGATTGGCAATTAATCGACATGGCGATTAACCCGCAAATTATGACTAACCCCAGAATATTTTGAGCTTTTGTTTAATCGGTTCAACGCTCCACCTGATCCGAAACTGCGTGACCCCCACCACCCTTAGGTCACGTCTCCGACATGGGAGTGTGGCAGTGAGGTATGTGAATCCCTGATCCCACAGGCTGTTGTGTACTCACCTGCCCATCAACAGGGCTTGAAAGGTGGTTTTTGCAGCGTGGAAACCAAGCGTGACCGCTCTCTAACAATGTAAAAACACACTTTTAACTTCTTCAGACACGTAAATTATATAGGCAATTAGCAGGAAGTACGCGGCTTTGCCTGGGGAAAAATATATACATTTAAAAACTTGTCTTCTCTTAAAAACACAACATATACATACACGAATACTAAGCTATTGTGAAAGCCCGGCATTCTGTTTGTCGGTCCATTTGTCTGTCAACAAAATTATAAGCGTCCTGAATTAAAAAGTTATAGAAATTGGGGGGTAAATAGTTGATTTAAAACGTTTCCAAAAGTTGTCCACCCGCCCTCCAAAAATCTTTTTACCCCCCGGCCAATTTTTATTTTGTAGCCATAAATACCAACACCCTACATACAAAAGAGTCAGTAGTATACAGCGACTCTATAGTAGTGTAGTGACACAGCACTGACTTCTTGGTTCTTTCGGTAAAGTCGTCACGTAGAAGGGAAATAATAAAATCATAAAAATAAAACATAATAAAATAATTCTCACGACGTTTCGGCCACAACGCAAGCAGCCGTCCTCAGGTGAAGAACAGGTCTGTCGGGAAGACAGAGTCTGAATGACACACCCCAGGCTTGGAGCGACTATTTAAGCTGGGTTGGAGGGGGAAGGGGCGCCTTGACAAAGGAATTTGCATATCAAGATGAATTTAGCATATTTGTGGGAAATGCAGATATGGGATTAGTACTACTTGTGAAATGCGTAGGAGGTGGGCGGGGGGTTTCAAAGTCATATTATGTCCGTGCATGATGCAGGATTAGCAGCATCAAAGGGAGGGGATAGGGGTAGCATTAATAAAGGGAAGGAGTGTTAATAGTATGTAGCTGCAGTAACTAAACCACCACGTAAACAACTAAAGTATAAACTACATAGTATCATCAGTATACTAAATATACTCTCCAATAAGCTGAGCTACTAGCAGTAAGTCATACATTACAATTCTATGTCGCAAAAAATATAATATGCTTCCAGCTAAACTTTTTTCTCTTACATCACACGAGTCTACACCGTACTATATGCTGCCATAGACAAACCCAACATTAAATTACATACTGTATTACTATACACTACCCTATACCTTCGACTATACATTGTAATATTACACTATGTATTATTCTTACCACTCTACTGTATATCACATTGCTGTATATTCACTATACAATTACGATACTATATATTACTTTATACATTGTATTAAACATTACACTTTTATACTATTTATTATTATACAATCTGCTATACACTATACCATTGACCGTCGCGTGAAAGATATTAAGAGGAAGCAACGAAATATGTCAATGGGAGAGTGGTGGTGGGAGACCTGCAGCGGAGCAAAGAATCCATTCCCTGCGGAGAATAAAAAATATATAGTCAATGCAAGTGAGTGGACTGCCGTCTGAAAGTCACCGTAAACGTGAACACAATCAGTTAAGATCCGAAATGGTTTATTACGTCCTTCCAATGATTGCTGAGCCAGAATCCATCTTCTCGGTTGAAATTGTCTCTGTGTTTGTATATGTGGATCGCCTCATGAACGAATCTCTCATGGTAGCCAGATGGCTTGCAGAGAACCTCTGTCTTGGAGAAGTCAATGTCATGTGAGCCCACTGAATTGTAACAGTGATCTGCCACGGCTGAGGTGTTTGTCCTACCGTGTTTCAGGTCAGCTTTATGTTCACGGATGCGGTCCGAGACATGTCGTTTGGTTTCTCCAATGTAACTGCTACCACAGAGGCTGGGGTCACAAAAAAGATCTCCAAAATCCTGATTAAACACAAGATCCAGGTCCGATTCAACACAGTACATAAAATCCGTGATCTGGTCCTGTCTGTAAAAGATGTGGTTCCAGACATACAGTACCCTGGCGTCTACAAACTAAGTTTCCTCTGTGGTAGCAGTTACATTGGAGAAACCAAACGACATGTCTCGGGCCATTTCCCACCACTCCGAGGGGAAATAAATTATTGCTGGTAGAGGTCGAGTACCTTTCACAGTAGCCGGTGGCATGGCCCCTGCCGGATCAGTCAGCGGCGTCCATTACGGACACATTCCTGCATGGTCATGTGTTGGATAAAGTGGCCCCGGAATGTCTCCTTACGGACCAAGTTCAAATTTTTCTTATCAAAATTATTGCAAGAGGTACGTGACTTGTTGGGTACAAAGAAAATTCGAACTTCACCCTACCATCCCCAGACTGACGGAATGGTGGAGCGCTTACATAGAACTCGTCCATGTTGTCACAACAAGTCAATGAGGCACAGTCCAATTGGGACCTACACGTTCTGGGGGTTCTTGCGGCCTATAGGATGGCCCCTCATGCCTCTAGTATCTACTGACTAAATATAGTAACTACTGGCTCTACAGTAGTATATACTGACTACAGCAGTAACTACTGGCTCTACAGTAGTATATACTAACTCTACAATAGTATACACTGACTCTACAGTAGCATCTACTGACTCTACAGTAGCAACTACTGACTCTATAATACTATCTACTGACGCTATATAGTATCCAGAGACTATAGTAGTAGTATCTACTCACTCTAGAATTGTATCTCTGCAGTAATATATATTTTTTACACTGTTAGAGAGCGGTCACATTTGGTTGCCACATTGCGAAAATCTCACAACCACCATTCACATCTAATTGACGGGCAGGTGAGTCCACAACAACCTGGGGGATCAGGGCTCTCCATACCTCACTGCCACACTCCCGTGTCGGTGACATGACCTAAGGGGGGGTGGGTCACGCACCTTGGAATTCAGTGGGGCCCTCCGGAGTGATTTCTGCCAGTGGTAGTGCGTTAAACTGATAAAAGAAAGCCAAAAATATTCTGGTATGTTGTGCCGTAATGCAATAAAATCGTACACCCGACAAAATCAGAGATGTTGTCTATATATGGAAGAAAGTGGATGTGGCTTTGGCCGAAGAGGACGTGTTTTCTCCATATGTGGTATTGCGGATCGTTAATTGAGATTGTATCGATTCCACTCAGCCGATCCATAATAAACAAACATCCAAAATGGCGGCTTAATTATAATTTGCGGGTTTATTGCCGTGTCGATTAATTGCCAATCAATCCATGGTTTGAGTAATGATGTGACACGCCCCCTTCATTCGAATTGGCTAATATCAGCGAGATCGGTGATTCCATCGCAGGCCGCTTTTATTTCTACCACAACGCCCGTCTCGTTCGCTCAGCGTCATGGTCCAAATTGAGAAACATGTACAGCACCGCGAATTGCCCGATCGGCGGCGTCTTTAACTGTCAATATAACGGCACCCTGACCGGTAAGCAGGACTATGGGTCTTTGGCTTGGTGTTGACTGAAAACAAAACTCCGTGTTCTATTTTATTTTACCAAATGTAAAGCCCCACTCCTGAGCTGCTCTGTCGCTCTTTTTCAGAAGCGACATGGCGACCACGAATGGCGGCTCAACCAAGTGGCTCGTCATCATCATCATCATCACGTGACACTTTTATATCAGCAGCCAAAGAACTCTAATCGCCTGATTGTTGATTCTAAATGTGGAGGGGAAAAACCGGAGGACCCGGAGAAAAATCCATGCGACCACGCCAACATGCAAACTCCAAATCGTCAGGGTCGGGATCGAACCCACGGCCTCCTGTATACCAGGCGAGGTAGTCAACATCTCACAGCCACCGTGGCGCCCTCCACTTACAGACAATTAAAAATATTAAACCTTTCTTCTTTTACAGAGATTTGTATTCTGGCTCTCAATTCCCATGTAATATCATCTCGTCCTTGACTATGGCAATGTCACCATGGGAACCTCATTTGCCAGTAAAAAATATGATAATTGTTTTTTTATCCTTCTATCTGGCAACAAAACTGACACCTTTATTACAAGGAGTAATATTTTTTACTGGCAAATGAGGTTCCAATGGTGTAAATGCTTGACACCGAGCTCTCATACTCTGATGGTGCATTGTCTTTGAGTTGTGCGCCTTTTGGCGTCATCTGGTCCAACACCATGTGAGACTAGGCTCTAAGGAAAGCTGTCTCGGGTGTGGACCAATCAACTTCAAGGACAGTGCATACATTATCAGAGTTGTGTTTTTTGTTTGCATTATGACTGCAGGTATTCTGGTCTATGCAAACATGACTCCTTGTAAAAAGGTGTCAGTTTTTATGGCAATGTCCTGAACGTACCTTCTTCCTCGGTGTCTGCTATATTTAATACGACGTTGTAATTGTATTCTATAGTTCTTTCGGTAAAGTCACGTAGATAGAAAAATAATAACAATAAAAAAATATGACGACGTTTCGATCGCAACACAAGCGGTCGTTATCAGTTGTTTTTATGATTTTATTGTTATTAGTTGTCTATCTACGTGACTTTAAAGAAAGAACCATAGAACATGAATTCCTGCAGTCACGAAAGTTTTAAGTCAAAGTTTTAATTGTATTAAAATCACGTGCTTATGAAATGTGGAACTTACCTTGACTCTATGTGTGCACACTGGCTCTGCTAAGTTGCATCATACCTTAATGCAACGTTGCTGCCACGATACACAATCCTCAACTGAAGTAATATTAAATACAATTCTATCGTCACGTTTGGTTTTAGTGAAACGTTGGGGCAATGTCATTAAAAAGTTCGTTCGAACAATAACCACAGCGCAACCTTGTGGCAATGTTGAAATCTCGTTCTGCATCTACCCAGCGTGTAACGTTATTTTCTCAGCTTTAACTTGTGTTTTTTTTGTTAAGATGTAGTGACTTAGTTAACATTTTGCCAAGCAAAATTGTCAATTGATTAACTTTCACTTTAGGTTTAAAGGAGTTTTGTTTAATTTCTTCACTTCCCCATTTTTTTTCTGGTTCAACTCTCCCTCTCTCTCTCGAGCTGTTGTTGATTTTGCGGCCGTACAATGCGAATGGATTCCGATTTTATCTTTCCAGAAACGCGTGTTCTAGTGCACGACCCGAGAGAAGACCAATCAGTCAACATTGATACGTTCACGTTCGCCCCGAGTCCTGAGATGAACCCAGAAAAATACATTCACTTGTCGTGGAGTGCGTGCGCCCGTTGCTCAAAGCAAGCCACTCCTTCGATGCAATATTCCTCCACAACATTTCAAAAGAGGGCATGAAAAGGAAACGCCTCAAACCCAGACGGACCAGAGCGGCTATTTAAGAGCCTCCCGCTGACTCGAGGAGCCCCATAACCCCCTCCTGGTGAATCATCATCAGCATCATCATCATCAGCAGCAGCAGCAGCAAGCGTCTGCATCGTCACCACCACCATGGCCGAACAGCGTCGCCAGCCCAGCATGGTTCAGAAACTGGGCACATTTCGGGCGGATGTCGCGAAGAGCATCCCTCTGAGCAACGGCTTGGCGGTTCTGCTCATGACCGGACTTCAGGAGGTCTTCAACCACATCACTGAATGCCCCTGCAACTATGGTTTGGCGTTCGGCTGGCTCACGCTCCTGGGTCCCATCTTCATCTTGGTCGTGTCCCTCGCCACCCCCATCTACGAGGCGTGCAGAGCTCGCCATGACCCCGACAAGAAGACGCGTCTCGCGTATTACAGCGCGCTCACGCTCGTGGCCTCCGTGGCGTGGCTGTCCGTGGCGCTGCTCAACTCGGAGGCGGTCTGCTGCATCCAAGGCGGCTTCCCCAGCGACTCGCCGTGCCTCGTGGAGAGGAACGCAGCAGACAACGCGGTGCGATACGAGAAGTGCATCTCCATCTCGCGGGTACGGTGATGCCCACACACCGCCTCTATTCCGATCATCAACCTCCTCCCCCCGCTCCAACTGAGATATCCCTGCAGTGTCTGTGCATCACCTGTGTCTGTGTGTCTGTCTGTGCTGTCTGGTCGCAGCCAGGGAGGTGGAGAAGTGAATTCGCGGTTTGTGATCTCGGCCCTTTCGTTCCACAGATCGCTGGAGCGTCGATGATGACGATTGGTGGCATCTCCTCCTCCATCGTCCTTGCGATCGTCCACGTCACATACGGACATCTCGAGTACAACGTGGACAATGGGGAAAACGGGGATGTGCAACTCAACATGTTGCCAAGGGCTAGAATTGACGCATAGACAACAATAGACTCAGCACACAGAGACCCATAGACTCACCACACAGAGACCCATAGACCCACACAGAGACCCACAGACTCACCACACAGAGACACACAGTCTCAGCACACAGAGACCCACAGACTCACCACACAGAGACACACAGACTCGCCACACAGAGACCCACAGACTCACTCACACAGAGACCCATAGACTCACCACACAGAGACCCACAAACTCATTACACAGAGACCCATAGACTCACCACACAGAGACCCACAAACTCACTACACAGAGACTCACAGACTCACCACACAGAGACTCACAGACTGACAGAACAGGTGCAGGGTCCCATGTTTGACCCTCAGGGAGTTAGGAGTGGGGGGGGGGGGGCAGTGCTGGGCAGACTTCTGGGGTGGAAGGTCTGGAGGTAACTCGGAGTGGAGGGGGGGGTCGAGATAGGGAGTGGGGGGCTGTATCAGTGGAGGGGGGGGGGGGGGCTGTCGTTGTTGTAGTTGGTGGTGGTGGCGGTGGTGGCGGTGGTGGTGGCGGTGGTGGTGGTGGCGGTGGTGATGGTGGTGGCGGTGGTGATGGTGGTGGCGGTGGTGGTGGTGGCGGTGGTGGCGGTGGTGGTGGTGGTGGCGGTGGTGATGGTGGTGGCGGTGGTGATGGTGGTGGCGGTGGTGGTGGTGGCGGTGGTGATGGTGGTGGCGGTGGTGATGGTGGTGGCAGTGGTGGTGGTGGCGGTGGTGGCGGTGTTGATGGTGGTGGCGGTGGTGATGGTGGTGGCGGCGGTGGTGATGGTGGTGGCGGCGGTGGTGGCGGTGAAACGTGATTGGTCGGTTTGCGGTCGTTTTGCATTTTGGAGATTTGCCCGCGTGGCGATGTGGCACGTGCCGTCCCTTCGTGGATCGTGATTCGAGGTTAATTGTATCGATTCTCACTCTGTTGCCGCGTCGATTCATTTCCCATCGATCTATGGATCCGAGTCATCCCATTGGTTCGTGTGGCACGCGTATTCTTATTGTTTTGGGTTCACACGCGGTGCCTACACGGCTCAACGTCGTGTCCGTGAAAGCTTCTCAATAAAGACGATGCCTTGGTGCATGTGTGACGGCGAGCGGGTGAGTTAGTGAGTGGGTGAGTGATTGAGTGTGTGGGTGAGTGAGTAGATGAGTGAGTGGGTGAGTGAGTGGGTGAGTGAGTGGGTGAGTGAGTGGATGAGTGAGTGGGTGAGTGAGTGGGTGAGTGAGTGGATGAGTGAGTGGGTGAGTGATTGGGTGGGTGAGTGAGTGAGTGAGTGGGTGAGTGAGTGGGTGAGTGGGTGAGTGAGTGTGGGTGAGTGAGTGGGTGAGTGAGTGCGTGGGTGAGTGGGTGAGTGAGAGGATGAGTGGGTGAGTGAGTGGGTGAGTGAGTGAGTGGGTGAGTGAGTGGGTGAGTGAGTGCGTAGGTGAATGAGTGAGTGAGTGGGTGAGTGAGTGGGTAGGTGAGTAAGTGGGTGGGTGATTGAGTGGGTGAGTGAGTGGGTGAGTGAGTGGGTGAGTGAGTGGATGAGTGAGTGGGTGAGTGAGTGGGTGAGTGAGTGGGTGAGTGAGTGGGTGAGTGAGTGGGTGAGTGAGTGGGTGAGTGATTGGGTGGGTGATTGAGTGGGTGAGTGAGTGAGTGGGTGAGTGAGTGGGTGAGTGGGTGAGTGAGTGTGGGTGAGTGAGTGGGTGAGTGAGTGCGTGGGTGAGTGGGTGAGTGAGTGGATGAGTGGGTGAGTGAGTGGGTGAGTGAGTGAGTGGGTGAGTGAGTGCGTAGGTGAATGAGTGAGTGAGTGGGTGAGTGAGTGGGTAGGTGAGTAAGTGGGTGGGTGATTGAGTGGGTGAGTGAGTGGGTGAGCAATTGAGTGAGTAAGTGGGTGAGTGGGTGAGTGAGAGGGTGAGTGAGAGGGTGAGTGAGAGCTATCACCACACAATCACCACGATATCTCCACGCTTAATTTGAATGAATACCAAATATAACAGTCTGCCACAACGATAATAATGTAGAAACGTGTCAGCGATCTTACAAGCTACATTTCAAGCACCGCCAAAATTCGGAACAAACGTTGGGTATGAAAATGTAACGATGAAGAAAACATCATCGCCTACATAACACACATCAGGTAAAACAAATACAGGAACAATAACGCTACCAAGAGACAACTACCGACTACTAATTACAACTCAATCACATCAAGATCAAATAAAAACTGTGTGAACATTTGGATAAGGAAATAAATGACTTACATTTCGATTTAAAGCTTTCGTGACTGCAGGGATTCATCTTCTTGGTTCTTTCGGTAAAGTCACGTAGAAGGGAAGTAATAAAATAATACAAAATAAAACATAAAAATATAATATAATTATTTTATTTTTATTATGTTTAATTATAATTTTATTATGTTTTATTTTTATTATTTTATTATTTCCCTTCTACGTGACTTTGCCGAAAGAACCAAGAAGATAAATGATTTACAGTTTTGACGGAATTGCCATGGGCCTGCTGCTACTGCTGCTGCTACTGCTGCTGCTGCTACTGCTGCTGCTACTGCTGCTGCTGCTGCTGCTGCTGCTACTGCTGCTGCAGCTACTGCTGCTGCTGCTGCTACTGCTGCTACTGCTGCTGCTACTGCTGCTACTGCTACTACTGCTGCTGCTGCTACTGCTGCTGCTGCTACTGCTGCTACTGCTGCTGCTGCTACTGCTGCTACTGCTACTACTACTGCTGCTGCTACTGCTGCTACTGCTGCTACTGCTGCTACTACTGCTGCTGCTACTGCTGCTACTGCTGCTGCTACTGCTGCTATTGCTGCTGCTGCTACTGCTGCTGCTGCTACTGCTGCTGCTCCTGCTGCTACTGCTGCTGCTACTGCTGCTACTGCTGCTGCTGCTACTGCTGCTGCTACTGCTGCTGCTGCTACTGCTGCTGCTACTGCTACTGCTGCTGCTACTGCTGCTACTGCTGCTACTGCTGCTGTTACTGCTGCTGCTGCTGCTGTTACTACTGCTGCTACTGCTGCTGCTACTGCTGCTGCTACTACTGCTACTGCTGCTGCTGCTGTTACTACTGCTGCTACTGCTGCTGCTACTACTGCTACTGCTGCTGCTGCTGTTACTACTGCTGCTACTACTGCTACTACTACTGCTACTGCTGCTACTGCTGCTGCTGCTACTGCTGCTGCTGTTACTACTGCTGCTGCTGCTACTACTGCTGCTGCTGCTGCTACTGCTGCTACTGCTGCTACTGCTGCTGCTGCTACTACTGCTGCTGCTGCTGCTACTGCTGCTACTGCTGCTACTGCTGCTGCTACTGCTGCTACTGCTGCTACTGCTGCTGCTGCTACTGCTGCTGCTGTTACTACTGCTGCTGCTGCTACTACTGCTGCTGCTGCTGCTACTGCTGCTACTGCTGCTACTGCTGCTGCTGCTACTACTGCTGCTGCTGCTGCTACTGCTGCTACTACTGCTACTGCTGCTGCTGCTGTTACTACTGCTGCTACTACTGCTACTACTACTGCTACTGCTGCTACTGCTGCTGCTGCTACTGCTGCTGCTGTTACTACTGCTGCTGCTGCTACTGCTGCTGCTGCTGCTACTGCTGCTGCTGCTGCTACTGCTGCTGCTGCTACTACTGCTGCTGCTGCTACTGCTGCTACTGCTGCTGCTACTGCTGCTACTGCTGCTGCTGCTACTGCTGCTACTGCTGCTGCTACTGCTGCTGCTGCTACTGCTGCTGCTGCCACTGCCGCTGGGGGCAGCAGAGACAGCGAGACGGACGCCCCTGGAGACAGGAGACAGGAGGAGGAGGCGGTGACGATGTCCGCCCCCTGGTGGAGGCGACGGTGACCGGCCGGTGCCACTGCGGGTGTCGGGAGGAGGGAGTCCGCGTGCGACTCACGTGATCATCGTGATGGCCGCAGTATGGAGCTGGTGGGAGCAGTGACGGATTGATCCTCGTAGCAAGAGGAGCGACAAACGCTGCGGGCTCCGCACTTTCAAGGGGCCCCGCGCTAAATGATTTCAAGATAGCAATTCCGTCTTCTTGTTTCTTTCGGTAAAATACAATTCTCACTGAATACAATTCAGTCAGAATTGTATTTTATAATGTTTTATTTTTTATTATTTTATTATTTCCCTTCTACGTGATGACTTTACCGAAAGAACCAAGAAGATGAATCCCTGCAGTCACGAAAGCTTTAAATCGAAATCTACCAAATCCGGTTCAGTGATTCTGCACTTGCTCTATTACTATAGTACTATACTGCCTTCAACTTTTACGAGCGACTGGGTGTTTAAAGTTAGCGATTTGTCGTATTATCTGGCTGTATAGCAAATAAAAAATACAATTACTTTGTTCTAGGCAAGTAACAACTTTGTGTTTTAATATTTAAGTGGTTCATTTTTATTTAGGGCCCCTTTATAACAACATATGCTACAGGCCTCGCACAAACCTCATCCGGCGCTGGGTGTGAGCAGCGCGGCTGTGGATGGGGAGCGCTGGACCGGCGGCTGCTGCTGCTGCAGTTGTCGCTGATGGGGGTGGCGGAAATCCGAATGAATCGGCCGTTCATGAAATAACTGAGCCGTTAATTCTAGATTTGAAGCTTTCGTGACTGCAAGGATTCAGACTCTTAGGTTGTTTCGGTAAAGTCACGTAGGTAAACAATAAAATTAAAAATGTATTACTTTTATTAATTTTTATTTTTTACCTACGTGACTTTACCGAAAAAACCTAAGAGTGTGAGTCGTTAATATTCAACTGCAGTTGAACTGACCGCGAATGGTGATTTGAAACATCAGCAGTGGAAATAATTCCACCATTCCCGAAAGAACCGACGGTCAACACAACACACAGACACCGACACTGTCGCAAAACGACGAGAGGTTACATTTAAATTGTAAATCAACCGACGGTATTCCCAAGGACCGTTTTGGAAACTGTCGCAGCGAATAAACGTGGCGTGATGTAAGCGGCTCGCCCTCGCGCCCTCTCTCCTCCCGCGATTGTAACGAGGGGGCAGACCGCCTACTCTTCATCTTCTTCTTCCTCCGCGCGTTTGCCCCACTTGTGTGCGGCGTTCCGCTGCCCTCATCAACCCTCATCCACGCCGCCCTGTCCCACGCCATTCTCTCTCTCTCTCTCTCCGCTCCTCGGGCCACCGCGATCCTATCGCAACCACATTGCCCCACCGCCTCCCTTTTTCCCCTTCATCTACTTTCCATCACTGGCACCTTCTGACCCACACAAATGGTCCTGTCGTTTCTCGACACGACCGCACCACACCAGTGACGAGTGGACGCTCTGCGCTGTGTTTCTGCCCTCCTCTCGAGGATCGAGTGACTCCATCACCACCGAAGGTCGTGGAACAGCAAATATTTATTCCAAAGTGTTCTGAGGAGCATTCGTGCATCTGTAATGATGACCAGATGCACACCAATCTCATACAAATTTAACATAAAACATCTGAAATACATAACATTTAATAAAAACATCTTAAAGAAACATCAAGAGTGCCTTATAAATTCTCAATCTTAGTCACAGCTACTGCGATAATACTGCACAAATGGAACTATAAATTTCGATTTAAAGCTTCTTTCGTGACTGCATGGATTCATATTCTTGGTTCTTTCGGTAAAGTCACGTAGAAGATAAATAATAGAATAATAAAAATAAACAAAATAAAATGGTACTATATTTGCTGGTATAATAAAATAACATTTCATAATCCAATTGTATAAATAAAGTATACATTTGACAAATAATTTTAATCACCATGACTCTATAATCAACTTCCTTTCTTGTAACCGAATGAGAACAATCTCTACCGAGATACAAAGGTAGTTCTGCTCACGCCATCAGCTCGGTGTTACATGTGTAACGGGTTCTGTAGACACTTGTAGAGGTAACTTCTTTATTACAATCCAACAGCACTCCAACAGTCCAACAGTCCTGATACTCTGTAACAACTCCCAGGTACACAGCCTAGGTACACAGCCTAGGTACACAGCCTAGATACACTACTCTGGCTACGCTCTGGAACTCGCCCTCACAAGGTCGTAGAGCCGGGAGTTCCAGAGTCCCACCACTCGCTCTCACAACATCCCAGGGTCCTCAGATGGCTGGTCTTGGGTCTTGAGCTACAACTGGCCCTGATCGTCCAGGGAGCTCCCCTTTTATGCCTCGTCCCCAACGAGGGGTGGGGTTGTGTGCGCCCCCAGATATTCCACAGAGCACACACAGCCACCCCCCCCGTTGGTGGCGCCAAGGGGCTTAAGCACCTGGGCCGCCCAGGGTCCCAGAGCCCCCCAGCAGCCCCTCCCCTCCCATGTCACTACACATCAAAACGGGGCAAGGCGGCTACTTTGTTCACAGGTGTCTGTAATCGGTGTTACGCTTTCTGGCAATAATAAAACATCAGAAGTAGCGTTAACCACTCTCACATTGATATATTTCGTTGCTTCCTCTTAGTACCTTTCATTCGACGGTCAATGGTATAGTGTATAGCAGATTGTATAATAATAAATAGTATTAAAGTGTAATGTTTAATACAATGTATAAGGTAATATAGTATCGTAATTGTATAGTGAATATACAGCAGTGTGGTATACAATAGGGTGGGTAGAATAATACATAGTGTAATATTACAATGTATAGTCTAAGGTATAGGGTGGTGTATAGTAATACAGTATATAATTTAATGTTGGGTTTGTCTATGGCAGTATATAGTACGGTGTAGACTCGTGTGATGTAAGGAAAAAGTTTAGCTGGAGGCATATTATATTTTTTGCGACATAGAATTGTAATGTATTACTTACTGCTAGTAGCTCAGCTTATTGGAGAGTATATTTAGTATATTGATGATGTTGATGTAGTTTATATTTTAGATTTTACGTGGTGGTTTGGCTGCTACAGCCCCTTACTATTAAAATTCATTCCCTCTATTACTGCTAACCCTACCTCCTCCCTTTGTTGCTGCTAATCCTACATACTGCATAATGCACGGGCATAATATGACTTTGAGACCCTCCCCCCTCCTACGCATTCCACAAGTAGTGACTAATCCCATATCTGCATTTGCCATAAATATGCTATAAATATCGTTCCGTGTCAGTCATCAGTCTCTGATCCGACCCTCAACTCTCCTTCGCCTGTCGGTTGACGATTTCCTGGGCACTCTCACGAGTAGTGGTTGCTCGGCTCTTTTAAAGCTTTAGGACAGGACGTAAAAATGAATCCCAATACAGTAGCAGTTCCGACCGCAG
Organism: Lampetra fluviatilis; assembly: GCF_964198595.1. Lineage (NCBI taxonomy): Eukaryota > Metazoa > Chordata > Hyperoartia > Petromyzontiformes > Petromyzontidae > Lampetra > Lampetra fluviatilis. The sequence goes on from NC_136329.1 coordinate 9,304,580, forward strand.
ACTCTAGTCGTGTGCCATAGCCATCAGGCTGTAAGTAGTGAGCGCAATTGGCGGCGGCGTCTCTCGCTCTCTCTGAAGTAGCGTGGCTGTGCTCATAAGCATGTGCGAGGAATGCGGATTGCAGCTAAGGCTAAGCAACCCATACTCCTCGTGCTTCCATTGCCTAAGGCACAGATACATTCTCCAAGAATGTGTTCGGTGCAGAGCCCTGCTCGCGATTTCGAGAGGACAGGGTGCAGAGTTCCTTAATTGGACGGCAAATAAATCTGCGAGCAAAGATGGTGGATTTGGCACAATGCCAGGAGTCTTGTGCTCCGAGGGAATGAGTTTCAGTACTTAAACTCTGAAGAAGGAGTCCAGGACAAGGCTATTGCCTCCACTCTCAGATTAGCGGCCCGGAGCGTCAAAGAGGCTTGTGCGAAAACCCAGCCCAAAGTACCGAGGTGGAGGGCAGGGCCTCATCAACCTAAGATCGTCTCACTGTCAGCATGATGTCTAGTGAGGATGTGAGAGAGACAAAGATGGTTAGAAACCGTTGGGCGATATTCGCCTGCCTCACATGCACCCACAATTGGACACTACATCACTGGGGCCTGCTCCGGCCATGACTCTGATCGGAGCACAATCGGAACGATCGTCACACGATGGTCGTTCTGTGTAGGCTGTATACACCGACCTCGCCACCGGGGGGCAGTCTGGTTCACAGCACTCTTCCCCACGTATTGTATTGTAATGCTGCGAGCACAAGCCTTGGCTTGCAGTGTCTCTCCCAATGACGCGCATGAAAATAAGGTAAAAAAAACTCCGTAATGCGTGGCTTCTGCCGGTCCAGAGCTCCCTATCAATTGCCAGTCACGAGGGCAATTCCCCGGAGTCTGCCGCTCGCAAATCTGATTCCTGTGGTTTGTGTTATTGCTTTTATTCGAAATTTTCCGCCTCAGACTCGTCTTCTCACAGTGGACTGGAATTCCTTTGATTTTGCTCCTTGGTCAATCATTGGTCGGTTTCTCTCACAAAGGAGCAGCTGTATTTTGAAGTCGTGACCTTTGTGTGTCCGGATGTCTTTGACTGCCCGCCATGTATCCGTTCACGTTTAGAGCAGCGTTTCCCAAACTCTCATCGCGGGTTGGAACTCTCGCATGGTATTTGATATATTAAGGGAGGTGCCCCCCGCATAACGTAATTTCCTGCTACCACGTGCTTTGTTAGCTACTGGGAGACAAAGGCGGTTGGTGAGGCTCTGGTGATTGACATAATTCGCATTGTAATTATTCTAAATGATCCTAGGTTTAATACTCCCATACTTATTATTTGGTTTGTGCTTAACTAAGATTTGTGGCATACAGTAATTGTTACCAAGGATATTCCAAGGGTCCTATTAACATTTGTTCCTCGTCTGTAACGCCAGGGGTCCGCGCTTCTTATTCTCAAGTTATGTTTTGAAGTCCTGAGGTTTAAGATATAGCTAAGTTTGTAACTCTACTGCTGAACTTTTAAATCCCAGTCAGCTTGTAATGATTAACCGCCCTTGGGTGGATTTGGCTGTCCAGGGGAGGCTCGTGATCCCCCGCTGTTTCCGTCTGTTGTGTTTCTTGTTATTATGCCTTCATCTTCTTGGTTATTTCGGTAAAGTCACGTAGAAGGGAAGTAATAAAATAATAACATTAAATAATTCTCACGACCTTTCGGCCACAATGCAAGCAGCCGTCCTCAGGTGAAGAAAAAATTCTCACGACGTTTCGGCCACAACGCAAGCAGCCGTCCTCAGGTGAAGAAACAGGTCACGACGTTTCGGCCACAACGCAAGCAGCCGTCCTCAGGTGACTTTACCGAAAGAACCAAGAAGATGACCCAGGTTCTTTGAAGTTGGCAAAACTCCGGAACGAGAGGGCCATCTTGTCTCCAAAAGTCTCCGCCATGGGCATCTCAGCAAGTTCTCCTCTCTCCTGTGCGAGTCGTGGAATGAGTGCGTGCGAGCGAATATTCGGGAGAGGGCAGCGCGGAATAATGCCCAGAGTTTACACGTTGGAGGCGCGCACGGGGTGGTCCCCCCAGGGGGTGCGGCGTGTGCCGCAGTGTCGTGAGTGAGAGCGAGGAGCGATGCGGGGTGACGGTCAATAACGACCTCCTTTTGTTGCGCGTCTCGCGCTGAGTGCTTGTGTTGTCTGCCGCGCGTTCGTGCCGAGTCTTAGTGGCGATTTGTATTATTGGTCGCGCGTTTCGAGTCTGTGTTAATATCTGCCGATGCGCATTTGGGTAAATCCGTGTCAGGGTGGGAGGTTGCACCACCGGGGGGGGAATGAACCCGACAGTTGGAGTTGGACATGGAGGTCCACACAAGCGATGGAATGACTGCGTGGTGTAAGTCTGTGTGCCGGCGGGAGTAAGTAGAAATGAAGACGCACAACAATGAAAAAATCGTGAAAGTATCGGTACAGACATCACGGCGCCGGCGCGCGACGATGCGTATCATGCCCACGATTCCCCAACAACAATTCACGAACAAGACCCGCGGGCGTGCAGATGCGCAAGCAGCGCTTTCACCGCCCTTAGTGACACTGGGCACATTGTGCAACGGGGTTCTCATCACCGGACCGGCGTAGGCTGAAGAGGCTTGTGGGCGGGCAGCCCCTTTTAAAGGCTCGCTCCTCGGGGATTGCACAGGAGCAGGCCAAGATGGAACGGGCCCTGGAGGCGGCTGCTGTCGAGTGTCGGACACCCCGGACCAGTGGCGGCTCCTGCAAAATCTCTCAGGGGGGGCAAATGTCTGGATGATTGATAAGGATAAGGTCCACCCATGCAATGGATACATTAACAGCTTAAGCATGTAAAGGCAACTTCACTACTTTAATATTAATGAAAAATAAAGTGACTCTTACAATACATCTCCTTGTTTGTTTCTATACTCACTATTATTACACTGCTTACATCACATTACTCGCTTAATGCACTGCTTACTTAATCAACTCAGTTTCTTTTATTAAAGATTCCACTAGGTGGCGACAAATAACATTGTTGGATGCAACGTGCTTACGTATGATGACGTAAGCACGTTAGTGCGAGCCCTCCCGGAAGCCATAGAGAATGCATTGCAGCGCCCGCCTTTCGAAAAAAAACATCTTTGAATGTAAGTCTATGGGAACACTCGGGGCGATTCTCAGCCGGAGGGAAATCGCCCAAAAAGAGGCGGTACTCCACAGAACGTGACATGACGCTGATTGGACTATATCCAGAGGCACAGTGACGGCTAGCGTAACTCTGTGGTTGAATGAGATTTTGAATGTGATTGAAAAAGTCCCTTTCACACTTTGGTGGTGCGTCGCCCAATCGCCCTAATGAAGAAACCGCCCCTGCCCTGGGCACCGGCGGAATATGGCGTGGGAATGAACGTTTTAGTTGAAGTGGACCGCCCATATACTTCCAGAGCAAACGTGGAATGGATCGATGTTGACTGATTGATATACTTTCGGGTCGTGCGCCAACACAGGCATGTCTGGAAAGATCAATAGTAAAAATGTGGCCATAAAATCAACAACAGTTCGAGAGAGAGAGAGAGTGGAATCCGAAACAAAGATGGGGAAGTGAAGCAATTGAACAACACTCCTTTAAACGTGAAGTGAAAGTTAATCAAGTTACAAGTTCGGTTGGTAAAAGGTAAACTAAGTCACTACATGTTAGCAAAAAAATCACAACTTAAAGCTGAGAAAATAACGTTACACGCTGGATAGATGCAGAACGAGACTGTACCGTTGCCACAAGGTTGTGCTGTGGTTATTGTTCGAATGAACTTTCGAATGAACCATTAGTCCTGTTTACCAGTTCGGGTGCCATTATATTGACAGTGAAAGACGCCGCCGATTGAGCGATTTGCAGGGTTGTAATTTTTTCTCGGTTTTGGACCATGACGCTGAGCGAACGAGACGGGTGCTATGGTAGCAATAAAAGCGGCCTGCGATGGAATCACCGATCTCGCTGATATTCACCAATTAGAATGAAGGGGGCGTGTCACATCATTACTCGATCAATGAATTGATTGACAATTAATCGACATGGCGATTAACCCGCAAATTATGACTAACCCCAGAATATTTTGAGCTTTTGTTTAATCGGTTCAACGCTCCACCTGATCCGAAACTGCGTGACCCCCACCACCCTTAGGTCACGTCTCCGACATGGGAGTGTGGCAGTGAGGTATGTGAATCCCTGATCCCACAGGCTGTTGTGTACTCACCTGCCCATCAACAGGGCTTGAAAGGTGGTTTTTGCAGCGTGGAAACCAAGCGTGACCGCTCTCTAACAATGTAAAAACACACTTTTAACTTCTTCAGACACGTAAATTATATAGGCAATTAGCAGGAAGTACGCGGCTTTGCCTGGGGAAAAATATATAAATTTAAAGACTTGTCTTCTCTTAAAAACACAACATATACATACACGAATACTAAGCTATTGTGAAAGCCCGGCATTCTGTTTGTCGGTCCATTTGTCTGTCAACAAAATTATAAGCGTCCTGAATCAAAAAGTTATAGAAAGTGGGGGGTAAATAGTTGATTTAAAACGTTTCCAAAAGTTGTCCACCCGCCCTCCAAAAATCTTTTTACCCCCCTGCCAATTTTAATTTTGTAGCCATAAATACCAACACCCTACATACAAAAGAGTCAGTAGTATACAGCGACTCTATAGTAGTGTAGTGACACAGCACTGACTTCTTGGTTCTTTCGGTAAAGTCACGTAGAAGGGAAATAATAAAATAAAAAAAATAAAACATCATAAAATAATTCTCACGACGTTTCGGCCACAACGCAAGCAGCCGTCCTCAGGTGAAGAACAGGTCTGTCGGGAAGACAGAGTCTGAATGACACACCCCAGGCTTGGAGCGACTATTTAAGCTGGGTTGGAGGGGGAAGGGGCGCCTTGACAAAGGAATTTGCATATCAAGATGAATTTAGCATATTTGTGGGAAATGCAGATATGGGATTAGTACTACTTGTGAAATGCGTAGGAGGTGGGCGGGGGGTTTCAAAGTCATATTATGTCCGTGCATTATGCAGGATTAGCAGCATCAAAGGGAGGGGGTAGGGGGTAGCATTAATAAAGGGAAGGAGTGTTAATAGTATGTAGCTGCAGTAACTAAACCACCACGTAAAAAAAAACCCAACATTAAATTACATACTGTATTACTATACACCACCCTATACCTTCGACTATACATTGTAATATTACACTATGTATTATTCTTACCACTCTACTGTATATCACATTGCTGTATATTCACTATACAATTACGATACTATATATTACTTTATACATTGTATTAAACATTACACTTTTATACTATTTATTATTATACAATCTGCTATACACTATACCATTGACCGTCGCGTGAAAGATATTAAGAGGAAGCAACGAAATATGTCAATGGGAGAGTGGTGGTGGGAGACCTGCAGCGGAGCAAAGAATCCATTCCCTGCGGAGAATAAAAAATATATAGTCAATGCAAGTGAGTGGACTGCCGTCTGAAAGTCACCGTAAACGTGAACACAATCAGTTAAGATCCGAAATGGTTTATTACGTCCTTCCAATGATTGCTGAGCCAGAATCCATCTTCTCGGTTGAAATTGTCTCTGTGTTTGTATATGTGGATCGCCTCATGAACGAATCTCTCATGGTAGCCAGATGGCTTGCAGAGAACCTCTGTCTTGGAGAAGTCAATGTCATGTGAGCCCACTGAATTGTAACAGTGATCTGCCACGGCTGAGGTGTTTGTCCTACCGTGTTTCAGGTCAGCTTTATGTTCACGGATGCGGTCCGAGACATGTCGTTTGGTTTCTCCAATGTAACTGCTACCACAGAGGCTGGGGTCACAAAAAAGATCTCCAAAATCCTGATTAAACACAAGATCCAGGTCCGATTCAACACAGTACATAAAATCCGTGATCTGGTCCTGTCTGTAAAAGATGTGGTTCCAGACATACAGTACCCTGGCGTCTACAAACTAAGTTTCCTCTGTGGTAGCAGTTACATTGGAGAAACCAAACGACATGTCTCGGGCCATTTCCCACCACTCCGAGGGGAAATAAATTATTGCTGGTAGAGGTCGAGTACCTTTCACAGTAGCCGGTGGCATGGCCCCTGCCGGATCAGTCAGAGGCGTCCATTACGGACACATTCCTGCATGGTCATGTGTTGGATAAAGTGGCCCCGGAATGTCTCCTTACGGACCAAGTTCAAATTTTTCTTATCAAAATTATTGCAAGAGGTACGTGACTTGTTGGGTACAAAGAAAATTCGAACTTCACCCTACCATCCCCAGACTGACGGAATGGTGGAGCGCTTACATAGAACTCGTCCATGTTGTCACAACAAGTCAATGAGGCACAGTCCAATTGGGACCTACACGTTCTGGGGGTTCTTGCGGCCTATAGGATGGCCCCTCATGCCTCTAGTATCTACTGACTAAATATAGTAACTACTGGCTCTACAGTAGTATATACTGACTACAGCAGTAACTACTGGCTCTACAGTAGTATATACTAACTCTACAATAGTATACACTGACTCTACAGTAGCATCTACTGACTCTACAGTAGCAACTACTGACTCTATAATACTATCTACTGACGCTATATAGTATCCAGAGACTATAGTAGTAGTATCTACTCACTCTAGAATTGTATCTCTGCAGTAATATATATTTTTTACACTGTTAGAGAGCGGTCACATTTGGTTGCCACATTGCGAAAATCTCACAACCACCATTCACATCTAATTGACGGGCAGGTGAGTCCACAACAACCTGGGGGATCAGGGCTCTCCATACCTCACTGCCACACTCCCGTGTCGGTGACATGACCTAAGGGGGGGTGGGTCACGCACCTTGGAATTCAGTGGGGCCCTCCGGAGTGATTGCTGCCAGTGGTAGTGCGTTAAACTGATAAAAGAAAGCCAAAAATATTCTGGTATGTTGTGCCGTAATGCAATAAAATCGTACACCCGACAAAATCAGAGATGTTGTCTATATATGGAAGAAAGTGGATGTGGCTTTGGCCGAAGAGGACGTGTTTTCTCCATATGTGGTATTGCGGATCGTTAATTGAGATTGTATCGATTCCACTCAGCCGATCCATAATAAACAAACATCCAAAATGGCGGCTTAATTATAATTTGCGGGTTTATTGCCGTGTCGATTAATTGCCAATCAATCCATGGTTTGAGTAATGATGTGACACGCCCCCTTCATTCGAATTGGCTAATATCAGCGAGATCGGTGATTCCATCGCAGGCCGCTTTTATTTCCACCACAACGCCCGTCTCGTTCGCTCAGCGTCATGGTCCAAATTGAGAAACATGTACAGCACCGCGAATTGCCCGATCGGCGGCGTCTTTAACTGTCAATATAACGGCACCCTGACCGGTAAGCAGGACTATGGGTCTTTGGCTTGGTGTTGACTGAAAACAAAACTCCGTGTTCTATTTTATTTTACCAAATGTAAAGCCCCACTCCTGAGCTGCTCTGTCGCTCTTTTTCAGAAGCGACATGGCGACCACGAATGGCGGCTCAACCAAGTGGCTCGTCATCATCATCATCATCACGTGACACTTTTATATCAGCAGCCAAAGAACTCTAATCGCCTGATTGTTGATTCTAAATGTGGAGGGGAAAAACCGGAGGACCCGGAGAAAAATCCATGCGACCACGCCAACATGCAAACTCCAAATCGTCAGGGTCGGGATCGAACCCACGGCCTCCTGTATACCAGGCGAGGTAGTCAACATCTCACAGCCACCGTGGCGCCCTCCACTTACAGACAATTAAAAATATTAAACCTTTCTTCTTTTACAGAGATTTGTATTCTGGCTCTCAATTCCCATGTAATATCATCTCGTCCTTGACTATGGCAATGTCACCATGGGAACCTCATTTGCCAGTAAAAAATATGATAATTGTTTTTTTATCCTTCTATCTGGCAACAAAACTGACACCTTTATTACAAGGAGTAATATTTTTTACTGGCAAATGAGGTTCCAATGGTGTAAATGCTTGACCCCGAGCTCTCATACTCTGATGGTGCATTGTCTTTGAGTTGTGCGCCTTTTGGCGTCATCTGGTCCAACACCATGTGAGACTAGGCTCTAAGGAAAGCTGTCTCGGGTGTGGACCAATCAACTTCAAGGACAGTGCACACACATTATCAGAGTTATGTTTTTTGTTTGCATTATGACTGCAGGTATTGTGGTCAATGCAAACATGACTCCTTGTAATAAAGGTGTCAGTTTTTATGGCAATGTCCTCAACGTGCCGTCTTCCTCGGTGTCTGCTATATTTAATACGACGTTGTAATTGTATTATATGGTTCTTTCGGTAAAGTCACGTAGATAGAAAAATAATAACAATAAAAAAATATGACGACGTTTCGATCGCAACACAAGCGGTCGTTGTCAGTTGTTTTTATGATTTTATTGTTATTAGTTATCTATCTACGTGACTTTAAAGAAAGAACCATAGAACATGAATTCCTGCAGTCACGAAAGTTTTAAGTCAAAGTTTTAATTGCATTAAAATCACGTGCTTATGAAATGTGGAACTTACCTTGACTCTATGTGTGCACACTGGCTCTGCTACGTTGCATCATGTCTTTATGCAACGTTGCTGCCACTATGCTCAATCCGTAACTGAAGTAATATTAAATACAAATCTATCGTCGCGTTCGGTTTTAGTGAAACGTCGGGGCAATGTCATAAAAAGTTCGTTCGAACAATAACCACAGCGCAACCTTGTGTCAACGGTACAGTCTCGTACTGCATCTACCCAGCGTGTGACGCTATTTTCTCAGCTTTAAGTTGTGTTTTTTTTTGTTAAGATGTAGTGACTTAGTTAACATTTTGGCAAGCCAAATCGTAACTTGATTAACTGTCACTTTATGTTTAAATGAGTTTTGTTAAATTGCTTAACTTCCCCATTTTGTTTCGGGTTCAACTCTCTTTCTCGAACTGTTGTTGATGTTGCGGCAAAATATTTAGTAACGGTGAGCGAGTTGAAATTTGATCACAGCCCCTATATGAGGGAGAAGTGGTGTTATCGCGTTAGATTTCCATCTCGCGTACAACGCAAACGGATTCCCGATTTGATCTTTCCATAAATGCGTGTTCTAGTGCACGATCAGAGAGGAGGTCAATCAGTCAACATTGATTCGTTCCACGTTCACTCCGAGTCCTGAGATGAACCCAGACAAATACATTCACTTGTCGTGGAGTGCGTGCGACCGTTGCTCAAAGCAAGCCACTCCTTCGATGCAAGATTCCTCCACAACATTTCAAAAGAGGGCATGAAAAGGAAACGCCTCAAACCCAGACGGACCAGAGCGCTATTTAAGAGCTCCCGCTGACTGGAGGAGCTCCATAACCCCCTCCTGGTAAATCATCATCATCAGCAGCAGCATCATCAGCAGCAGCATCAACATCATCAGCAGCAGCAAGCGTCAGCATCGTCACCACCACCACCATGGCAGAACAGCGTCGCCAGCCCGTCATGGGTCAGCAGCCAAGCAAATTTTGGGAGGATATAGTGAAGAGCATTCCCCTAAGCAACGGCTTGGCCGCTCTGCTCATGGCCGGACTTCAGGAGGTCTTCAACCACATCACCGACTGCCCCTGCAACTATGGCGACTGGTTCGGCTGTCTCACGCTCGTGGGTCCCATCGCTATCTTGATCGTGTCCTTCGCCATCCCCATCTTAATCGAGTCGTGCATAGCTCGCCGTGACCCCGACAAGGGAAAGCGTCGCGCGTGCTACGGCGCGCTCACGTTCGTTGCCTCCGTGGCGTGGCTGTCCGTGGCGCTGCTCAACTCGGAGGCGGTCTGCTGCATCCAAGGCGGCTTCCCCAGCGACTCGCCGTGCCTCGTGGAGAGAAACGCAGCGGACAACGCGGTGCTATACGGGAAGTGCATCTCAGACTCGCGGGTACGGTGATCCCCACACACACCGCCTCCGTTCCTATCATCAACCTCCCCACCCCCCGCTCCTCCAACTGAGATATCCCTGCAGTGTCTGTGCATCACCTGTGTCTGTGTGTATCACCTGTGTCTGTGTGTCTGTGTGTCTACATCACCTGTGTCTGTGTGCATCACCTGTGTCTGTGTGCATCACCTGTGACTGTGTGCATCACCTGTGTCTGTGCATCACCTGTCACTGTGTGTCTACATCACCTGTGTCTGTCTGTCTGTCTGCGTTGTCTGGGCACAACGAGGGAGGTGCAGAAGTGAATTCTCGGTTTGTGATCTCGGCCCTTTCGTTCCACAGCTCGCTGGAGCGTTGATGATGACGCTTGGTGGCATCTCCTCCTCCATCGCCCTTGCGATCATCCACGCCAAATACGGACATCTCGAGTACAACGTGGACAATGGGGAAAACGGGGATGTGCAAGTCAACATGTTGCCAAGGGCTAGAATTGACGCATAGACAACAATAGACTCACCACACAGAGACCAATAGACTCACCACACAGAGACCCATAGACTCAGCACACAGAGACCCATAGACTCAGCACACAGAGACCCACAGACTCACCACACAGAGACCCACAGACTCACTCACACAGAGACCCATAGACTCACCACACAGAGACCCACAGACTCACCACACAGAGACGCATAGACTCACCACACAGAGACCCATAGACTCACCACACAGAGACCCATAGACTCACCACACAGAGACCCATAGACTCACTCACTCACAGAGACCCACAGATTCACCACACAGAGACCCACAGACTCACCACACAGAGACCCACAGACTCACCACACAGAGACCCACAGATTCAACCACACAGAGACCCACAGACTCACCACACAGAAACCCACAGACTCACTCACACAGAGACCCACAGACTCACCACACAGAGACCCATAGACTCACCACACAGAGACCCACAGACTCAGCACACAGAGATCCACAGACCCACCACACAGAGACCCATAGACTCACCACACAGAGACCCACAGACTCACAGAGACCCACGGACTCACCACATAGAGACCCATAGACTCACCACACAGAGACCCACAGACTCACCACACAGAGACCCACAGACTCACTCACACAGAGACCCATAGACTCACCACACAGAGACCCACAGACTCACCACACAGAGACCCATAGACTCACCACACAGAGACCCATAGACTCACCACACAGAGACCCATAGACTCACCACACAGAGACCCATAGACTCACTCACTCACAGAGACCCACAGATTCACCACACAGAGACCCACAGACTCACCACACAGAGACCCACAGACTCACTCACACAGAGACAAACAAACTCACCACACAGAGACCCATAGACTCACCACACAGAGACCCACAGACTCACCACACAGAGACCCACAGACTCACCACACAGAGACCCATAGACTCACCACACAGAGACCCATAGACTCACCACACAGAGACCCATAGACTCACCACACAGAGACCCATAGACTCACTCACTCACAGAGACCCACAGACTCACCACACAGAGACCCACAGACTCACCACACAGAGACCCACAGACTCACTCACACAGAGACCCACAGACTCACCACACAGAGACCCACAGATTCACCACACAGAGACCCACAGACTCACCACACAGAGACCCACAGACTCACCACACAGAGACCCACAGACTCACTCACACAGAGACCCATAGACTCACCACACAGAGACCCGTAGACTCACCACACAGAGACCCATAGACTCACCACACAGAGACCCACAGACTCAGCACACAGAGATCCACAGACCCACCACACAGAGACCCATAGACTCACCACACAGAGACCCACAGACTCACAGAGACCCACAGACTCACCACATAGAGACCCATAGACTCACCACACAGAGACCCACAGACTCACCACACAGAGACCCACAGACTCACTCACACAGAGACCCATAGACTCACCACACAGAGACCCACAGACTCACCACACAGAGACCCACAGACTCACAGAGACCCACAGACTCACCACATAGAGACCCATAGACTCACCACACAGAGACCCACAGACTCACCACACAGAGACCCACAGACTCACTCACACAGAGACCCATAGACTCACCACACAGAGACCCACAGACTCACCACACAGAGACCCACAGACTCACCACACAGAGACCCATAGACTCACCACACAGAGACCCATAGACTCACCACACAGAGACCCATAGACTCACCACACAGAGACCCATAGACTCACTCACTCACAGAGACCCACAGACTCACCACACAGAGACCCACAGACTCACCACACAGAGACCCACAGACTCACTCACACAGAGACCCACAGACTCACCACACAGACACCCACAGATTCACCACACAGAGACCCACAGACTCACCACACAGAGACCCACAGACTCACCACACAGAGACCCACAGACTCACTCACACAGAGACCCATAGACTCACCACACAGAGACCCGTAGACTCACCACACAGAGACCCATAGACTCACCACACAGAGACCCATAGACTCACCACACAGAGACCCATAGACTCACTCACTCACAGAGACCCACAGATTCACCACACAGAGACCCACAGACTCACCACACAGAGACCCATAGACTCACCACACAGAGACCCACAGACTCAGCACACAGAGATCCACAGACCCACCACACAGAGACCCATAGACTCACCACACAGAGACCCACAGACTCACAGAGACCCACAGACTCACCACATAGAGACCCATAGACTCACCACACAGAGACCCACAGACTCACCACACAGAGACCCACAGACTCACTCACACAGAGACCCATAGACTCACCACACAGAGACCCACAGACTCACCACACAGAGACCCACAGACTCACAGAGACCCACAGACTCACCACATAGAGACCCATAGACTCACCACACAGAGACCCACAGACTCACCACACAGAGACCCACAGACTCACTCACACAGAGACCCATAGACTCACCACACAGAGACCCACAGACTCACCACACAGAGACCCACAGACTCACCACACAGAGACCCACAGACTCACCACACAGAGACTCACAGACTCACCACACAGAGACTCACAGACTCACCACACAGAGACTCACAGACTCACCACACAGAGACCCACAGACTCACCACACAGAGACCCACAGACTCACAGAGACCCACAGACTCACCACATAGAGACCCATAGACTCACCACACAGAGACCCACAGACTCACCACACAGAGACCCACAGACTCACTCACACAGAGACCCATAGACTCACCACACAGAGACCCACAGACTCACCACACAGAGACCCACAGACTCACAGAGACCCACAGACTCACCACATAGAGACCCATAGACTCACCACACAGAGACCCACAGACTCACCACACAGAGACCCACAGACTCACTCACACAGAGACCCATAGACTCACCACACAGAGACCCACAGACTCACCACACAGAGACCCACAGACTCACCACACAGAGACCCACAGACTCACAGAGACCCACAGACTCACCACATAGAGACCCACAGACTCACCACACAGAGACCCACAGACTCACCACACAGAGACCCACAGACTCACTCACACAGAGACCCATAGACTCACCACACAGAGACCCACAGACTCACCACACAGAGACCCACAGACTGACAGAACAGGTGCAGGGTCCCATGTTTGACCCTCAGGGAGTAGGAGTGGGGGGGGGGCAGTGCTGGGCAGACTTCTGGGGTGGAAGGTCTGGAGGAAACTCGGAGTGGAGGGGGGGGGGTCGAGATAGGGAGGGGGGGCTGTATCAGTGGAGGGGGGGGCTGTCGTTGTTGTAGTTGGTGGTGGCGGTGGTGGTGGTGGCGGTGGTGGTGGTGGCGGTGGTGGTGTTGGCAGTGGTGTTGGTGGTGGCGGTGGTGATGGTGGTGGCGGTGGTGGTGATGGTGGTGGCGGTGGTGGCGGTGGTGGTGTTGGCAGTGGTGATGGTGGTGGCGGTGGTGGTGGTGGTGGCAGTGGTGGTGGTGGCGGTGGTGGCGGTGGTGGTGGTGGTGGCTGCGGTGGTGGTGGTGGTGGTGGTGGTGGTGGCGGTGAAACGTGATTGGTCGGTTCGCGGTCGTTTTGATTTTGGAGATTTGCCCGCGAGGCGAAGTGGCACGTGCCGTCCCTTCGTGGATCGTGATTCGAGGTTAATTGTATCGATTCTAGCTCTGTTGCTGCGTCGATTCATTTCCCATCGATCTATGGATCCGAGTCATCCCATTGGTTCGTGTGGCACGCGTCTTTTTTATTGTTTTGGGTTCACGAGGTTTGACCACGTGGCACCCACCGGTGCCGACACGGCTCAACGTCGTGTCCGTGAAAGCTTCTCAATAAAGACGATGCCTTGGTGCATGTGTGGCGGCGAGCGGGTGAGTGGGAGAGTGTGTGGGTGAGTGAGTAGATGAGTGAGTGGGTGAGTGAGTGGGTGAGTGAGTGGATGAGTGAGTGGGTGAGTGATTGGGTGGGTGATTGAGTGGGTGAGTGAGTGAGTTGGTGAGTGGGTGGGTGAGTGAGTAGGTGAGTGAGATGGTAGGTGAGTGAGTTGGTGAGTGATTGAGTGAGTAAGTGGGTGAGTGAGTGGATGAGTGCGTGGGTGGGTGGGTGAGTGGGTGAGTGAGTGGGTGAGTGTGTGGGTGAGTGAGTGGGTGATTGAGTGGATGAGTGATTGAGTGAGTAAGTGAGTGAGAGCCATCACCACACCATCACCACACCATCACCACACCATCACCACACCATCACCACACCATCACCACACCATCACCACACCATCACCACACCATCACCACACCATCACCACACCATCACCACACCATCACCACACCATCACCACACCATCACCACGGGCTGGCTGCTGCTACTGCTGAGTGCGGCCCGAATTTCGCTGGATTCACGGCGGCTGCTGCTGCTACTGCTGCTACTGCTGCTACTGCTGCTGCTGCTACTGCTGCTACTGCTGCTACTACTGCTGCTACTGCTGCTGCTACTGCTGCCACTGCCGCTGGGGGCAGCAGAGACAGCGAGACGGACGCCCCTGGAGACAGGAGGAGACAGGAGACAGGAGGAGGAGGCGGTGACGATGTCCGCCCCCTGGTGGAGGTGACGGTGACCGGCCGGTGCCACTGCGGGTGTCGGGGGGAGGGAGTCCGCGTGCGACTCACGTGATCATGTTGGCCTCGCAAGGTCAAAGTGTAACAACAACGAGCCTACCTTTAGCCTACCTTTTACCTTACCACAATACAATCACTCTACCCTTACCTTTTACCCTTTAGCAGGTAAGGTAAAAAGCAACGAGCCTACCTTTTACCCTACCCTTTACCCTTGGCATGTCGACAACTTTACCCTTTACCTTTACCCTTTTACCCGGTAAAAAGGGTACAGTTACCTTGCCTTGCCGAGGCCTACCGTGATGGCCGCAGCTTGGAGCTGTGGGAGCAGTGACGGATTGATCCTCGTAGCAAGAGTAGCGACAAACGCTGCGGGCTCCGCACTTTTAAGAGCCCCACGCTAAATGATTTCAAGATAGCAAATCCGTCTTGTTGGTTCTTTCGGTAAAGTCACGTAGAAGTGAAATAATAAAATAATAAAAATTCAACATCATAAAATGCAATTCTCACTGAATTGTATTGTATTCAGTGAGAATTATTTTATTATGTTTTATTTTTATTATTTTATTATTTCCCTTCTACGTGACTTTACCGAAAGAACCAAGAAGATGAATCCCTGCAGTCACGAAAGCTTTAAATCGAAATCTACCAATTCCGGTTCAGTGATTCTGCACTTGCTCTGTTACTATAGTACTATACTGCCTTCAACTTTTACGAACGACTGGGTGTTTAAGGTTAGCGATGTGTCGTATTATCTGGCTGTATAGCAAATAAAAAATTTAATTACTTAATGCTAGGCAAGTAAAAACTTTGTGTTTTAATATTTACGTGTTATTTTATTTAGCCTGCTGCTGCTGCTGTAGATTTGGAGTCTGCCTCTCTCTCTCCCAGTGGTGGCCGTGTGGGTTTTCTCGAGGTCCTCCGGTTTTTCCCCTTCACATTTAGAATCAACATTCATAATCAACGTTTTTGGGTTTAGATGGCGTTATTTATAAATGTGTCGTAACCCTCCACCACCCGACACGGCCAATCAGTAAAAAAGTGTCACGTTGACAAAAGACAAATAGTTCACTGCTTTAGCCCACCGGTGTGTTGAAGCGTGAAACCACAACATTTACAATTTGAGTAGCACGACGTTTCGCTGGTAATTGCATCCAGCATCATCGGGCAATTCGCCAGAATGGTGAGAGGCTCTGCTGTGTCTCCCGTTCTTATATAGAGCAGCAGCAGGGTGACGTCATCATTAACTCATTAATTCGTCAGGTGCAAAGATTTGAGGGGGGAGTTATTGTACGTTTGGTATTACCTTCGAATCTCTGCACCATTTGAGGAACGCCAATGAAGATATCAATTTCATCCGCTTAATGCGGAGCTTCTCCAATTTTCTGGTTTTAAGAAAAGTATCCTCCCCATAGAGGTTAGTCTACGTGTTAAACTAGAATCAACATCACCATGCGTTTAGATTATTATGGATCTCTGTGGGTGTCTATGGGTCGCTATGGGTCTATGTGAGTCTCTGGATCTCTGTGGGTTTCTATGGGTCTCTGTGGGTCTCTATGGTTCTATGTGAGTCTCTGGATCTCTGTGGGTCTCTATGGGTCTCTGTGGGTCTCTATGGTTCTATGTGAGTCTCTGGATCTCTGTGGGTCTCTATGGGTCTCTGTGGGTCTCTATGGTTCTATGTGAGTCTCTGGATCTCTGTGGGTCGCTATGGGTCTCTGTGGGTCTCTATGGTTCTATGTGAGTCTCTGGATCTCTGTGGGTCTCTGTGGGTCTCCTGTGAGTATGGGTCTATGTGGGTCTCTATGGTTCTATCTAAGTCTCTGGATCTCTGTGGGTCTCTGTGGGTCTCTATGGTTCTATGTGAGTCTCTGGATCTCTGTGGGTCTCTATGGGTCTTTGTGGGTCTCCTGTGAGTATGGGTCTATGTGGGTCTCTATGGTTCTATCTAAGTCTCTGGATCTCTGTGGGTATCTATGGGTCTCTGTGGGTCTCCTGTGAGTGTGGATCTCTGTGGGTCTCTATGGTTCTATGTGAGTCTCTGGATCTCTGTGGGTATCTATGGGTCTCTGTGGGTCTCATGTAAGTATGGGTCTATGTGGGTCTCTATGGTTCTATCTAAGTCTCTGGATCTCTGTGGGTCTCTATGGGTCGCTATGGGTCTCTGTGGGTCTCTGGGTCTCTGTGGGTCTCTATGGGTCTCTGTGGGTCTCCTGTGAGTATGGGTCTATGTGGGTCTCTATGGTTCTATCTAAGTCTCTGGATCTCTGTGGGTCTCTATGGGTCTCTGTGGGTCTCTGGATCTCTGTGGGTCTCTATGGGTCTCTATGGTTCTATCTAAGTCTCTGGATCTCTGTGGGTCTCTATGGGTCTCTATGGTTCTATCTAAGTCTCTGGATCTCTGTGAGTCTCTATGGGTCTCTGTGGGATCTCCTGTGAGCATCGTCTGTGAGTCTAAATTGATCTTTATGAGTCTCTGGATCTGTATGGGTCTTTGTGGGTACGATGGATCTGTATGGTTCTAAGTGAGTCTCTGCGTCTCTGTACGTTTCTACGAGTGTGGGCCTCACTCCACAATTTATAATCAACGATCAGGACCCTGTCGTCACTTGTTCTGATTGGAGTCTGACGTTTCGCGATCAGCAGGAGCTAAGGGAGACGATCAGCAGAGGGCGCTATAGGACAACGCAGAGCGAGCTCGAGAGAGACGCAGTTCTCTCGGGAATTTCAGTTTCAAGTTCAAGTTCATGTGTATAAGGTGTAGCCCTGTGAGCCATTGGGCTCTTGAATCGGGTGCAACCGCAACAAACAAAAAAAATAACCCGTAAAAACAAAGTTTTTCGCTATAAATCCTTTATATGCGTGGCGGCTAGAGTCCTCTCGTCCTCTGGCTTGAGATGGCTGCCACCTATGGGTCAGATGATTGCCTGCCACCATTAAGCAATTGGTAATTAAATATATATATTGTTTTCCCTTAAAAAGTGTAACGTTTTGGAAAAAATTTGACAAAAATACATTGTCACGCACAACGAGTCTGTGTGCAAAATGTCAGCTCGATTGGATCACGGGAAGTGGGTTAAAAAACGACCGAAAGATTTGCACGGTCGTAAGCAAGCAAGCAAGCAAGCAAGTGAACTTAATATAAAGGATTTAAAAACAAAAACATGAGAGAGGAGATCCAGCAGGTAATCTGCGGATTTTTTTGTAAGTACATCGTGAATAAATAAGATCTGGTGCACAAGCCGTCAAACATTCAGAGATGTTAAGTTTGACCCAATGTCGAGATCGCAGTGGTGAGTCCTATATGGGCAGTTCAATGCAAATCTTAAGGCCGAGTGATACATTGAGTCAAGTTTCTTCAGTACAGTACTTGGGGCTGATTTATACACGATGTCACAGTAGTCAAGTAGAGGCAGTATGGTAGCTTTTATCAATTCCAAACGGAACATAGGGAAGCAGTGCTTGTGTCGATATAGAAAACCAATTTAAATTTTTGTCTTTTTCCCAATATAATCAATGTGATCTTCAAAATTCAGTTCGAGGTATAGAACCCTGTGAGCCACGCGGCTCTTGACTCGGGTGCAACAAAACAAAAACGTGAACAAGAAACATCTTCAAGTGATTCTAGATTTGAAGCTGTCGTGACTGCAAGGATTCATATTCTTAGGTTTTTTCGGTAAAGTCACCACGTAGAAGGTAAAACATTAAAATTAATAAAAGTAAAGACGGAAGCTTGTGTTGCCTCCGAAACGTCGTGATTTTTTTTATCTTATTTAACTTTTATTAATTGTAATGTTTTACCTACGTGACTTTACCGAAAAAACCTAAGAATATGATTATCTTAAAGTGACTACGCGCAACAGAAACATCCTGGGAAAAACTGCAAAGTCTTCAGGAAAAAAGCAACGTGTTTCAACGTTGTGTGCAAAAACAACACACACAAGTCAAACAATAACAACCATAAAACAATTTAGATTAACGTTATCAGGCTAACTCTGTACTACAACAAACAAACATGGCTCAACCAAAACGTTTTCAAAATCACCAAAATAAAGCTATAAAAAACAATGTAACAGTGATCATAGGAACTCATCTTCTTGGTTCTTTCGGTAAAGTCACGTAGAAGGGAAATAATAAAATAATCAAAATAAAAATATTCTTTTATTTTATTACTTTATAATATTATTTTATTATGTTTTATTTTTATTATTTTATTATTTCCCTTCTACGCGACTTTACCGAAAGAAACCAAGAAGATGAATCCCTGCAGTCACGAAAGCTTTAAATCGAAATCATAGGAACTGTGATTCAAATTTAACAATAAACGATAAACATATAATACATGTACTGCCAAAGTGTGGGTAGCGCACAGAGGCTGTATGGGGAAGTTGTGACAGAATCGACAGGAGCCCACTCACCAACCCACTCACGCAAACACTCACTCACCCACTCACCAACTCACCCACCCACTCACCAACTCACTTACCCACTCACTCACGCACCCACTCACCAACTCACCAACCCACTCACGCAACCACTTACTCACCCACTCACTCTCTCACCGACTCACCCTGCCGCTCACTCACCCACTCACACACTGACCCACCCGCCCACTCACTCACTCACTCACTCACGCAACCACTCACTCACCCACTCACCAACTCACTTACCCACTCACTCTCTCACTCACTTACCCACACGCTCACTCACCCGCTCACTCGCCCACTCATCCACTCACCCACCCGCTCACTCACCCACTCTGTCACCGACTCACCCACCCGCTCACTCACCCACTCACTCACTGACCCACCCACTCACTCAACCACTCACTAACTTACCCACTCAGTCACTCACCTACTCACTCTCTCACTGACTCACCCACTCACTCACTCACCCACTCACTCTCTTACTCACTCACTCACTCACCCACTCACCCTCTCACTGACTCACCCTTTCATTCCCTCACCCACTCACTCACTCACTCACCCACGCACTGACTCACCTACTCACTGACTCACCCACTCACTCAGTCACCCAGTCACTCACCCACTCATTTTCCCACTCACTCACACACTCGCTCATTCAAGCACTTACTCACTCATTCACCCACTCACTCACCCACTCACTTATCCACTCACTCATCCACTCACCCACACACTCACGCACTCAATCACTCACCCACTAATCCACTCACCCACCCACTCACTCACCCACTCACTTATCCACTCACTCATCCACTCACCCACACACTCACGCACTCAATCACTCACCCACCAATCCACTCACCCACCCACTCACCCACCCGCTCACCCACTCACCAACTTTATAGCTCAAAGCAAAACAACATCGGCTGACGGCTCACACGGAGAGCCCACAAGACTCACCACAAACACACACACAGAGTCTACGCTGACACTGCATTGACCGGAATATGTGACGCATTGTTAGAAGGGGATCGCGTGGGAGGTTCGCTAGCAGCAGCTACAGCTGCGCTACACTTAGCAGGACGCTCCTGAGAGATGGGTCTTGAGATTCGTGAGGGTTCTCCCAGGAATTTAATGTTTGATTCCTTTACGATGTGCGGACGTAATTCGCGTAGCCGGGCCAGAATGTGGTATGCAAATGAGCTGCCCCTCCCTCCCTCCCCTCCGCCGGGCGGTGACGTCACAAGGCTTATTGTTGTCGCGTGACTCGAACGGTGACGTCATGACTTCCCATTGAGAGGGGAAAGGTACATACGGGGTAACCACCCACCACGCACTCACACAAACACTCACTCAAACACTCACCCACTCACCCACGCACTCACCCACACACTTACCCACCCACTCACTCACCCACTCACTCACTCACCCACCCACTCATTCACCCACTCACTCACTCACCCACTCACTCACTCACCCACCCACTCACTCACTCACCCACTCACTCACCCACTCACTCACTCACCCACCCACTCACCCACTCACTCACTCACCCACTCACTCACCCACACACTTACCCACTCACCCACTCACTCACCAACTCAATCACTCACTCACCCACCCACTCATTCACCCACTCACTCACTCACCCACTCACTCACTCACTCACCCACCCACCCACCCACTCACTCACCCACTCACTCACTCACTCACTCACCGACCCACTCACCCACTCACTCACCCACTCACTCACCCACCCACTCACCCACTCACTCACTCACCCACTCACCACACACTCACTCAAACACTCACCCACTCACTCACTCACCCACTCACTCACCCACACACTTACCCACTCACCCACTCACTCACCAACTCAATCACTCACTCACTCACCCACCCACTCATTCACCCACTCACTCACCCACTCACTCACACACTTACCCACCCACTCACCCACTCACTCACCCACTCACTCACTCACCCACACACTCACCCACTCACTTACCCACTCACCCACTCACTCACCAACTCAATCACTCACTCACCCACCCACTCATTCACCCACTCACTCACTCACCCACTCACTCACTCACTCACCCACCCACCCACTCACTCACCCACTCACTCACTCACTCACCGACCCACTCACCCACTCACTCACCCACTCACTCACCCACCCACCCACTCACCCACTCACTCACTCACTCACCCACTCACCACACACTCACTCACCCACCCACCCACTCACTCACCCACTCACCCACTCACTCACCACTCACCCACCCACTCAATCAATCACTCACCCACCCACTCACTCACCCACCCACTCACTCACTCACCCACTCACTCACCCACTCACTCACTCACCCACCCACTCACCCACTCACTCACTCACTCACCCACTCACTCACCCACACACTTACCCACTCACCCACTCACTCACCAACTCAATCACTCACTCACCCACCCACTCATTCACCCACTCACTCACTCACCCACTCACTCACTCACTCACTCACCCACCCACCCACTCACTCACCCACTCACTCACTCACTCACTCACTCACTCACCGACCCACTCACCCACTCACTCACCCACTCACTCACCCACCCACTCACCCACTCACTCACTCACCCACTCACCACACACTCACTCAAACACTCACCCACTCACTCACTCACCCACTCACTCACCCACACACTTACCCACTCACCCACTCACTCACCAACTCAATCACTCACTCACTCACCCACCCACTCATTCACCCACTCACTCACCCACTCACTCACACACTTACCCACCCACTCACCCACTCACTCACCCACTCACTCACTCACCCACACACTCACCCACTCACTTACCCACTCACCCACTCACTCACCAACTCAATCACTCACTCACCCACCCACTCATTCACCCACTCACTCACTCACCCACTCACTCACTCACTCACCCACCCACCCACTCACTCACCCACTCACTCACTCACTCACCGACCCACTCACCCACTCACTCACCCACTCACTCACCCACCCACTCACCCACTCACTCACTCACCCACTCACCACACACTCACTCACCCACCCACCCACTCACTCACCCACTCACCCACTCACTCACCACTCACCCACCCACTCAATCAATCACTCACCCACCCACTCACCCACTCACTCATCCACTCACACACTCACCCACCCACTCACCCACTCACTCACCCACTCACCCACTCACGCACTCACTCACCCACTGTTACTCACCCACCCACCCTCACCCACTCACTCACCCACCCCCTCTCACCCACTGTCACTCACCCATCCTCATCCACTCACTCACCCACTCCCTCACTCACCCACTGTAACCCATTGTCACCCACTCACTCCCCCACTCACTCACCCACTCCCTCACTCACCCACTGTAACCCATTGTCACCCACCCACTCACTCACTCACCCACTCACTCACCCACTCTAACCCATTGTCACCCACTCACTCACCCACTCACTCACCCACTCTAACCCATTGTCACCCACTCACCCACCCACTCACCCACTCTAACCCATTGTCACCCACTCACTCCCCCACTCACTCACCCACTCCCTCACTCACCCACTGTAACCCATTGTCACCCACCCACTCACCCACTCACTCACTCACCCACTCACTCACCCAATCTAACCCATTGTCACCCACTCACTCACCCACTCACTCACCCACTCTAACTCATTGTCACCCACTCACCCACCCACTCACCCACTCTAACCCATTGTCACTCACTCACTCACCCACTCACTCACCCACTCCCTCACTTACCCACTCTAACCCATTGTCACCCACTCACTCCCCCACTCACTCACCCACTCCCTCACTTACCCACTCTAACCCATTGTCACCCACTCACTCACCCACTCCCTCACTTACCCACTCTAACCCATTGTCACCCACTCACTCACCCACTCACTCACCCACTCCCTCACTCACCCACTCTAACCCATTGTCACCCACTCACTCCCCCACTCACTCACCCACTCCCTCACTTACCCACTCTAACCCATTGTCACCCACTCACTCACCCACTCACTCACTCACCCACTCACTCACCCACTGTAACCCATTGTCACCCACCCACTCACCCACTCACTCACTCACCCACTCACTCACTCACCCACTCACTCACCCACTCTAACCCATTGTCACCCACTCACTCACCCACCCTCACCAATGTAGATGTCACCCTCACCTGTGGCACGCACCAACTCAATTTGAAACTCGGAACTTCGGTTTTTGTTTAGACATTTTTCGTTCAAAATGTTTGTGTGCTGACTAAACAAACCGTCACGTGACCCACCCCCACCCCCCACCATCCCGCACGTGACCTCCACAAAAGCCCCAGTCGCTTCTCTCCGACCCGCTCGACGTTGCGTGGACGTTCGCGGAGGGAGGCTCACAGATTTGCATGTCTGTGCGAGAGAGGAACAGAGAGAGATGGAGAGAGATGGAGGGAGAGAGACACAGAGAGGAACAGAGACACAGAGAGAGACACAGAGAGACACAGAGAGACACAGAGAGGCAGAGAGAGAGACACAGAGACAGAGAGAGACACAGAGACACAGAGAGAGATGGAGAGAGATGGAGGGAGAGAGACACAGAGAGGAACAGAGAGACACAGAGAGAGACACAGAGAGACACAGAGAGACACAGAGAGGCAGAGAGAGACACAGAGACAGAGAGAGACACAGAGACACAGAGAGAGATGGAGAGAGATGGAGGGAGAGAGACACAGAGAGAGACAGAGAGACACAGAGAGAGACACAGAGAGACACAGAGAGAGATGAAGAGAGATGGAGGGAGAGAGACACAGAGAGGAACAGAGACACAGAGAGACACAGAGAGGCAGAGAGAGACACAGAGAGGCAGAGAGAGACACAGAGACAGAGAGAGACACAGAGACACAGAGAGAGAGACAGAGACACAGAGAGAGGCAGAGAGAGACACAGAGAGACAGAGAGAGACACAGAGACACAGAGACACAGAGAGAGACAGAGAGACAGAGAGACACAGAGACACAGAGAGAGACAGAGAGACACAGAGAGACAGAGAGAGACAGAGAGAGACACAGAGACACAGAGAGAGAGAGACACAGAGAGACACAGAGACACAGAAGAGAGACACAGAGAGACAGATAGACAGAGAGAGACACAGAAAGAGACACAGAGAGACAGAGAGAGAGAGACACAGAGAGACACAGACACAGAGAGACAGAGAGAGACAGAGAGACACAGAGAGACACAGAGACACAGAGAGACACAGAGAGAGACACAGAGAGAGACAGAGAGACCAACATGGTGGCCGACCACGTCGCCATGGCGACCGCCGGAGTCTGCGCGTCACCGCGCGCCTCGCCGCTATGCAGGGCGTGCGGCCGCCATTGAGGTGGTGGTGGTGGTGGCCCCGGTCATCAAGAGGGTCGCCCATAAATGACGTCACGAGATTTTGGACGATTTTTGACCCCCCACCCCCCAATCGCCACACGGCGTCACAAAGTGAGACCCCCCCCCCCCTCAAATATGACGTCACAAAAGCTCCGCCACCACCCCCTCAAAAAAATAATCCTTTGTTATGTAGACTAGCCGTAGTCTCAAGCCGCACCTTACCATAATAATAAAAAATTAACCCGTAAAAACAAAGTTTTTCACTATAAATCCTTTATATGCGTGGCGGCTAGAGTCCTCTCGTCCTCTGGCTTGAGATGGCTGCCACCTATGGGTCAGATGATTGTCTGCCAGCATTTAGCAATTGGTAATTAAATATTTTAAAAAATCTCCCTAAACAGTGTAACATTTTGGAAAAAAAATTTCACGAAAATTAATTGTCACGCACAACGAGTCTGTGTGGAAAATGTCAGCTCGATTGGATCACGGGAAGTGGGTTAAAAACGAGCAAAAGATTTGCACGGTCCTAAGCAAGCAAGCACGCAAGCACGCAAGCACGCAAGCAAGCAAGCAAGCGAACTTAATATAAAGGATTTAAAAAGGGGGGCCTGTCCTGGCTTATCTCCCCCCTCAACCAGTATATGTACGGGGTAGTATCTCTTGAATCTCTCATTGACTTGATACAGCTATCGTGCTGTGACGGTTCCACCTGAAGACGGAAGCTTGTGTTGCCTCCGAAACGTCGTGATTTTTATTTTATTTTTATTTGATTAATTTTAAATTTTTACCTACCGAAAAACCTAAGAATATGACATCGAATTTAAATGAAAACAAAAAATCCCCCCAAAAGAAGAGAGAGAGAGAGAGAGGAACAGAGGCATTAAGCCACTCAGAGACCTCGAATGTCAATGGGGAACTTCCGCTTGGTTGAATCAAGGAGTTTAAAGTGACGGACGTGAACGCAGACCGCGTGAGGTCGCGATGTCTCTTCCGTGATGATGTGACGATGACAATACTCCATTGGTACCTCATTTGCCAGTAAAAAATATGATAATTGGTTTTTTTACCCTTTAATCTGGCAACAAAACTGACACCTTTTGTACGAGGAGTCATGTTTGCATAGACCACAATACCTGCAGTCATAATGCAAACAAAAAACATAACTCAGTTTTGTTGCCAGATAGAAGGGTAAAAAAACAATTATTGTACAGCTCTTCTTTGTGAGCCTCCCCCAACGAGACGAATCTGCATCTCTCCTGTTAAATTGCGATTTAAAGCTTTCGTGACTGCAGGGATTCATCTTCTTGGTTCCTTCGGTAAAGTCACGTAGAAGGGAAGTAATAAAATAATAAAAATAAAACATAATAAAATAATTCTCACGACGTTTCGGCTACAACGCAAGCAGCCGTCTTCAGGTGAAGAATGAGACACTGCCAAGCTAGGAGCTTATATATAAGCTGAGTTGGAGGTGGAAGCTCCTAGCTTGGCAGTGTCTCATTCTTCACCTGAAGACGGCTGCTTGCGTTGTAGCCGAAACATCGTGAGAATTATTTTATTATGTTTTATTTTTATTATTTTATTGCTTCCCTTCTACGTGACTTTACCGAAAAAACCAAGAAGATCATTCCCAGTTTCTTCCGCGTCTGCAGGGCCTCCCCCAGCAGCGTCTCCCCTGCGAACACGGAGCGAAGTCTGTCCGCTTCGGAGAGTACCAGAGCTGGCCGCCACCTCCGCTGGCGAGTGTCCACCAGGCCGCTGACCCGACTCACTCCCGCGGCAACAAACCGCAAGGCCCCAGGGTGTTTCCTTTATATTCTGAGGTTTTTTCGGTAAAGTCACCATGTAGGTAAAACAGCAAAATTAATAAAAGTAAAATAAAATAAAAATCACGACGTTTCGGAGGCAACACCAGCTTCCGTCTTCAGGTGGAACCGTTACAGCTATTTTTATTAATTTTAATATTTTTACCTACGTGACTTTACCGAAAAAACTTAAGAATATGAATCCTTGCAGTCACGAAAGCTTCAAATCTAGAATTCCCTCTATTTAGGCCTTAAAGGCTCCAGAGTGTTTCCTTTCTTTAGACCTTAAAGGCTTCAGGGTGTTTCCTTTCTTTAGACCTTAAAGGCTCCAGCGTGTTTCCTTTCTTTAGGCCTTAAAGGCTCCAGAGTGTTTCCTTTCTTTAGACCTTAAAGGCTTCAGGGTGTTTCCTTTCTTTAGACCTTAAAGGCTCCAGCGTGTTTCCTTTCTTTAGGCCTTAAAGGCTCCAGCGTGTTTCCTTTCTTTAGACCTTAAAGGCTCCAGAGTGTTTCATTTCTTTAGACCTTAAAGGCTCCAGGGTGTTTCCTTTCTTTAGACCTTAAAGGCTCCAGGGTGTTTCCTTTCTTTAGACCTTAAAGGATCCAGGGTGTTTCCTTTCTTTAGACCTTAAAGGCTCCAGTGTGTTTCCTTTCTTTAGACCTTAAAGGCTCCAGCGTGTTTCCTTTCTTTAGACCTTAAAGGCTCCAGGGTGTTTCCTTTCTTTAGACCTTAAAGGCTCCAGCGTGTTTCCTTTCTTTAGACCTTAAAGGCTCCAGGGTGTTTCCTTTCTTTAGGCCTTAAAGGCTCCAGGGTGTTTCCTTTCTTTAGACCTTAAAGGCTCCAGGGTGTTTCCTTTCTTTAGGCCTTAAAGGCTCCAGAGTGTTTCCTTTCTTTAGACCTTAAAGGCTCCAGGGTGTTTCCTCTCTTTAGGCCTTAAAGGCTCCAGAGTGTTTCCTTTCTTTAGACCTTAAAGGCTTCAGGGTGTTTCCTTTCTTTAGACCTTAAAGGCTCCAGCGTGTTTCCTTTCTTTAGGCCTTAAAGGCTCCAGAGTGTTTCCTTTCTTTAGACCTTAAAGGCTTCAGGGTGTTTCCTTTCTTTAGACCTTAAAGGCTCCAGCGTGTTTCCTTTCTTTAGGCCTTAAAGGCTCCAGCGTGTTTCCTTTCTTTAGACCTTAAAGGCTCCAGAGTGTTTCCTTTCTTTAGACCTTAAAGGCTCCAGGGTGTTTCCTTTCTTTAGACCTTAAAGGCTCCAGGGTGTTTCCTTTCTTTAGACCTTAAAGGCTCCAGGGTGTTTCCTTTCTTTAGACCTTAAAGGCTCCAGAGTGTTTCCTTTCTTTAGACCTTAAAGGCTCCAGCGTGTTTCCTTTCTTTAGACCTTAAAGGCTCCAGGGTGTTTCCTTTCTTTAGACCTTAAAGGCTCCAGCGTGTTTCCTTTCTTTAGACCTTAAAGGCTCCAGGGTGTTTCCTTTCTTTAGGCCTTAAAGGCTCCAGGGTGTTTCCTTTCTTTAGACCTTAAAGGCTCCAGGGTGTTTCCTCTCTTTAGGCCTTAAAGGCTCCAGGGTGTTTCCTTTCTTTAGGCCTTAAAGGCTCCAGGGTGTTTCCTTTCTTTAGGCCTTAAAGGCTCCAGGGTGTTCCCTTTCTTTAGACCTTAAATGCTCCAGGGTGTTTCCTTTCTTTAGGCCTTAAAGGCTCCAGGGTGTTTCCTTTCTTTAGACCTTAAAGGCTCCAGGGTGTTTCCTTTCTTTAGACCTTAAAGGCTCCAGGGTGTTTCCTTTCTTTAGGCCTTAAAGGCTCCAGAGTGTTTCCTTTCTTTAGGCCTTAAGGGCTCCAGGGTGTTTCCTTTCTTTAGACCTTAAAGGCTCCAGGGTGTTTCCTTTCTTTAGGCCTTAAAGGCTCCAGGGTGTTCCCTTTCTTTAGGCCTTAAAGGCTCCAGGGTGTTCCCTTTCTTTAGGCCTTAAAGGCTCCAGGGTGTTTCCTTTCTTTAGGCCTTAAAAGAGGTTGTTTGCGAACGGCAGTTCCTTTAGGAAAAGTTTTGGGTTATCGTGTGCAGATGCCAATGTGCTACCGCGGCCTATCGGCCGCGGTAGCACATTGGCAGCATTGACACCTATGATCACTGTTTCATTGCTTTTATGGCTTTATTTTGGTGATTTCGATAAGTTTATTGGTTTGGCCATGTTTGTTTGTTGTAGTACAGAGTTAGACTGATGGCCTTAATCTAAGTTGTCTTGTGGTTGTTGTTGTTGTTGTTGTTTGACTTGCATCCCACTGGGATTTTTGCACACAGCGTTGGTTTACGGTGCTTTTTCTGCAATATTTTGCTGTCTTTTCTTGGATTTTCTGTTTTCACTCAGTCACATAGTCACTTTAAGATGTTTTCTGTTCATGTTTTTGTTTTTTGTTTGTTGCGGTTGCACCCGATTCAAGAGCCGAATGGCTCACAGGGCTCTACCTAATACATGAACTTGAACTTGATACAGTAGGCCCTTTATTGCCAGGAGCCTAATAAAAGACATCACTTTGCTGGAAGCGTATCACTTTACTGGAAGCGTATTAGCGTATTATTAAATAAATACAATTACACTTCCTTTTAAGGGAATCAAATACCAATGAATAACAATTGAATGACTACCAATCTATATAATTACAATACCCTCGAATCACTGCACCAGATTGAATTGAATTAAGTGATGACGTCACCCTGATGCTGCTCTACTTAAGACCGGAAGCAACAGGAGAGCTTCACCATTCTTGCCCGATGAAGCTGATTGTAATTGTCAGCGAAACGTCGAACTACTCAAATTTCATAATTCTGTTGATTCTCTCGTCAGCACACCGGTGGGCTTAAGAAGTGAATTATTTTGTCCTTTGAAAAAGTGACACATTTTTTTACTGTTTGGCCGTGTCGGGTGGTGGAGGGTTACGACACATTTATAAATAATAACGCGATCTCACCCAGAAACTTACATTATTAATTACTGGAGATGCTCACCAGGCCCTGGCCTCCCTCCTCCGCTGGCAAGCGGAGAGCACCAGGCCTCTGCCGGCGTTTTCCGTGCCAGACGAAGTGGGTGGAAGCCTTCCGCACCTCTGTCAACAGCCAGTCTGAGGGTGGAGAACTTTGACCTTATGCCACAGCACAGATGCTGCCAGGTTGTTGACATTTGGCGAGCAAAACGGGCCCATGTCTGTATTCTATTTTTTCCTGCCATTTCAGCCCAATTTCTTTCTCCAGTGGCTGGGTTCCCCGGGTATACTCCCAGGTTCTTGGTATCTTCAGTTTTCCCCCCACCTTCCCCCCCCGGGAGGTTTAAGGTGTGCACACTGTGTCCCTAGGCAGAGCGTTTCACACTTTTCCCAGTTCACCTTTGCAGAGGGAGCGCTCTCATACAGGCTGACCGCTCTGTGTAGTGCCGTCACGTCAGGCGCGTTATTCATTACGACGCACACATCATCGGCATATACGCGGACACCCTGACGGCTTCATTTTCAGGCCCAGGGTCCGGGCCTGAAAAGGCTGCTAACCCAAGTAGACCTGGGGCGTCGTGGTGGTGGTGAGTGCTGTTGAGATGAAGAAGATACTCTTAGTTCTTTCGGTAAAGTCACCGTGTAGGTAAAGAATGAAATTAAAATTAATAAAAAATAAAACAATCAAATCACGACGTTTCGGAGGCAACACAAGTCTCCGTCATCAGGTGGGACCGTCACAGCCAGATTTGCTGCATAAAGTGAGGGAGGGATTCAAGATGCAAGCTCTTAAGTACCAGTGAACCTACAGTTAAGAGCTTGAATCTTGAATCCCTCCCTCACTTGATGCAGCAAATCTGGCTGTGACGGTCCCACCTGATGACGGAGACTTGTGTTGCCTCTGAAACGTCGTGATTTTATTTTTTATTAATTTTAATTTCATTTTTTACCTACACGGTGACTTTACCGAAAGAACTAAGAGTATGAATCCTTGCAGTCACGACAGCTTCACATCTAGAGATGAAGAAGAACCACCAGAAACGCAGAAAAATAGGCGACACCGCGTGCAGGAACACACACTCAGCGAAGGGGAGAAAGTTGTTTGACACAATCCGATTTGTTTAATGAAGAAAAACGAGAGATAATGTCCAGCAAAGGTGAGTTAACTTTCTCAGGCGAGGATCAGGATGGAGAAAAATTAACCCGTAAAAACAAAGTTTTTCACTATAAATCCTTTATATGCGTGGCATCGGTTTTATTTTATTATTCATTTCTGTTTTTCTTGAGTAAGAGTTTCATTTTTATCACATTGGTATTTTTAATTAAATATGAAAAACATTTTTTCCTAAAAAGTGGAAAATTTAGAAAAAAATTTTCACGAAAATAAATTGTCACGCACAACGAGTCTGTGTGCAAAATGTCAGCTCGATTGGATCACGGGAAGTGGGTTAAAAAACGACCGAAAGATTTGCACGGTCGTAAGCGCGCAAGCAAGTGAACTTAATATCAAGGATTTAATAAACCCAGGCCCCTGTGCAGGACACGCCCACTTCCCAGCATGCACAGGGAGAGAGAAAGATGGCAGACATGGAGAGACTTTTGACTTTTAAAACAACTTTTATTGCCGCCAGCAGCAACAGCACTGGAGGCGATTTCGATACGAAATACACAAAGTCACCAGCAACACAAATGAACACCAACACAATGACATCACAGGCGCTGTGGCGCTTGACGCGCCACGCACAAACACCAAGAAATAGTAGTAGGTTTTTACCCTTTCAACTGGTACAAAAACTAACACCTTTATACAAGGCATCGTGTTTGCAATAACCACAACACAAGCAGTCAAAATGCAAACAAAAAGAAACAACTCTGATGATGATAATGATATGCACTGTCCTTGAAGTTGATTGGTCCACACCCGATGACGCCTTTTGGCGTCATCTGGTCCAACACTGCTTGTGTTGTGGTTATTGCAAACATGATGCCTTGTATGAAGTTGTTAGTTTTTGTACCAGTTGAAAATGTAAAAACCTATTACTATATTTTGCCACAGACAGAGAGGGAGAGAGACAGAGAGATGGAAAGAGACTTAGAGATGGAGAGAGAGACTTAGAGATGGAGGGAGAGACAGAGAGATGGAGGGAGAGACTTAGAGATGGAGAGAGACTTAGAGATGGATAGAGACAGAGAGACAGAGAGAGAGAGACTTAGAGATGGAGGGAGACATAGAGATGGAGGGAGATAGGTGGAGAGGAACAGAGAGATACGAGAGAGAGAGAGACAAAGAGATGGAGGGAGAGAGAGAAATGCAGAACCGAGCAGGAGACGCTTCCTCAATGTAAACGCTGAGTCGGCAAATCGAGCTCACAAACAAATGTCCCCCAGGTAGCCTCTAGCAGGCTGTGGGGGCAAGAGAGCGAGACAGAAAGAGAGAGAGAGACCGACACAGAGAGACAGAGAGGGAGACAAAGATAGACACAAAGAGAAACAGAGAGAGACAGAGGGAGAGAGACAGAGACACAGAGAGACTTTTGACTTTTAAACAACTTTTATTGCCGCAGCACTGGAGGCGATTCCGATAGGAAACACACGAAGTCACCAGCAACACAAATGAAACAAACGCTACAAATCCACGCGGCGTGGCGCTAAATGCGACGCGCACAACACGAAAGAAAAGTCACGTGGTGGTGGTTGTGGTGGTGGTTGTGGTGGTGGTTGTGGTGGTTGTGGTGGTTGTGGTGGTGGTTGTGGTGGTTGTGGTGGTGGTTGTGGTGGTTGTGGTGGTGGTTGTGGTTGTTGTGGTGGTGCTGCTTGTGGTGGTGGTGGTTGTGGTGGTAGTGGTTGTGGTGGTTGTGGTGGTGATGGTTGTGGTGGTGGTGGTTGTGGTTGTGGTGGTGGTTGTGGTTGTGGTGGTGGTGGTTGTGGTGGTGGTGGTTGTGGTGGTGGTGGTTGTGGTGGTGGTGGTGGTTGTGGTGGTGGTTGTGGTGGTGGTGGTGGTGGTGGTTGTGGTGGTTGTGGTGGTGGTGGTGGTTGTGGTGGTGGTGGTTGTGGTGGTGGTGGTGGTGCTGCTTGTGGTTGTGGTGGTCATCGCGCACGCCACGGTGACGAGCGAGCGCTTCAGAAGGTGAGCACCACGAGGAGGGCGCCGCCCACGCTGCTGCAGAGAGGGGCTTGTCCGGCTCCCCAGCGTTCGAAGAAGACGCTCCTCACATCACCGCCACGTGTGTGGTACGTGGCGTGCTCCAGCCGGAGCCGCGCCTTGAGCAGAGAGAGAGACGGAGACACAGAGAGAGACAGAGACACACAGAGAGAGACAGAGACACAGAGAGAGATAGACACACAGAGAGACAGAGACACAGAGAGAGACAGAGACACACAGAAGAAGACGCGCTCCGCACATCACCGCCACGTGTGTGGTACGTGGCGTGCTCCAGCCGGAGCCGCGCCTTGAGCAGAGAGAGAGACGGAGACACAGAGAGAGACAGAGACACACAGAGAGAGACAGAGACACAGAGAGAGATAGACACACAGAGAGACAGAGACACAGAGAGAGACAGAGACACACAGAAGAAGACGCGCTCCGCACATCACCGCCACGTGTGTGGTACGTGGCGTGCTCCAGCCGGAGCCGCGCCTTGACCAGAGAGAGACGGAGACACAGAGAGAGACAGAGACACAGAGAGAGATAGACACACAGAGAGACAGAGACACAGAGACACACAGAAGAAGACGCGCTACGCACATCACCGCCACGTGTGTGGTACGTGGCGTGCTCCAGCCGGAGCCGCGCCTTGAGCAGGCCCCTGGACACTGGAAGCAGCACAGAGCTTCGTTCGGTCCACCGCCAACTTCGCCTGAGCACAGGCGAAGTTGGCGAGGTCATGGCGCTTGTTAGCCAGGTAAGGCGCCAGCCCATACACGAAGCTGCTGCTGCTGCTGTAGAAGGGCACCCCCAGTCTCCTGAAGATGTCCCCCAAAAGGAAGAACGTTGGTTTGAGCCGCTGGCAGCGTAAGTACGAGAGAGACACGCAAAGAGAGAGAGAGACACAAAGAGAGAGAGACACAGAGATAGACACAGAGAGAGAGACAGAGAGAGAGACAGAGAGACAGAGACAGAGAGACAGAGAGATACAGAGACACAGAGACAGTGAGACAGAGATAGACACAGAGAGAGACAGAGAGAGAGACAGAGAGACAGAGAGAGACAGAGAGATACAGAGACACAGAGAAAGTGAGAGACACAGAGAGACAGAGAGACAGAGGGAGACAGAGGGAGAAAGCCATAGGGAGGGAGACAGAGAGAAAGTGAGAGACAAAGAGAGACAGAGAGACAGAGGGAGAGACGGAGACAGAGGGAGAGACAGAGACAAAGAGAGACAGAGAGAGACAGAGAGACAAAGACAGTGAGACACAGAGACACAGACATAGAGAGACAGAGAAAGAGAGAGACAGAGAGACAGAGACATATAGAGACACAGAGAGAGACACAGAGACAGTGAGACACAGAGACACAGACACAGAGACACAGAGAGCTCTATGGGTCTCGTAATTTGGGCACTGCGGTTGAGTCACTGAATGTTGACTATCGGGTTATTTGCACCTGGCCAGAACTTGCGTGAGCTACCTGGGGAAGCTTTGTGTGTGTATGGATGGAGAGCGGTGGCGCAGTGGTTAGCGCACTGTGTGTGGGGAGTGGTGGCGCAGTGGTTAGCGCCACGCTGTGCTACGAACCCGGCGACCAGAGTTCGATTCCCGCTCACGGCCAAGACCGGTGACGATTGTCTGAACCGGTCCTGGACCTCCCCTAGGTCGACTCAGCCTCAAATGAGTACCTGGTGCGGTGTGTAAACATCGCCACTGGGGAGACAAAGGCGGCCGGGCGTGGTGCTGGCCACCCACCCCCTCGTGTGCTGTGCCGGCCTTCATAGGTGCTCGCTAACAGCACTTGCCCCAACAGTCTGTTAAGGCTAGATGGGGGATCTTTATTTTTGGGTGAGTGTGTGGGTGAGTTAGTAAATAAGTGTGTGAGTGGCTGAGTGGGTGAGCGTGTGGGTGAGTGAATGAGTGGGTGAGTGTGTGGGTGGGTGAGTGCGTGAGTGGGTGAGTAAGTGAATGAGTGGGTAGGAAAGTGGGTGAGTTGGTGAGTGGTTGAGTAGGTGTGTGGTTGGGTGAGTGAGTGAATGAGTTAGTGAGTAAGTAGATGAGTGGGTGAGTGTGTGGGTGAGGGAGTGAGTGTGTGGGTAGGTGAGTGGGTGAGTGGATGAGTGGGTGGGTGAATGAGTGAATGGGTACGTGAATAGGTGAGTGGCTGGGTGTGTGGGTGAGTGTGTGGGTGATTGAGTGGGTGAGTGTGTGGGTGAGTGAGTGGGTGAGTGTGTGGGTGAGTTAGTGAATGGGTAGGTGAATAGGTGAATAGGTGAATAGGTGAGTGGCTGAGTGTGTGGGTGAGTGTGTGGTTGAGTGGGTGAGTGTGTAGGTGGGTGAGTAGATGAGTGGCTGCGTGGGTAAGTTAGTAAGTAGCTGAGTGGGTGAGTGTGGGTGATTGAGTATGTGAGTGGGTGAGTGAGTTGGTGAGTGAGTGGATGACTGGGTGAGTGTGTGGGTGAGTGAGTGAATGGGTGGGTGTGTGGTTTATGTGAGTGGGTGAGTGTGTGGTTGAGTGAGTGAATGTGTGGGTAGGTGAGTAGGTGAGTGGCTGAGTGTGTGGGTGAGTGGGTAGGTGAGTAGGTGAGTAGGTGAGTGTGTGGGTGAGTGTGTGTGTGAGTGTGTAGGTGAGTAGGTGAGTAGGTGAGTGTGTGGGTGAGTGTGTAGGTGAGTGTGTAGGTGAGTAGGTGAGTAGGTGAGTGTGTGGGTGAGTGAGTGAATGGGTAGGTGAGTGGGTGAGTGGATGAGTGTGTGGGTGAGTGTGTGGGTGAGTGAGTGGGTAGGTGAGTAGCTGAGTGGGTGAGTGTGTGAGTGTGTAGGTGAGTGTGTGGGTGAGTGTGTGGGTGAGTGTGTAGGTGAGTGTGTGGGTGAGTGTGTGGGTGAGTGTGTGTGTGAGTGTGTAGGTGAGTGTGTGGGTGAATGTGTAGGTGAGTGTGTGGGTGAGTGTGTGGGTGAGTGGGTACGTGAGTAGGTGAGTGTGTGGGTGAGTGTGTGAGTGTGTGGGTGAGTGTGTGGGTGAGTGGGTAGGTGAGTAGGGAAGTAGGTGAGTGTGTGGGTGAGTGTGTGGGTGAATGAGTGAGTAGGTGAGTGGTTGAGTGAGTGAATGGGTGAGTGGGTGAGTGGGTGGGTGAGTGTGTAGGTGAGTGTGTGGGTGAGTGTGTGGGTGAGTGTGTGGGTGAGTGTGTAGGTGAGTAGCTGAGTAGGTGAGTGAGTGGGTGAGTGTGTGGGTGAGTGTGTAGGTGAGTAGGTGAGTGGGTGAGTGTGTGGGTGAGTGAGTGGGTGAGTGAGTGGGTGAGTGTGTGGGTGAGTGTGTGAGTGTGTGGGTGAGTGTGTGGGTGAGTGGGTAGGTGAGTAGGGAAGTAGGTGAGTGTGTGGGTGAGTGTGTGGGTGAATGAGTGAGTGGGTGAGTGTGTGGGTGAGTGTGTAGGTGAGTAGGTGAGTGGGTGAGTGTGTGGGTGAGTGAGTGGGTGAGTGAGTGGGTGAGTGTGTGGGTGAGTGTGTGAGTGTGTGGGTGAGTGTGTGGGTGAGTGGGTAGGTGAGTAGGGAAGTAGGTGAGTGTGTGGGTGAGTGTGTGGGTGAATGAGTGAGTGGGTGAGTGTGTGGGTGAGTGTGTAGGTGAGTAGGTGAGTGGGTGAGTGTGTGGGTGAGTGAGTGGGTGAGTGAGTGGGTGAGTGTGTGGGTGAGTGTGTGAGTGTGTGGGTGAGTGTGTGGGTGAGTGGGTAGGTGAGTAGGGAAGTAGGTGAGTGTGTGGGTGAGTGTGTGGGTGAGTGTGTGGGTGAGTGTGTGGGTGAGTGAGTGGGTGAGTGTGTGGGTGAGTGTGGGTGAGTGAGTGGGTGAGTGTGTGGGTGAGTGTGTGGGTGAGTGAGTGGGTGAGTGTGTGGGTGAGTGTGTGGGTGAGTGTGTAGGTGAGTAGGTGAGTGGGTGAGTGTGTGGGTGAGTGAGTGGGTGAGTGAGTGGGTGAGTGTGTGGGTGAGTGTGTGTGTGAGTGTGTGGGTGAGTGAGTAGGTGAGTGAGTGGGTGAGTGTGTGGGTGAGTGGGTAGGTGAGTGAGTGAGTAGGTGAGTAGGTGAGTGGGTAGGTGAGTAGGTGAGTAGGTGAGTGGGTGAGTGTGTGGGTGAGTGTGTGGGTGAGTGTGTGGGTGAGTGAGTGGGTGAGTGTGTGGGTGAGTGTGTGGGTGAGTGTGTAGGTGAGTAGGTGAGTGGGTGAGTGTGTGGGTGAGTGGGTGAGTGAGTGGGTGAGTGTGTGGGTGAGTGTGTGTGTGAGTGTGTGGGTGAGTGAGTAGGTGAGTGAGTGGGTGAGTGTGTGGGTGAGTGTGTGGGTGAGTGTGTGGGTGAGTGTATGGGTGAATGTGTAGGTGAGTGTGTGGGTGAGTGAGTGGGTGAGTGAGTGGGTGAGTGTGTGGGTGAGTGTGTGTGTGAGTGTGTGGGTGAGTGAGTAGGTGAGTGAGTGGGTGAGTGTGTGGGTGAGTGGGTAGGTGAGTGAGTGAGTAGGTGAGTGGGTGAGTGTGTGGGTGGGTGTGTGGGTGAGTGTGTGGGTGAGTGGGTGAGTGTGTAGGTGAGTGGGTGAGTGTGTGGGTGTGTGGGTGAGTGAGTGGGTGAGTGTGTGGGTGAGTGTGTGGGTGAGTGAGTGGGTGAGTGTGTGGGTGAGTGTGTAGGTGAGTAGGTGAGTGGGTGAGTGTGTGGGTGAGTGAGTGGGTGAGTGAGTGGGTGAGTGTGTAGGTGAGTAGGTGAGTAGGTGAGTGGGTGAGTGTGTGGGTGAGTGTGTGTGTGAGTGTGTGGGTGAGTGAGTGGGTGAGTGAGTGGGTGAGTGAGTGGGTGAGTGTGTGGGTGAGTGGGTAGGTGAGTGAGTGAGTAGGTGAGTGGGTGAGTGTGTGGGTGGGTAGGTGAGTGGGTGAGTGTGTGGGTGAGTGGGTGAGTGGGTGAGTGGGTGAGTGTGTGGGTGAGTGTGTGTGTGAGTGTGTGGGTGAGTGAGTAGGTGAGTGAGTGGGTGAGTGTGTGGTGTGAGTGGGTAGGTGAGTGAGTGAGTAGGTGAGTGGGTGAGTGTGTGGGTGGGTGTGTGGGTGAGTGTGTGGGTGAGTGGGTGAGTGTGTAGGTGAGTGGGTGAGTGTGTGGGTGTGTGGGTGAGTGAGTGGGTGAGTGTGTGGGTGAGTGTGTGGGTGAGTGAGTGGGTGAGTGTGTGGGTGAGTGTGTAGGTGAGTAGGTGAGTGGGTGAGTGTGTGAGGTGAGTGAGTGGGTGAGTGAGTGGGTGAGTGTGTAGGTGAGTAGGTGAGTAGGTGAGTGGGTGAGTGTGTGGGTGAGTGTGTGTGTGAGTGTGTGGGTGAGTGAGTGTGAGTGAGTGGTGGGTGAGTGAGTGGGTGAGTGTGTGGGTGAGTGGGTAGGTGAGTGAGTGAGTAGGTGAGTGGGTGAGTGTGTGGGTGGGTAGGTGAGTGGGTGAGTGTGTGGGTGAGTGGGTGAGTGGGTGAGTGGGTGAGTGTGTGGGTGAGTGTGTGTGTGAGTGTGTGGGTGAGTGAGTAGGTGAGTGAGTGGGTGAGTGTGTGGGTGAGTGTGTGGGTGAGTGTGTGGGTGAGTGTATGGGTGAATGTGTAGGTGAGTGTGTGGGTGAGTGAGTGGGTGAGTGAGTGGGTGAGTGTGTGGGTGAGTGTGTGTGTGAGTGTGTGGGTGAGTGAGTAGGTGAGTGAGTGGGTGAGTGTGTGGGTGAGTGGGTAGGTGAGTGAGTGAGTAGGTGAGTGGGTGAGTGTGTGGGTGGGTGTGTGGGTGAGTGTGTGGGTGAGTGGGTGAGTGTGTAGGTGAGTGGGTGAGTGTGTGGGTGTGTGGGTGAGTGAGTGGGTGAGTGTGTGGGTGAGTGTGTGGGTGAGTGAGTGGGTGAGTGTGTGGGTGAGTGTGTAGGTGAGTAGGTGAGTGGGTGAGTGTGTGGGTGAGTGAGTGGGTGAGTGAGTGGGTGAGTGTGTAGGTGAGTAGGTGAGTAGGTGAGTGGGTGAGTGTGTGGGTGAGTGTGTGTGTGAGTGTGTGGGTGAGTGAGTGGGTGAGTGAGTGGGTGAGTGAGTGGGTGAGTGTGTGGGTGAGTGGGTAGGTGAGTGAGTGAGTAGGTGAGTGGGTGAGTGTGTGGGTGGGTAGGTGGGTGGGTGAGTGTGTGGGTGTGTGGGTGAGTGTGTGGGTGAGTGTGTGTGCGTATATCGGTGCTGCTGCTGCTGCTGCTGCTATTCGCATCACTTACCCCTGGTAGTCCTGGTGGGGGCTGCGGGGCGAACACTTACCTGTGTTGCTGTCACGTGACCCGTACCTGTCTCTTCCTCGTGTGACTCAGAGTCACACGCACACAGATACAGACAAAGATCCCACCAAGGTAGCCTTGCTAACACACTGTTTGGGGCAAGTGCTGGTAATATATGCACAGTACACAAAGGCAAAGATTCCCCCCATAGCCTTAATACCCTGTTGGGGCAAGTGCTGTTACGTAAATGTATACACACACACGGTCGTATACGGACGTAAAGATAAATACAAAGACCCCCCGTGTAGCCTCTAACAGACTCTAGGGGCAAGTGCTGTTAGCGAGCACCTATGAAGGCTACCGGCGCTGTGGCACACGGGGGGGTGGGTGGCCAGCACCACGCCCGGCCGCCTTTGTCTCCCCAGTAGCGATGTTCACTACACACCGCTACACCAGGTAGTCATTTGAGGCTGAGTCGACCTAAGGGAGGCCCCAGGACCGGTTCAGATAATCGTCACTGGTGGTGTTGGTGGCCGTGAGCGGGAATCGATCTCGGGTCGCGGGGTTCATAGCGCAGCGCGCTAACCACTACACCCACCGCTCCCCATATTATCATAATTAACCACCATCACCTTCACCACCATCACCACCATCATCACCATCACAACAATTACCACCACCATCACCACCATCAACACCGCTATCACCACAACAACCATCACCACCAACACCACCACGATCACAACAACCATCATCACCATCACCACCATCACCACCACCATCACCACCACCATCACCATTACCACCACAATCACCACCATCACCACCATCACAACAACTACCACCACCTTCACCACCATCACCACCACCATCATCACCATCACCACAATAACCATCATCACCATCACCACCATCACCACCACCATCACCATTACCACCACCATCACCACCACAATCACCACCATCACCACCATCACAACAACTACCACCACCTTCACCACCATCACCACCACCATCATCACCATCACCACAAAACCATCATCACCATCACCACCATCACCACCACCATCACCACCATCACCTCACCACCATCATCACCATCACAACAACTACCACCACCATCACCACCATCAACACCACTATCACCACAACAACCATCACCTCCACCAACACCACCACGATCACAACAACAACTATCACCACCACCATCATCTCCACCATCAGCACAAACCACCATCACCGCCATCAACACAACCACCACCATCACCACCACGATCACCACCATCATCACCATCACCACAACCACCACCATTACCATCACCACCGCCACCATCACCACCACCATCATCATCATCACCATCACCACCATCACCACCACCACCACCATCACCACCGTCATCACCATCACCACCACCATCACCACCACCATCACCACCATCACCACCATCACCATCACCACCACCACCATCACCACCATCACCACAACTATCACCACCATCACCACCACTATTACCATCATCATAACCACCATCACCACCACCATCATCGCCACCAACACCACCACTATCACCACAACAACCATCACCAACATCACCACCATCACCATCACCACCATCACCACCATCACTATCACCACCATCATCACCATCATCACCACCACCATCACCACCACCATCATCACCATCACCACCACCATCACCACCATCATCACCACCACCATCACCACCGTCACCATCATCACCACCACCAACACCACCACCATCACCACAACAACCATCACCATCATCACCACCACCACCACCACCATCACCACCACCATCACCACCACCATCACCACCATCACCACCACCATCATCACCACCACCATCACCACCGTCACCATCATCACCACCACCAACACCACCACCATCACCACAACAACCATCACCATCATCACCACCACCACCATCACCAACATCATCACCACCACCACCATCACCACCACCATCACCACCATCACCACCACTATCACCATCATCATCACCACCATCACCACCACCA
This sequence comes from Lampetra fluviatilis, assembly GCF_964198595.1. NCBI lineage: Eukaryota > Metazoa > Chordata > Hyperoartia > Petromyzontiformes > Petromyzontidae > Lampetra > Lampetra fluviatilis. Next base: position 9,345,738 of record NC_136329.1, read on the forward strand.
ACACCACCACCATCACCACAACAACCATCACCATCATCACCACCACCATCACCACCATCACCAATATCATCACCATCACCACCATCACCACCATCACCACCAACATCACCATCATCATCACCACCATCACCACCATCACCACCATCACCACCAACATCACCACCATCATCATCACCATTATCACCACCATCACCACCATCACCACCATCACCATCATCACCATCATCACCACCATCACCACCAACATCACCACCATCATCATCACCATTATCACCACCATCATCATCAACATCACCACCATCATCATCACCATCATCACCACCATCATCATCACCACCATCACCACCATCACCACCAACATCACCACCATCATCATCACCATCATCATCACCATCACCACCATCACCACCAACATCACCACCATCATCATCACCATCATCATCACCATCACCACCATCACCACCAACATCATCGTCATCACTTTACGGGGTGGATTCTGCGACAGTTTTCGTTCTGTTTTGGGCACGTGACGTGCTGGAGGGGGGCGGGGCTATTGGGGAAGTGAGCGCGGTGACGTTGGAGGGGGCGGGGCTATGAGGGGGGTTTCCCTGAGAGGGGCGGGGCTAGAGGGGTGGCGGGGGGGGGGGTGTCCCGGGCAAGTCCAGACAACACCTGGGCGGTGACGTCACTCGCCTCGCGCAGGTAGAGCGAGGGGGGAGGGGGGAGGAGAGGGGGGAGGGGGGAGGAGAGGGGGGAGGGGGGAGGAGAGGGGGGTGGGGGGAGGGGGAGGGGGGAGAGAGGCACACGCAGCAGGCCAGACGCGCTATAAAGATTGAGTCAGAGAGAAAGAAGTGAGAGAAAGGTTTAGGCAGAGCGAGAGACACACACACAGAGACACACACAGAGAGAGAGAGAGAGACACACAGAGACACACACACAGAGAGACACAGAGAGAGACACACAGAGAGACACACACACAGATACACACAGAGAGACACACACACACAGAGACACACACACATAGACACAGAGAGAGACACACACACAGAGACTCACACAGAGACACACACAGAGAGACACCCACACATAGACACAGAGAGAGACACACACAGAGACACTCACACAGAGGCACACACAAAGACACACACACAGAGAGGCACACACAGAAAGACACACACCGAGAGAGAGACACACACAAACACACAGAGACAAAGTTTCCTCACGCTCCCAGGTAGCCCGGCCGGGCTGTTGGGCCAAGGGGATCCAGAAAAAGTTTCCTGGACGTCGGCTCAGCCCCTCGCTCCGTCATCATCAGGTGAGAGGGGGGGAGGGGGAGGAGAGGGGGGGGGAGAGGGGGGGGAGGAGAGTGGGGGGGGACAGGGGGGGGGGGAGAGAAGAAGGGGGAAAGGAGAGGGGGGGGAACAGAGGAGGGGGGAGAGGGGGGGGGGGAACAGAGGGGGGGGGGGAACAGAGGGGGGGGGGAACAGAGGGGGGGGGGGGGAACAGAGGGGGGGAAAGGAGAGGGAGGAGAGGAGAGAGGGGGGAACAGAGAGGGGGGGGGGCAGAGGGGGGGAAAGGAGAGGGAGGAGAGGAGAGAGGGGGGAACAGAGAGGGGGGGGGGGACAGAGGGGGGGAACAGAGGAGGGGGGAGAGGGTGGGAGGAGGGGGGGGACGGATGGGAGGAAAGAGAGGGGGGGGAGAGTAGAGGGGGGAGAAGAGAGGGGGGGGGGAACATAAGGGGGGGGGAGGAGGGGGGGCAGAGGGGGGGGAACAGACGGGGGGGGGAACAGAGGGGGGGGAGATGGGGGGGGGAGGGAGAGAAAGTGGGAAAGGGAGAGAGGGGGAGGGGTCGTGAGAGGAGCGAGGAGGAGTGAGGGAGAGAGGAGAGGCCGCGTGGGAGAGAGAGGGGGAAATTGTTCGTGAGAAAGTTAGCGGCTGTTGGTGGAAATTGTACGTTACTATGTCGGGTGATTGTACGGTCAGAGGGGAGACACCCAGGTGACTTGCTCTAACGGGGTTTTTTTGGTACTGAGTTTACACGATGCTAGAGCGATGGTGATGATGTTGGTGATGATGGTAATGATGATTATATGGGTCTATGGGTCTCTGTGTGGTGAGTCTGTGGGTCTCTGTGTGGTGAGTCTGTGGGTCTCTGTGTGGTGAGTCTGTGGGTCTGTGTGGTGAGTCTGTGGGTCTTTGTGTGGTGAGTCTGTGGGTCTCTGTGTGGTGAGTCTGTGGGTCTGTGTGGTGAGTCTGTGGGTCTTTGTGTGGTGAGTCTGTGGGTCTCTGTGTGGTGAGTCTGTGGGTCTCTGTGTGGTGAGTCTGTGGGTCTCTGTGTGGTGAGTCTATGGGTCTCTGTGTGGTGAGTCTGTGGGTCTGTGTGGTGAGTCTGTGGGTCTTTGTGTGGTGAGTCTGTGGGTCTCTGTGTGGTGAGTCTGTGGGTCTCTGTGTGATGAGTCTGTGGGTCTCTGTGTGGTGAGTCTGTGGGTCTCTGTGTGGTGAGTCTGTGGGTCTCTGTGTGGTGAGTCTATGGGTCTCTGTGTGGTGAGTCTGTGGGTCTCTGTGTGGTGAGTGTGTGGGTTTCTGTGAGTGAGTCTGTGGGTCTCTTTGTGGTGAGTCTGTGGGTCTCTGTGTGGCGAGTCTGTGGGTCTCTGTGTGGTGAGTCTATGGGTCTCTGCGTGGTGAGTCTGTGGGTTTCTGTGTGGCGAGTCTATGGGTCTCTGCGTGGTGAGTCTGTGGGTTTCTGTGTGGCGAGTCTGTGGGTTTCTGTGTGGTGAGTCTGTGGGTCTCTGCGTGGTGAGTCTGTGGGTCTCTGTGTGGCGAGTCTGGGTCTCTGTGTCTGTGTGGTGAGTCTATGGGTCTCTGTGTGGTGAGTCTATGGGTCTCTGTGTGGTGAGTCTGTGGGTCTCTGTGTGGTGAGTCTGTGGGTTTCTGTGAGTGAGTCTGTGGGTCTCTTTGTGGTGAGTCTATGGGTCTCTGTGTGGTGAGTCTGTGGGTCTCTGTGTGGTGAGTCTGTGGGTCTCTGTATGGTGAGTCTGTGGGTCTCTGTGTGGTGAGTCTGTGGGTCTCTGTGTGGTGAGTCTGTGGGTCTCTGTGTGGTGAGTCTGTGGGTCTCTGTGTGATGAGTCTGTGGGTCTGTGTGGTGAGTCTGTGGGTCTTTGTGTGGTGAGTCTGTGGGTCTCTGTGTGATGAGTCTGTGGGTCTCTGTGTGGTGAGTCTGTGGGTCTCTGTGTGGTGAGTCTGTGGGTATCTGTGTGGTGAGTCTATGGGTCTCTGTGTGGTGAGTCTGTGGGTCTCTGTGTGGTGAGTGTGTGGGTTTCTGTGAGTGAGTCTGTGGGTCTCTTTGTGGTGAGTCTGTGGGTCTCTGTGTCTGTGTGGTGAGTCTATGGGTCTCTGTGTGGTGAGTCTATGGGTCTCTGTGTGACGAGTCTATGGGTCTCTGTGTGGTGAGTCTGTGGGTCTCTGTGTGGTGAGTCTGTGGGTTTTTGTGTGGTGAGTCTGTGGATTTCTGTGTGGTGAGTCTGTGGGTCTCTGCGTGGTGAGTTTGTGGGTCTCTGTGTGATGAGTCTGTAGGTCTCTGTATGGTGAGTCTGTGGGTCTCTGTGTGATGAGTCTGTGGGTCTCTGCGTGGTGAGTCTGTGGGTCTCTGTGTGGTGAGTCTGTGGGTCTCTGTGTGGTGAGTCTGTGGGTCTCTGCGTCGTGAGTCTGTGGGTCTCTGTGTGGTGAGTCTGTGGGTCTCTGTGTGGTGAGTCTGTGGGTCTCTGTGTGGTGAGTCTGTGGGTCTCTGTGTGGTGAGTCTGTGGGTCTCTGCGTGGTGAGTCTGTAGGTCTCTGTGTGGTGAGTCTGTGGGTCTCTGTGTGGTGAGTCTGTGGGTCTCTGTGTGGTGAATTTGTGGGTCTCTGTGTGGTGAGTTTGTGGGTCTCTGTGTGGTGAGTCTGTGTGTCTCTCTCCCTGTGTCTCTGTGTCTTTCTCCCCGTGTCTCTCTCCCAGTGTCTCTCTCCCCGTGTGTCTCTCTCCCCGTGTGTCTCTCTCCCCGTGTCTCCGTGTCTCTCTCCCCGCGTCTCTCTCCCCGTGTCTCTGTGTCTCTCTCCCCGCGTGTCTCTCTCCCCGTGTCTCTCTGCTTCTCTCCCCGTGTGTCTCTCTCCCCGTGTCTCTGTGTCTCTCTCCCCGTGTCTCCGTGTTTCTCTCTCCGTGTCTCCGTGTCTAACTCTCTCCCTGTCTGTCTCTCTCTCCAGGTCCCCGCGTCTCTCCCCGTGTCTCTCTGCCTCTCTCCCCGTGTGTCTCTCTCCCCGTGTCTCTGTCTCCCCGTGTCTCCGTGTCTAACTCTCTGTCTGTCTGTCTCTCTCCAGGTCCCCGCGTGTCTCCCCGCGTGTCTCTCCCCGTCACGACGATGATCCTCAAACTGAGTGAGTCACCAGGCAGTGGACGCACCGAATCGGGAGTCGACCTAGGGAGACAAAGGCGGCCGGGCGTGGTGTAAGCCACCTCGGTCAGTCGACCCGTGGCACCTGCTGGGTCTGTCCCCGTGTCCCTCTTGCCAGCGGGCGTTCGACGCTTCACGTGGCCTCAACGTGCACCTAGCCTGGCACAAGCGTTGTGGTGACGTCACCGCCACTTAGTGTGTGAGTGAGTGTGAGTGAGTGTGTGGGTGTGTGAGAGAGTGTGTGAGTGAGAGTGTGAGTGAGTGTGAGAGTGAGTGTGAGAGTGAGTTTGAGAGTGTGAGTGTGTGAGTGAGTGTGAGAGAGTGTGAGTGTGTGTGAGAGTGAGTGTGTGTGTGAGTGTGAATGAGTGTGTGAGTGAGTGAGTGTGAGAGAGTGTGTGTGTGTGTGAGTGTGAATGAGTGTGTGAGTGAGTGAGTGTGAGAGAGTGTGAGTGTGTGTGAGAGTGAGTGTGTGAGTGAGTGTGTGTGAGTGAGAGAGTGTGAGTGTGTGTGTGTGAGTGTGTGTGTGAGTGTGAGTGAGTGTGTGAGTGAGTGTGAGAGAGTGTGATTGTGTGTGAGTGTGTGAGTGTGAGTGAGTTTGAGTGGGTGAGTGAGAGTGAGTTTGAGTGGGTGAGTGAGTGTGAGAGTGAGTGTGTGAGTGAGTGTGTGTGTGAGTGAGAGAGTGTGTGTGTGTGTGAGTGTGAGTGAGTGTGTGAGTGAGTGAGTGTGAGAGAGTGTGAGTGTGTGTGAGTGTGTGAGTGTGAGTGAGTTTGAGTGGGTGAGTGAGAGTGAGTTTGAGTGGGTGAGTGAGTGTAAGAGAGTGTGAGTGAGAGTGAGTGTGAGAGTGAGTGTGTGAGTGAGTGTGTGTGTGAGTGAGAGAGTGTGTGTGTGTGAGTGAGTCTGAGAGTGTGAGTGAGTGAGTGAGTGAGTGTGAGTGAGTGAGTGTGAGTGAGAGTGTGTGAGTGTGAGTGTGTGTGTCTGAGTGTGTGAGTGTGAGTGAGTGTGAGTGTGTGTGTGAGTGTGTGTGTGAGTGTGTGAGTGAGTGTGTGAGTGTGAGTGAGTGAGTGTGATTGAGTTTGAGTGGGTGAGAGAGTGTGAGAGAGTGTGAGTGAGGGTGAGTGTGAGTGAGTGTGAGTGAGTGTGTGTGAGTCTGAGAGTGTGAGTGAGTGTGAGTGAGTGTGTGTGAGTGTGAGAGTGAGTGTGTGAGTGAGTGTGTGAGTGTGAGAGAATGTGAGTGTGTGTGTGTAAGTGTGAGTGAGTGTGTGTGTGAGTGAGTGTGTGAGTGTGTGTGAGTGAGTGTGAGTGAGTGAGTGTGTGTGTGTGTCTGTGTGTGTGTCTGTGTGTGTCTGTGTGTGTGTCTGTGTCTGTGTGTGTGTGTCTGTGTGTGTGTCTCTGTGTGTGTGTTTCTGTGTGTGTGTTTCTGTGTGTGTTTCTGTGTGTGTGTTTGTGTGTGTGTGTTTCTGTGTGTGTGTCTGTGTGTGTGTCTGTGTGTGTGTCTGTGTGTGTGTGTGCCTGTGTGTGTGTCTGTGTGTGTGTCTGTGTGTGTGTGTTTCTGTGTGTGTGTCTGTGTGTGTGTCTGTGTGTGTGTCTGTGTGTCTGTGTGTGTGTGTGTGTTTCTGTGTGTGTGTCTGTGTGTGTGTGTGTGTTTCTGTGTGTGTGTCTGTGTGTGTGTCTGTGTGTGTGTCTGTGTGTGTGTCTGTGTGTGTGTGCCTGTGTGTGTGTCTGTGTGTGTGTCTGTGAGTGTATCTGTGTGTCTGTGTGTGTGTCTGTGTGTGTGTCTGTGTGTGTGTGTGTGCCTGTGTGTGTGTCTGTGTGTGTGTCTGTGTGTGTGTGTCTCCACGTCTCTATGGTGTCTCTGTGTGCGTGCGACAAAGGCAAAGATCCCCCGGATAGCCTCTCCGACACAGCAAAGCGCCCTTTGTTAGCCAGCCAGGGCTCCTGACACTCGCCACGCCGCCCCGGCCTGCGAACGGCGAGTGGAGGTCGTGACCCAGGAAAGACGACGATGGGGAAATCCCCTAAAGTCCCCCCTCGCACCCCAGCTCACCTCACCCCTCCCCTCACCCCCCCACCCCTCCCCCTCACCCCCCCTACCCTCACCCCCTCCCTCGCTGCTCGCACTCTTTGTGGTCGTGTTTACCAGTGAGGTGCGTGGGTGGCTGAATCTACATCACAACACCTCCACAGACTCACACACAGACTCATTCACTGACTCACTCAGACTCACCACAGACTCACTCAGAGACTCACTCACAGACTCACTCAGAGACTCACTCACAGACTCACTCACAGACTCACTCAGACTCACTCAGAGACTCACTCACAGACTCACTCACAGACTCACTCAGACTCACTCAGAGACTCACCACAGACTTACTCACAGACTCACTCAGACTCACTCACAGACTCACTCAGACTCACTCAGAGACTCACCACAGACTTACTCACAGACTCACTCAGACTCACAGACTCACTCACAGACTCACACAGACTCACTCACAGACTCACACACAGACTCACTCAGAGACTCACACTGCTCGTAGACTCACACACCCACCCATACACTCACCCACCCACTCACCCACTCAACTCCCCCCCCACTCACCAACCTACCAACTCACTCACCCACCCATACACCCACCCACTCACCCACCCACTCACCCACTCAACTCCCCCCCCCCCCCCACTCACCAACCCACCAACTCACTCACCCACCCACTCACCCACTCAACTCCCCCCCCACTCACCAACCTACCAACTCACTCACCCACCCATACACCCACCCACTCACCCACCCACTCACCCACTCAACTCCCCCCCCCCACTCACCAACCCACCAACTCACTCACCTACCCATTCACCCACCTAACTCACCCACTAACCCATCAACTCACTCACCTACCCCTTTCACCTACCCACCCACACACTCACCCACCCACTCACCCATGAACCCACTCACCCAACAACCCTCCCACCCACTCACTCATTAACTAATTCACCCACCCAACCCACCAACTCACCACCCATTCACCCACCCAACTCACCCACGCACCCACTAATCCACCACCCCACTCACCCAACCAATCACCTAACCACTCACTCACCCATGAACCCATTCACCCACTTACTCACTCACTCATCCACCAACCCCCCCACCTACTCACACACCCATGAACTCATTCACCCAGCCAACTCACCTACTCACTCAACTCACCCATTCACCCACCCATGAACTCATTCACCCACCCACTCACCCATGAACCCATTCACCCACCCACTCACCCATGAACCCATTAACCCACTCACCCACCAACCCCCCCACCAACCCAATCAACCACCCACCCACCCAACTCACCCGCTCAATCAACTCAAGCACTCACCCACCAACCCCCCCACCCAACCTAACAACTCACTCACTCACCCATTCACAAACCCAACTCACCCACTCACCCACCAACTCACCCACTCACCCACCAACTCACTCACTCATCCACCAACTCACCCACCAACTCACCCATTCACCCACCAACTCACCCACTCACCCACCAACTCACCCATCCACCCACTCACCCACTCATCCACCAACTCACCCACCAACCCCCCCACCCACTCACTCACCCACCCACTCACCCACCCACTCACCCACTCACCCACCAACTCACCCACTCACCATGTCCGTGCCTCTCTCACCAACTCACCCACTCACCCAACAACCCCCCCACTCACCCACCAACCCCCCCACCCACTCACTCACCCACCCACTCTCCCACCCACCCACCCACTCACCCACCCACTCACCATGTCCGTGTCTCTCTCTCCCTCCCCACCTCCCCTACGTCACAGAGAAGCTGCTTAGGGCGGGAGCTTTTGACTCCCATCTCTCCGAGCGCGAGATCCCGACCCAGAGCCACGCCCCCTGGAGCTACGTCACTTCCTGGAGCCGCGTGACCCACTGGAGCCACGCCCCCAAGACAGAAACTCCCTGTTCTGATTCCACGTGGCACACCACCATCTCGACACCACTGCCACCACCGCCATCACCACCATCACCACCATCACCACCACCCACTTACATGGTCCTGCCTCTGTGCCCAACGCCTCCACCCTCCTCTACATCATCACCACCTCCGCTGCTAGCGCTGTCACCACCGACATCGCCACCGTCACCACCGCTGCCACCATCATCGTCGTCGTCGTCACCGCAACATCACCGCAACCTCCATCATCATCATCATCACGGCCACTGGAGCGAGTCAGACACTCAGAGGCTCTCTCCCGCTGCTGGTGAGCGTGGTGGTGAGCGCGGTGGTGAGCGTGGTGGTGAGGATGCGGCTCTGGATCTGAGTACGAGAAGGCCGAGGAGTGCTCACCCCTACCCCCTGCCTCTGAGGAGCGGTCGCCTCGCCTACGAATGCAACGTCTGCAGTCGAGTCTTCAGTCAGCTGTCTAACCTGAAGGTGAGCGGCTGGGTGGGTGGGTGGGTGATGGGTAGGGTGGGTGAGTGAGTGAGTGATGGGATAGTGAGTGGGTTGGTGGGTGGGTAGGTGAGTGAGTGGGTGGGTGGGTAGGTGGGTGAGTGGGTGGGTAGGTGGGTGAGTGGGTGGGTAGGTGGGTGAGTGGGTGGGTGAGTGGGTGAGTGATGGGATAGTGAGTGGGTTGGTGGGTGGGTAGGTGAGTGAGTGGGTGGGTAGGTGGGTGAGTGGGTGGGTGGATAGGTGGGTGGGTGAGTGGGTGAGCGGCTGGGTGAGTGGGTGGGTGAATGGGTGGGTGATTGGGTGGTTGATGGGTAGGGTGGGTGAGTGAGTGGGTGATGGGATAGTGAGTGGCTTGGTGGGTGGGTTGGTGAGTGAGTGGGTGGGTGGGTAGGTGGGTGAGTGGGTGAGCGGCTGGGTGAGTGGGTGGGTGAATGGGCGGGTGATTAGGTGGTTGATGGGTAGGGTGGGTGAGTGAGTGAGTGAGTGGGTGATGGGATGGTGAGTAGGTTGGAGGGTGGGTTGGTGAGTGAGTGGGTGGGTAGGTGGGTGAGTTGGTGGGTGAGTAGGTGGGTGAATGGGTGTGTGAATTGGTGAGTGGGTGGGTGAGTGGGTTGGTGAGTGGGTGGGTGGGTGGGTGATGGGTGGCGTTGGTGAATTCGTGGGTGGGTCGGTGAGCGAGTGAGTGAGTGAGCAAGTGAGTGTGTGAGTGAGTGTATGAGTCGGTGTGTGTGAGTGTGTCAGTGAGCGGTGTGAGTGAGCGGGTGAGTGAGCGAGTGTGTGAGCGAGTGAGTGTGCCGGGAAAGGTCCTGGCAAGGATTATTTAACATCGACCTTGCCAGGCACGCTGAGGAGAGGCTTGCGGAGCCTCAATGTGGTTTCAGGAAAGGGCGGTCCTGCACAGATGCCATATTTTCTATCCGTCTGCTACAGCAGAGGTGTAGGGAATTCCAACAAGACCTACATCTCTGCTTTATTGACCTGGTCAAGGCCTATGATACCATCAGTAGGCCTGGGCTCTGGGTTGTTCTTCGTACTTTCGGAGTCCCTGACCCTCTGCTCACGATCATTAAGGACCTTCATGATGGTGAGCGGACCCGGGTAAAACTACGTGGCCGGGAGTCAGAGCCATTCGCTGTTCACTTTGGGGTGCGACAGGGATGCCCTTTGGCTCCCACATTATTTAACATCTATTTTGACCACGTTGTTTGTGAGGCCTTCAATAGCTGTACCGGAGGAATTTCCATCTGGTACAGATATAATGGGAGGCTGGTCGATGCCGATGATCTGGTAATAGCTGCTCACTCAGAGGAGGAGTTGGAGACTCTGCTGCTGAGACTGGAGCATGCCACTAAGAGGTGGGGCCTTTACATCAGCCCCACCAAAACTAAGCACCTGCCTGGGTATTTTGTACCATCGGACACTCCACCCCCACAACTCCCAATCGGTGATGGGGCAGTTGTGGAGAGAGTGGAGAGTTTCCCATACCTGGGCAGTGTGCTCATGACTGGCTCCAGTTTATCAGCAGAGGTCTCACTCCGAATCAGTCGAGCGGCAATATCTTTTCATCGGTTGCGTAACGCTGTGTGGAAGCTACCTGGTCTGTCGCTCCGCACGAAGCTTCAGGTCTTCTCGGCCACAGTCATTCCCTCCCTTCTCTACGCTTGCGAAACGTGGACCCTTCTAATGGAACATCTCCGCCGGTTAGAAACATTTAGGCTGGCCTGCCTACGATCCATCCTGGGTTTAACCAGGCTGGATTGTGTGAGTGTGCGAGTGAGTGTGTGAGTGAGTGAGTGTGTCAGTGTGTGAGTGTGCGAGTGAGTGTGTGAGTGTGTGTGTCAGTGTGTGAGTGTGTGAGTGAATGTGTGAGTGAGTGTGTGAGTGAGTGAGTGTGAGTGAGTGAGTGTGTGAGTGAGTGAGTGAGTGTGTGAGTGAGTGAGTGTGTGAGTGTGTGAGTGTGTGAGTGAGTGTGTGAGTGTGTGAGTGAGTGTGTGAGTGAGTGAGTGAGTGTGTGAGTGTGTGAGTGAGTGAGTGAGTGTGAGTGAGTGAGTGTGTGAGTGAGTGAGTGTGTGAGTGAGTAAATGAGTGTGTGAGTGTGTGAGTGAGTGAGTGTGTGAGTGTGTGAGTGAGTGTGTGAGTGTGTGAGTGAGTGAGTGAGTGAGTGTGTGAGTGAGTGAGTGTGTGAATGAGTGTGTGAGTGAGTGAGTGTGTGAGTGAGTGAGTGAGTGTGAGTGTGTGAGTGAGTGAGTGTGTGAGTGTGTGTGTGCATACATCTGCTCTTGGTGGGCTTGCCTTCAAGTGTACACCCCGCGTCTCTACCTTTATAACGTTGTGCTTGTGCGTGATTGCCCTCCACCACCCGACCCACCCCCACCCCCCCTCCCCTCCCCCCCCACTCCCCCCGCCCCCACCCCCTCTAGGCTCACCTGCGAGTGCACAGCGGCGAACGGCCCTTTGGATGCTCCCTCTGCACCAAATGTTTCACACAGATGGCGCATCTCCAGAAGCACCAGCTCGTCCACACGGGGGAGAGGCCTCACCCCTGCCTGGTGAGTGTGTGGGGGGGGGTGGGTGGGTGGGTGGGTGAGTGAGTGAGTGGGTGGGTGGGTGGGTGGGTGGGTGGGTGGGTGGGTGAGTGGGTGGGTGGGTGAGTGGGTGGGTGGGTGAGTGGGTGGGTGGATTAGTGGGTGAGTGAGTGAGTGGGTGGGTGAGTGGGTGGGTGGGTGGGTGGGTGAGTGAGTGGGTGGGTGAGTGGGTGGGTGGGTGAGTGGGTGGGTGGGTGGGTGGGGAGTGGGTGGGTGGGTGGGTGGGTGGGTGGGTGAGTGAGTGGGTGGGTGAGTGGGTGGGTGGGTGAGTGGGTGGGTGAGTGGGTGGGTGGGTGGGTGAGTGAGTGGGTGAGTGGGTGGGGGGGTGGGTGAGTGGGTGAGTGGGTGGGTGAGTGGGTGGGTGGGTGGGTGAGTGGGTGGGTGGGTGAGTGGGTGGGTGGGTGAGTGGGTGGGTGAGTGGGTGGGTGAATGGGTGGGTGGGTGGGTGGGTGAGTGGGTGGGTGGGTGAGTGGGTGGGTGGGTGGGTGAGTGGGTGGGTGAGTGGGTGGGTGGGTGGGTGGGTGAGTGAGTGGGTGGGTGGGTGAGTGAGTGGGTGGGTGGGTGGGTGGGTGGGTGAGTGGGTGGGTGGGTGAGTGAGTGGGTGGGTGGGTGGGTGGGTGGGTGGGTGAGTGGGTGGGTGGGTGGGTGGGTGGGTGAGTGGGTGGGTGAGTGGGTGGGTGGGTGGGTGAGTGGGTGGGTGGGTGGGTGAGTGGGTGGGGTGGGTGGGTGGGTGGGTGAGTGGGTGGGTGGGTGACTGGGTGGGTGAGTGGGTGGGTGGGTGGGTGGGTGGGTGAGTGAGTGGGTGGGTGGGTGGGTGGGTGAGTGGGTGGGTGGGTGGGTGGGTGGGTGAGTGGGTGGGTGGGTGAGTGAGTGGGTGGGTGGGTGAGTGGGTGGGTGGGTGAGTGGGTGGGTGGGTGAGTGGGTGGGTGGGTGAGTGGGTGGGTGGGTGGGTGAGTGGGTGGGTGGGTGAGTGAGTGGGTGGGTGGGTGGGTGGGTGGGTGAGTGAGTGAGTGGGTGAGTGGGTGGGTGGGTGAGTGAGTGGGTGAGTGGGTGGGTGAGTGAGTGAGTGAGTGAGTGAGTGGGTGAGTGGGTGGGTGGGTGGGTGAGTGGGTGAGTGAGTGGGTGGGTGAGTGGGTAGGTGGGTGGGTGGGTGAGTGAGTGAGTGGGTGGGTGAGTGGGTGGGTGGGTGAGTGGGTGGGTGGGTGAGTGGGTGGGTGAGTGGGTGGGTGGGTGAGTGGGTGGGTGGGTGGGTGGGTGAATGGGTGGGTGGGTGAGTGAGTGGGTGAGTGGGTGGGTGAGTGGGTGGGTGAGTGAGTGAGTGGGTGAGTGGGTGGGTGAGTGAGGTGAGTGAGTGAGTGGGTGAGTGGGTGGGTGGGTGGGTGAGTGGGTGAGTGAGTGGGTGGGTGAGTGGGTAGGTGGGTGGTTGGGTGAGTGAGTGAGTGGGTGGGTGAGTGGGGTGGGTGGGTGAGTGGGTGGGTGGGTGAGTGGGTGGGTGAGTGGGTGGGTGGGTGAGTGGGTGGGTGGGTGGGTGAGTGAGTGGGTGGGTGAGTGAGTGGGTGAGTGGGTGGGTGAGTGGGTGGGTGGGTGGGTGAGTGGGTGGGTGGGTGAGTGGGTGAGTGGGTGGGTGGGTGAGTGAGTGGGTGGGTGAGTGGGTGGGTGGGTGAGTGGGTGGGTGAGTGAGTGGGTGAGTGAGTGGGTGAGTGAGTGGGTGGGGTGAGTGGGTGGGTGGATGAGTGGGTGGGTGAGGTGGGTGGGGAGTGGGTGAGTGGGTGGGTGGGTGGGTGAGTGGGGTGGGTGGGTGGGTGAGTGGGTGGGTGGGTGGGTGGGTGGGTGAGTGGGTGGGTGGGTGGGTGAGTGAGTGGGTGGGTGTGTAAGTGGGTGGGTGGGTGGGTGGGTGAGTGAGTGGGTGGGTGGGTGGGTGGGTGAGTGGGTGGGTGGGTGAGTGAGTGGGTGGGGTGAGTGGGTGGGTGGGTGGGTGGGGTGAGTGAGTGGGTGGGGTGAGTGGGTGGGTGGGTGAGTGAGTGAGTGGGTGGGTGGGTGGGTGGGTGGGTGAGTGGGTGAGTGGGTGAGTGAGTGAGTGGGTGGGTGGGTGGGTGGGTGAGTGGGTGGGTGGGTGGGTGGGTGAGTGAGTGGGTGGGTGGGTGGGTGGGTGAGTGGGTGGGTGGGTGAGTGTGTGAGTGAGTGGGTGGGGTGAGTGGGTGAGTGAGTGGTGGGTGGGTGGGTGGGTGAGTGAGTGGGTGGGTGGGTGGGTGGGTGGGTGAGTGGGTGGGTGGGTGAGTGAGTGGGTGGGTGAGTGGGTGGGTTGAGTGAGTTGGTGGGTGAGTGGTTGGGTGGGGTGAGTGAGTGAGTGGGTGGGTGGGTGGGTGGGTGAGTGGGGTGAGTGGGTGGGTGAGTGGGTGGGGTGGGTGGGTGAGTGGGTGGGTGGGTGGGGTGAGTGAGTGGGTGGGTGGGTGGGTGGGTGAGTGGGTGACCGAATGAGTGCCTGAATGAGTGAGTGACTGAATGAGTAACTGAATGAGTGAGTGAATGAGTGAGTGACTGAATGAGTACTGAATGAGTGAGTGACCGAATGAGTGACTGAATGAGTGACTGAATGAGTGAGTGACTGAATGAGTGACTGAATGAGTGAGTGAATGAGTGAGTGAATGAGTGAGTGACTGAATGAGTGAGTGACTGACTGAGTGAGTGACTGAATGAGTGACCGATTGAGTGACCACGTGGTGTCCCGGCCCTGTGCTAACCGCTGCGCCTCCGCTCCTCCTCTGCCCACCCCTCCCTGTGCTCCCCACCCTGTGCCCCACCCTGTGCCCCACCCTGTGCCTCACCCTGTGCCCCACCCTGTGCCCCACCCTGTGCTCCCCACTGTGCCCCACCCTGTGCCCCACCCTGTGCCCCACCCTGTGCCCCACCCTGTGCCCCACCCTGTGCTCCCCACTGTGCCCCACCCTGTGCCCCACCCTGTGCCCCACCCTGTGCCCCACCCTGTGCCCCACCCTGTGCCCCACCCTGTAGGTTTGTGCCAAGCGCTTCAGCAGTTCCAGCAACCTGAAGGCGCACCTCAAGCTCCACGAGACCCCCCCGAGCGCCTGAGACCCCCGGGGGGGTGGACACCCCGTGTCCACCTGCGTGTCGACCCCCTCGACCCCACATCTACCTCCTCCACCTCAGGGACTACCCCCAGATCGACCCCAAGCAAGACCCCCTCGACTCTCAGGGTCTACCCCTTGACCCCAGATCGACCCCCAGGGTCTACCCCCTTGACCCCCGTGATCGACCCCCAGGACTCTGTGAGGCTGATGAATATTCATGAATCTGTCGCCATAAATGAAAATAAATATCCCCGCCCCCTAATTAATATTCAAACGGCCCCTGATGGGTTATTGAATGGATTTCGTCAACAGATATTCGACACCCGAATTAATATTAATGATGCAACCTCATGAATATTCAACAGCCTCATGAATATTCAACAGCCTCATGAATATTCAACAGCCTCATGAATATTCAACAGCCTCATGAATATTCAGTAGGCGAGAGGTCGCCCCGCCCACTACAGCCACGTGACCTCAACTCCCGCGGGCGAGTGTTGAGGTCACGTGGTGGGAGATGTTGATGGGAAATGTTGATGGTGGTGATGATGGTGGGAGATGGTGATGATGATGATGGTGGTGATGGTGGGAGATGATGGTGATGATGGTGGTGATGGTGGTGATGGGAGATGTTGATGATGGTGATGATGTTGGGAGATGTTGATGATGGTGATGATGGTGATGGGAGATGATGTTGATGATGGTAATGGTGGGTGATGTTGATGGGAAATGTTGATAATGATGGTGATGGTGGGTGATGTTGATGGTGATGATGGTGATGATGATGTTGGTTGGAGATGTTGTTGGTGATGGTGGTGATGGTGGGTGATGTTGATAAGAGATGTTGATGGTGGGTGATATTGATGGTGATGATGGTTATGTTGATGGGAGATGTTGATGGTGGGTGATGTTGGAGTGTGAATTTGAGCCTCGCCACAGAGTGCAGTACAACACTCACACACACTCACACACAGAGACACACACAGAGTGCAGTACAACACTCACACACACTCACACACAGAGACACACACACAGACACAGAGACACACACACAGAGACACACAGAGTGCAGTACAACACTCACTCACAGAGACACACACACAGACACACAGAGACACACACACAGAGACACCGACACACAGAGACACAGACACACAGAGTGCAGTACAACACTCACACACAGAGACACACACAGACACACAGAGACACACACAGAGACACACAGAGACACACAGAGACACACAGTGCGGTACAACGCTCACACACAGAGACACACAGAGAGAGACACACAGACACACATACAGAGACACACAGACACAGAGACACACACAGACAGACACACACAGACACACACACACACACAGACACACACATAGACACACACACACAAAGACAGACACACACACAGACACCCAGACACACACAGAGACACACACACAGAGACACACACACACAGAGACATACAGACACACACACATAGACATACAGAGACACACACAGAGACACACACACAGAGACACACACACAGAGACACACACACAGACAGAGAAACACACAGACAGATACACACAGAGATACACAGAGACACACACACAAAGACAGGCACACACAGACACACACACACAGTGACACACACAGACACACACACACACAGACACACACACACAGACACACAAAGACACACAAAGACACACACAAAGACAGACACCCAGACACACACACAGACTCGGGGTTGATGCAATATAGCAGACACTACAAACCTCATCTCTGAAGGGAGACAGCCATAGCAAAGGAAGTTAACTGATTACTTTAGACTCTTTAACGTCCGTGTTTTATATATATAGAGAAGAGATGTGTATAACGTGAGCATGTATACGAGTTGTTGATGTCGTGACCATAGACGATTCGTGTGAAGATGATTACCTTCATAGCGGGAGAGACACAAAAATCACTTTCGTGGGTGGACTAATCTCCATCCGTTCCATCTTTCTCTACACCCGTGGGTGGACTAATCTCCATCCGTTCCATCTTTCTCTACACCTGTGGGTGGACTAATCTCCATCCGTTCCATCTTTCTCTACACCCGTGGGTGGACTAATCTCCATCCGTTCCACCTTATTCTACACCTGTGGGTGGACTAATCTCCATCTGTTCCATCTTTCTCTACACCCCGTGGGTGGACTAATCTCCATCTGTTCCACCTTATTCTACACCTGTGGGTGGACTAATCTCCATCTGTTCCATCTTTCTCTACACCCGTGGGTGGACTAATCTCCATCCGTTCCACCTTATTCTACACCTGTGGGTGGACTAATCTCCATCTGTTCCATCTTTCTCTACACCTGTGGGTGGACTAATCTCCATCCATTCCATCTTTCTCTACACCCGTGGGTGGACTAATCTCCATCTGTTCCATCTGTCTCTACACCCGTGGGTGGACTAATCTCCATCTGTTCCATCTTTCTCTACACCCGTGGGTGGACTAATCTCCATCCGTTCCACCTTATTCTACACCTGTGGGTGGACTAATCTCCATCTGTTCCATCTTTCTCTACACCTGTGGGTGGACTAATCTCCATCTGTTCCATCTGTCTCTACACCCGTGGGTGGACCTAATCTCCATCTGTTCCATCTTTCTCTACACCTGTGGGTGGACTAATCTCCATCCATTCCATCTTTCTCTACACCCGTGGGTGGACTAATCTCCATCTGTTCCATCTGTCTCTACACCCGTGGGTGGACTAATCTCCATCTGTTCCATCTTTCTCTACACCCGTGGGTGGACTAATCTCCATCCGTTCCAACCTTATTCTACACCCGTGGGTGGACTAATCTCCATCTGTTCCATCTGTCTCTACACCCGTGGGTGGACTAATCTCCATCTGTTCCATCTTTCTCTACACCCGTGGGTGGACTAATCTCCATCCGTTCCATCTTTCTCTACACCCGTGGGTGGACTAATCTCCATCTGTTCCATCTTTCTCTATACCCGTGGGTGGACTAATCTCCATCCGTTCCATCTTTCTCTACACCCGTGGGTGGACTAATCTCCATCTGTTCCATCTTTCTCTATACCCGTGGGTGGACTAATCTCCATCCGTTCCATCTTTCTCTATACCCGTGGGTGGACTAATCTCCATCCGTTCCATCTTTCTCTACACCCTGTGGGTGGACTAATCTCCATCCGTTCCACCTTATTCTATACCAGTGGGTGGACTAATCTCCATCCGTTCCACCTGTACGTGGGGATAGCGTGTTGCTCCCTCGCACTTCGCCCACGATCTAGAAGGAAGGGTGGGAGTGGGAGTTGGTGGGGGGGGTGGGGGGGTGGACAAGTAGCTTCATACCTAGAGGATTGCAGAACTCTGTGGACGCAGGCAGTACCAGTGCAATGTTCCGTGCTTCGCGTCAAGTATTTCGATGGCCGTGTAGCCATACCGACCTCCCGCTAGGTCGACTCAGCCTTAAATGAGCACCTGGTGAATACGGGAGGTCGGGTGGGTAGAGAGACAAAGGCGGTCGGGGCGGGGAGGAGTTGGTACTAGCCCGCTCGTCCCACCCATCTGCGTTGACCGGAGTGGGGAAGTATGGCGACGGAGGGCTGTGTAGGGATCGTAGCTGCACTTTATACCGATGTATGTTAAGCACTTTGCAACGTGTACGCGGACACACAGTCTCGTATGTTCTAATACATATATACACACTCTCGTATGTTCTAATACATATACACGCACTCTCGTATGTTCTAATACATATACACACACTCTCGTATGTTCTAATACATATACACACACTCTCGTATGTTCTAATACATATACACACACTCTCGTATGTTCTAATACATATACACACACTCTCGTATGTTCTAATACATATACACACACTCTCGTATGTTCTAATACATATACACACACTCTCGTATGTTCTAATACATATACACACACTCTCGTATGTTCTAATACATATACACGCACTCTCGTATGTTCTAATACATATACACACACTCTCGTATGTTCTAATACATATACACACACTCTCGTATATACAATTATATACCCACTCACCCACCCACTCGCTCATTCACACACTCACCCACTCACTCGCTCACCCACACACTCACCCACTCACTCGCTCACCCACACATTTACCCACTCACTTCGCTCACCTACCCACTGACTCATCCACCCACCCACTCACCCACCCACTCACACACCCACTCACTGACTCATCCACCCACCCACTCACCCACTCACCCACTCACCCGCCCACCCACTCACTCACCCACTCACCTACCCACTCACTCACCCACCCACCCACCACACACTCACCCACTCACCCCACTCACTCACCCACCCACCCACCCCACACACTCACCCACTCACCCACTCACCCACCCCACCCACCCACCCACACACTCACCACACTCACCCACTCACCCACCCACCCACCCACCCACTCACCCACCACTCACCCACCCACCCACTCACCCACCCACCCACCCACTCACCCACCCACCCACTCACCCACCCACCACCCACTCACTCACTCACTCACCCACCCACTCACCCACCCACCCACCCACTCACCCACCCACTCACCCACCCACCCACCCCACTCACCCACCCCACTCACCCACCCACCCACCCACTCACCCACCCACTCACCCACCCACCCACCCACTCACCCACCCACTCACCCACCCACCCACTCACCCACCCACCCACCCACTCACACCCATTCTCAGGTAGTCCGCCTAATGCACTAAAATGCGCTGCTGTGACGTCATTCGCGGGTCCCTGTGACGTCACGACCTCGTGTACGCGGGGGGGGGGGGCTCGTTCAGCCCACGTGTTTTGTAAACCCGCCGATTTATTTATTTGATTTGAACTTTGAACTTTCCTCCGTCTGACTCTGTGAGAAATAAAAAAAAAATGTCATTCTCAGTTTGTCTAATTCACTCATTCACTCGCTCTTCACTCACTCATTCGCTCTTCACTCACTCATTCACTCACTCATTCACTCACTCATTCGCTCTTCACTCACTCGTGAACGCATTCGCTCACTCATTCACTCATTAACTCACCAATTGACTCATTCACACACTCATTAGACCCAATTCACTCAAACATTAACCAACACCCCCCCACACCATCATCACCCACCACCACCATCACCACCACCACCACCATCACCACCACCACCCCATCATCACCACAACCACCACCATCATCACCACCACCATCATCACCACCACCATCACCACCACCATCATCACCACCACCACCATCACCACCACCATCATCATCATCACAACCACCACCATCGCCATCATCCCCCATCACCCCCATCATCACCATCACCACAACCACCACCATCACCCCAATCATCACCACCATCACCCCATCATCACCACCATCACCCCCATCATCACCCACCACCGCAACCACCCCAATTATCATCATCACCACCACCATCATACCCCATCACCCCCATCACCACCACCACCACCACCACCACCCCCATCATTACCACCACCACCCCAATCATCACCACCATCACCCCCCATCATCACCACCATCACCCCCATCATCACCACCATCACTCCCATCATCACCACCACCGCAACCACCCCAATCATCATCATCACCACCACCACCACCATCATCCCCATCACCCCCATCATCACCACCATCATCCCCATCATCACCACCATCAGCCCCATCATCACCACCATCACCCCCATCATCACCACCATCACCCCCATCATCACCACCATCACCCCCCATCATCACCACCACCGCAACCACCCCAATCATCATCATCACCACCACCACCACCATCATCCCTCATCACCCCAATCATCACCACCATCACCCCCATCATCACCACCATCAGCCCCATCAACACCACCATCAGCCCCATCATCACCACCATCACCCCCATCATCACCACCACCGCAACCACCCCAATCATCACCACCATCACCCCCATCATCACCACCATCATCCCCATCATCACCACCACCGCAACTCCAACACAACGGATTACGTTTGGAGATAGGAGAAGCCACATCAGCAGCAACTCGACCCAAATATGCTAATTTCCTCTTGATATGCAACTTCTTTTGTCAAGGCGCCCTTCCCCCTCCAACCCAGCAGCTTAAATAGACGCTCCAAGCGTGGTGGTGTTTCATTCAGACGCTGTCTCCCCGACAGACCTGGTCTTCACCTGAGGACGGCTGCTTGCGTTGTGGCCGAAACGTCGTGAGAATTGTCTTATTATGCTTTATTTTTATTATTTTATTATGTTTTATTTTCATTATTTTATTATGTTTTATTTTTATTATTTTATTATGTTTTATTTTCATTATTTCATTATGTTTTATTTTTATTATTTTATTATGTTTTATTTTTATTATTTTATTATGTTTTATTTTTATTATTTCATTATGTTTTATTTTCATTATTTCATTATGTTTTATTTTTATTATTTTATTATGTTTTATTTTTATTATTTAATTATGTTTTATTTTTATTATTTCATTATGTTTTATTTTTATTATTTTATTATGTTTTATTTTTATTATTATTTCATTACTTCCCTTCTACGTGACGACTTTACCGAAAGAACCAAGAAGATGGAGGCTGAACCACCTCAGGAGGATGTTCCTCAGCACCTTGAACAACGAGTCCAGGCTCTCGCACTCCACGTGTCGCTGCGCCACCGTCTCCGCTTCACCGCAGGAGCGGCACTCCCTCCGGGGACGTGTCGGTGAAGCGCGCCGGGGAGGCGTTGGCGGTGACGATGCCGGGGGCGACGCTCCGGCCGGGGTCGCCGACGCGGTTGTACGTGGGGCTGGAGTGGAGTTGCCTCCAGCGAGGCCTCTCCGGAGTGACGCACGGCAGCAGCAGGGCAGCAGCAGGGCAGCAGCAGGGCAGCAGCAGGGCAGCAGCAGGTCAGCAGCAGGGCAGCAGCAGGGCAGCAGCAGGCCTCTCCTCCAGGCCTCGGCCTTGTGGCTTCTCGGGGTGTCCTGTTGGTGCCACCGCACCACGTGGGAGTGGAGCACCTTCATCTCGACGTTCACGAAGACCACCTCCGGCAGAAGTCGCAACCGGGTACCCGATACCCGTACCCTACCCAATACCCGGCTACCCGTACCCGGCCGGGTACGGGTAGCCGTTTGCGACCCTGGTGCGGCCGGGTACGGGTAAGGAATCAAAACCCGTTTGCGACCTCTGACCTCCCGAAGGTCTCGCAGCCGGCACGGGTCGTGATCCGCCTTGGGGGGGGGGGCGTCCTCCCCGCTGCCGCTGTTCAAGTTCAAGTTCATGTATTAGGTGTAGCCCTGTGAGCCATTCGGCTCTTGAATCGGGTGCAACCGCAACAAACAAAAAACTAAAACATGAACAAAAAAACATCTTGTAGTGAATATGTGACTGAGCGCAAACAGAAAATCCAAGAAAAGACGGCAAAATATTGCAGAAAAAAATCACCGTTACACACCAACGCTGTGTGCAAACATCCCAGTGGGATGCAAGTCAAACAACAACAACAACAACCACAAGACAACTTAGATTAAGGCCATCATTCTAACTCTGTACTACAACAAACAAACATGGCCAAACCAAAAAAACTTTTAGAAAATCACCAAAATAAAGCCATGAAAGCGATGCAAACCAGTCGGCCAACAACACCGTTAGACACGAACCTGGCTGACCACGCATTTAACAAAAAACTGCTAAAATCCCAGTGGGATGCAAGTCAAACAAAGGCCCCTCGGCTTGGGCCAGGATCCGGGCAGCACCCGCAGCGACTGCAGCCCCCCGTCTTTGCCGCCACGTCTGCCGGTCCGAGCCACCGGCCCCCCCCGCCGTGTCCCAGGCTCCACCAGATCTCCACCAGAGCTCCACCAGATCTCCACCATCTCCACCAGATCTCCACCATCTCCACCATCTCCACCAGATCTCCACCAGAGCTCCACCAGATCTCCACCATCTCCACCATCTCCACCAGATCTCCACCAGATCTCCACCAGATCTCCACCAGAGCTCCACCAGATCTCCACCAGATCTCCACCATCTCCACCATCTCCACCAGATCTCCACCAGATCTCCACCAGATCTCCACCAGATCTCCACCAGAGCTCCACCAGATCTCCACCATCTCCACCAGATCTCCCATCGTGGCGAGGTGCCTCTCCATGCCGGTGGTGGTGGATGGCAGCTTTGTCCGCGGGCTCCTGAGGATCGCTTCGAAGACCAAATCCTCGGCCGATTGCAGCTGGTTCGGCCTCCTGACGGCGAGGGAGCTCCACACGTCTGCAGGACGCTCCAGTCGCAGTGGGAGGCCCTGCAGGTCCATGTAGAATAGCTGTTGGGAGCACTGCAGGCAGAGGTCGCAAACGGGTTTTGATTCCTTACCCGTACCCGGCCGCACCAGGGTCGCAAATGGGTACCCGTACCCGGCCAGGTACGGGTAGCCGGGTATTGGGTAGGGTACGGGTATTGGGTAGGGTACGGGTATCGGGTAGGGTACGGGTATCGGGTAGGGTACGGGTATCGGGTAGGGTACGGGTATTGGGTAGGGTACGGGTATCGGGTAGGGTACGGGTATTGGGTAGGGTACGGGTATCGGGTAGGGTACGGGTATCGGGTAGGGTACGGGTATTGGGTAGGGTACGGGTATCGGGTAGGGTACGGGTATCGGGTAGGGTACGGGTATCGGGTAGGGTACGGGTATCGGGTAGGGTACGGGTATCGGGTAGGGTACGGGTATTGGGTACCCGGTTGCGACCTCTGCCTGCAGGTCCATGTAGAATAGTTGTAGGGAGCACCGCAGAGCCCCCCCCCCCCAGCTGTTTCACGAGGATGGAGGCCGTGACGCTCCAGGCAGGTGCAGGGACTTTCTCGCGGCCTGCAGTCGGAAGGTGGCCAGGCGACTCGCACGCACAGAGACCATCACCCTCGTCATCTCTCCTCCCTCCCTCCCTCTCTCCTCCCTCCCTCCCTCTCTCCTCCCTCTCTCTCCTCCCTCCCTCCCTCTCTCCTTTTTTTTTATTTTTTTTATTTTCGATCAGTGGAAACAAGAAGATGCTCGGTGTATTCGGCACTTTGTTTCGGTCATCATTTCGTAAAATTTTTTTTTTTTTTTTTTTAAACTGGGCTTTATGTAGCCCCTCGCTCGCTCTTTCGCTCACTCTCTCGCTCGCTTTTTCGCTCTCTCTCTCACTCGCTCTCTCTCTCGCTCGTTCTGTCGCTCATTCTCTCGCTCACTCTCTCGTTATGTACGCCGCCCCCCTCGCAGTCCGACGGCCTCCGACGGGTAGCTCATAACAGCATGCAGAGCTCCCCGTCATCTGCCACGGAGCACACGGCCTCCTCCATCGCCCACTGCTCCATGAAGGCCGGCACGGCGTGGGTCAGCCGCGCATGGCGGAACTCCAGCCACACCCTGGCTCCGACCAGAGCGCGGAAGATGCCCAGGCTGCTGGCCGGACGTTTCCCCTCCAGGGCCACCTTCCTCGCCCTGTAAATGGCGAGCTTGGCGTAGCCGACGAGCACGTTGACCAGCCCCTGAAGATGTTGGGATCCGTCGCCCTTTCGGTATCCAAAGATGAGGACCGTCGGGGAGAAGTGGAGGCTGAACTTTAGGAGGATGTTTCTCAGGACCTTGAACAGCGAGTCCAGGCTCTTGCACTCCACGTATTGGTGCGCCACCGTCTCCACTTTACCGCAGAACCGGCACTCCGGGGGCGTGTCGGTGAAGCGCGCCAGGGAGGCGTTGGTGGTGACGGTGCCGTGGGCGATGCTCCAGCTGAGGTCGCCGATGCGGTTGTACGTCGGGCTGGAGTAGAGTTGCCTCCAGCGAGGCCTCTCCGGAGAGATGCAGGGCAGGGCTTTCCTCCAGGCATGGTCCTTGTGGCTCCTCAGGGTGTCCTGTTGGTGAAACCGGACCATGTAGGAGTAGAGCACCTTCCTCTTGACATTTGCGAAGGCCACCTCTGGTAGGTCTTCCAGCCGGCACAGGTTGTGATCCGCCTTCGCTTGTCGGCATTGGCGCTGCAGCGGCACGACGGAGAGCTCCGGTGGAGGGGGACCGAGAGGGGCCTCGTCGTCCCCAACGCCGATGGGGGGGCGTTCTCCCCGCTGCCGCTGAGAAGGCTTCCTTGGCTTCGGCCAGGATCCGGGCAGCCACCCGGAGCGATTGCAGCCCTGTCTTTGTGGCCATGTCTGCTGGTCCGAGCCACCGGCCCCGTGTTCCAGGCTCCACCAGATCTCCCATCCTGGTGAGCCGCGCGTTGGTGAGGCGCCTCTCCATGCCGGGGGTGGCGGTGGTGGACGGCAGCTTTGTCTTCGGGTTCCTGAGGATCGGTTCGAAGACCAGATCCTCGGCCGATCGCGGCCGGTTCAGCCTCCTGACGGCGAGGGTGCTCCACGTCTGCAGGACGCTCCTGTAGAAAGGTGGCAGCTGTCCCAGTGGGAGGCCCTGCAGGTCCATATAGAATAGTTGTTTGGAGCACTGCAGACCCCCCAGCTGTTTGAGTAGGAAGGAGGCCGTGACGCTCCAGGCTGGTGCAGGGGTGGTGGTGTGCAGGAACTTTTGTGCGGCCTGCAGTCGGAAGGTGGCCAGCTGACTCCGCACGCACACCAGCCCGTGACCGCCCTCGTCCAGTGGCAGGGCCAGGACCCCAGCCGCGACCCGGTGTCCTCTGCCCGACCAGAAGAAGTCGAGGACTCGCTTCTGAAGCGCGTTGACGAGGCTCATTGGGGGGGTGCAGGGAGAAGAGTCGGTGCCACAGCATGGACGTCACCAGCTGGTTCACCACCAACGTCTTTGTCCTGAAGGTGAGGAACTTGCACAGGCGACTCCAGGTGTCCAGCCGCTCCTTCACCTTCTCCTCCAGCTCGACCCAGTTCCTTTGCGGTGGTTCCTCCTCTGGTCCCAGGAACACCCCCAGGTGGTGCAGCGATGTTGTGCTCCAATTGATGGTTTTT
Organism: Lampetra fluviatilis; assembly: GCF_964198595.1. Classification (NCBI taxonomy): domain Eukaryota; kingdom Metazoa; phylum Chordata; class Hyperoartia; order Petromyzontiformes; family Petromyzontidae; genus Lampetra; species Lampetra fluviatilis. Next base: position 9,371,301 of record NC_136329.1, read on the forward strand.
GCCTTCTCCGGACACTCGGTCATGTCCCACGCTCCAACGAGCAGGCCGCTGCACTTTTGCCAGTTCATTTTGGATGAGGAGGCCTTCGAAAAGACCTCCTGACACTCGTGCAGCAGGGCGACATCATCCAGGGAACGAAGGATGAGGAGGATGTCATCGGCGTATGCCGTCAGGACCAAACTGACGCTTGGTTCCCTGAGCACCAGGCCGCTGAGTCTCCGCCTTATGAGACTCAGGAAAGGCTCTAATGCCAGTGCATAAAGTTGGCCCGACAATGGGCATCCCTGTCTCACTCCTCGCTCGAATTTGACGGGGGCAGTGAGGGTGCCGTTGATCTTGATCATGCACTCCGCCTTGGTGTAGAGTAGGCGGATCGTTCGGACAAACCCATCTCCAAAACCAAAGGTCTTGAGGGTTCCCAGCAGGTATTTGTGGTCCACTCTGTCAAAAGCCTTTTCCTGGTCAAGGGCCAGAAACGCGATTGGGATGCCCAACCTCCGGGACATCGCGATGAGGTCTCTGACCAGGAAGATGCCGTCGTGGATGGATCGTCCGGGGATGGTGTAGGACTGGTCCCTGTTTACGACTTGTGCAATCACCCCTTTCAGTCGCAGGGAGAGAGCCTTCGTCAATATTTTGTAGTCGGTGTTCAGGAGGGACACCGGACGCCAGTTTTGTAGGTGCCTCAGGTCTCCGTTCTTGGGAAGCAGAGTGAGCACCGCCCTCCTCCAAGACTGAGGCATCACCCCGGTGACAGATGCTTCCTCCAGCACCTCTCTGTAGTCCTCCCGTAGCGATGGCCAAAAAGCGGCGTAAAACTCCCCTGTTAGCCCGTCTAACCCTGGGGATTTATTTGGGGCCAGTCCTCCTACAGCTGCGTCAAGGTCATTCCTGGTGAGCTTTTGCTCCAGCAGCTCTTTCCCGTCTTCCTCCAGGGTGGGTAGACCGCTCCATGCCTCCGCCTGGGCCGCTCCCGATGTTTCTTCAGGGGAGAACAGGCTGCCGTAGAAGTCTCTGATGATGGTCGACTTCTGCTGGAGTTCGTGCGCCAGGACATCGTCACCATCAAAGAGGCACTCCATGTATTTGCGTCTCCCGTTCTGCCTCCCAAGGGAGTAGAAAAACGGGGATCCCGTGTCGAGGTCTGTGATGAGCTTCACCCGGGATCGCACAAACGCTCCCCTCGTCTGCTCCTCCTGTAGGCCTTTGAGACGCTCCCTAATCTCCTCGTATTCTCGAAGAAGAGCAGGGTTACTGTCCTCGGCGAGGCGACTCTCCAAATCGAGGACCCGGGCTTCCATGTCTGTGATGTCCGCGTTCTTCAGTCTGGTGCTCCCCCAGGTGTATTGTTGGCACAACAGCCTGGTGTGCACTTTGCCCATATCCCACCATTGGGCCAGAGAGTCGAACTGCGTTTTGGTTTTTCTCCACTCTTCCCAGAAGTCCTCGAACATCTCTATGAAGGTGCCATCCCCCAGCAGCGAGTTGTTAAAATGCCAGTGGGACGCACCCTCGCGGGCTCTCTCCAGCTTGACACGGAGCACGATGAGGTTGTGGTCCGTGAAGGGTGCCGCCCTGATGCCAGACGTTATGGCGCACGTCACAAAGTTCTTAGAGATGTAAAATCTGTCGAGCCTGGACTGTGTCACCGAGCCATCGCGCCTCGTCCTCGTGTACGTGAACTGGCTTTGGCCTGGGTGATGTATGCGCCACACGTCCACCAAGGCGGCGTCCTCCAGTAGTCCCTGCATCTCCCTCTTCGGCCCAACTCCCCCCTGCTGCCTTCCCGAACGATCCAGGGCGCCGATTGTGCAGTTGTGGTCGCCACCCACAATCACGCACTCGTCGTCCGGGATCCCAGCCAGGTGCCTCCTCAGGAGGTGCAGGAACGGGATCTTCTCCTTGTTGTTGACCGGCGCGTCCACGTTCAGTAGGTGGGTGGTGACATCGCCCACTCTGACCGTTACCGCTAGCAGCCTGCCCGTCACCACTTCGGTCTGGGTGATGAGTTCGGGATGAAACCCTTTAGCGAACAGGGTCGCGACTCCACAGGAGGTGTTGTCAAGGTGGCTGTAGAAGGAGTCCCCTCCCCACTCCTTCGTCCAGTCATCCTCGTCCTCGACCGTGAGATGCGTCTCCTGAATGAAGAAGACAGAGGCAGCGTGTTTCCTCGCAAGAGACATTGCGGAAAACCTCCGCACTGCCTCCCTGCAGCCGTTCACGTTTAGGGAGGCGATGTACATAGGCATTGGTTTTTACTTGCCTCCACGTCCTCCCACTTAATAATTTGTTTGCGGAAATATCGCGGCCTTGCCCTCTCCTTGCCCCGGGACTTGAGTCCCTGATTGGCGAGGACTCTGTCGGCTTGAGTCACAGAGGCCTCTCTCTCTCCTCCCTCCCTCTCTCTCTACTCCCTCCCTCCCCCTCTCCTCCCTCCCTCTCTCTCCTCCCTCCCTCTCTCCCTCTACTCCCTCCCTCTCTACTCTCTCCCTCCTCCCTCTCTCCCTCTACTCCCTCCCTCTCCTCCCTCCCTCTCTCTCCTCCCTCCCTCTCTCCCTCTCCTCCCTCCCTCTCTCTCCTCCCTCCCTCTCTTTTTTTTTTACGATCAGTGGAAACAAGAAGATGCTCGGTGTATTCGGCACTTTGTTTCGGTCATCATTTCGTAAAATTATTATTATTATTTTTTTTTTTTAAACTGGGCTTTATGTAGCCCTCGCTCGCTCTTTCGCTCACTCTCTCGCTCGCTCTCTCGCTCTCTCTCTCACTCGCTCTCTCTCTCGCTCGTTCTGTCGCTCATTCTTTCGTTCACTCTCTCGTTATGTACGCCGCCCCCCTCGCAGTCCGACGGCCTCCGACGGGTAGCTCATAACAGCATGCAGAGCTCCCCGTCATCTGCCACGGAGCACACGGCCTCCTCCATCGCCCACTGCTCCATGAAGGCCGGCACGGCGTGGGTCAACCGTGCATGGCGGAACTCCAGCCACACCCTGGCTCCGACCAGAGCGCGGAAGATGCCCAGGCTGCTGGCCGGACGTTTCCCCTCCAGGGCCACTTTCCTCGCCCTGTAAATGGCGAGCTTGGCGTAGCCGACGAGCACGTTGACCAGCCCCTGAAGATGTTGGGATCCGTCGCCCTTTCGGTATCCAAAGATGAGGACCGTCGGGGAGAAGTGGAGGCTGAACTTTAGTAGGATGTTTCTCAGGACCTTGAACAGCGAGTCCAGGCTCTTGCACTCCACGTATTGGTGCGCCACCGTCTCCACTTTACCGCAGAACCGGCACTCCGGGGGCGTGTCGGTGAAGCGCGCCAGGGAGGCGTTGGTGGTGACGGTGCCGTGGGCGATGCTCCAGCTGAGGTCGCCGATGCGGTTGTACGTCGGGCTGGAGTAGAGTTGCCTCCAGCGAGGCCTCTCCGGAGAGATGCAGGGCAGGGCTTTCCTCCAGGCATGGTCCTTGTGGCTCCTCAGGGTGTCCTGTTGGTGAAACCGGACCATGTAGGAGTAGAGCACCTTCCTCTTGACATTTGCAAAGGCCACCTCTGGTAGGTCTTCCAGCCGGCACAGGTTGTGATCCGCCTTCGCTTGTCGGCATTGGCGCTGCAGCGGCACGACGGAGAGCTCCGGTGGAGGGGGACCGAGAGGGGCCTCGTCGTCCCCAACGCCGATGGGGGGCGTTCTCCCCGCTGCCGCTGAGAAGGCTTCCTTGGCTTCGGCCAGGATCCGGGCAGCCACCCGGAGCGATTGCAGCCCTGTCTTTGTGGCCATGTCTGCTGGTCCGAGCCACCGGCCCCGTGTTCCAGGCTCCACCAGATCTCCCATCCTGGTGAGCCGCGCGTTGGTGAGGCGCCTCTCCATGCCGGGGGTGGCGGTGGTGGACGGCAGCTTTGTCTGCGGGTTCCTGAGGATCGGTTCGAAGACCAGATCCTCGGCCGATCGCGGCCGGTTCAGCCTCCTGACGGCGAGGGTGCTCCACGTCTGCAGGACGCTCCTGTAGAAAGGTGGCAGCTGTCCCAGTGGGAGGCCCTGCAGGTCCATATAGAATAGTTGTTTGGAGCACTGCAGACCCCCCAGCTGTTTGAGTAGGAAGGAGGCCGTGACGCTCCAGGCTGGTGCAGGGGTGGTGGTGTGCAGGAACTTTTGTGCGGCCTGCAGTCGGAAGGTGGCCAGCTGACTCCGCACGCACACCAGCCCGTGACCGCCCTCGTCCAGTGGCAGGGCCAGGACCCCAGCCGCGACCCGGTGTCCTCTGCCCGACCAGAAGAAGTCGAGGACTCGCTTCTGAAGCGCGTTGACGAGGCTCATTGGGGGGGTGCAGGGAGAAGAGTCGGTGCCACAGCATGGACGTCACCAGCTGGTTCACCACCAACGTCTTTGTCCTGAAGGTGAGGAACTTGCACAGGCGACTCCAGGTGTCCAGCCGCTCCTTCACCTTCTCCTCCAGCTCGACCCAGTTCCTTTGCGGTGGTTCCTCCTCTGGTCCCAGGAACACCCCCAGGTGGTGCAGCGATGTTGTGCTCCAATTGATGGTTTTTGCCTTCTCCGGACACTCGGTCATGTCCCACGCTCCAACGAGCAGGCCGCTGCACTTTTGCCAGTTCATTTTGGATGAGGAGGCCTTCGAAAAGACCTCCTGACACTCGTGCAGCAGGGCGACATCATCCAGGGAACGAAGGATGAGGAGGATGTCATCGGCGTATGCCGTCAGGACCAAACTGACGCTTGGTTCCCTGAGCACCAGGCCGCTGAGTCTCCGCCTTATGAGACTCAGGAAAGGCTCTAATGCCAGTGCATAAAGTTGGCCCGACAATGGGCATCCCTGTCTCACTCCTCGCTCGAATTTGACGGGGGCAGTGAGGGTGCCGTTGATCTTGATCATGCACTCCGCCTTGGTGTAGAGTAGGCGGATCGTTCGGACAAACCCATCTCCAAAACCAAAGGTCTTGAGGGTTCCCAGCAGGTATTTGTGGTCCACTCTGTCAAAAGCCTTTTCCTGGTCAAGGGCCAGAAACGCGATTGGGATGCCCAACCTCCGGGACATCGCGATGAGGTCTCTGACCAGGAAGATGCCGTCGTGGATGGATCGTCCGGGGATGGTGTAGGACTGGTCCCTGTTTACGACTTGTGCAATCACCCCTTTCAGTCGCAGGGAGAGAGCCTTCGTCAATATTTTGTAGTCGGTGTTCAGGAGGGACACCGGACGCCAGTTTTGTAGGTGCCTCAGGTCTCCGTTCTTGGGAAGCAGAGTGAGCACCGCCCTCCTCCAAGACTGAGGCATCACCCCGGTGACAGATGCTTCCTCCAGCACCTCTCTGTAGTCCTCCCGTAGCGATGGCCAAAAAGCGGCGTAAAACTCCCCTGTTAGCCCGTCTAACCCTGGGGATTTATTTGGGGCCAGTCCTCCTACAGCTGCGTCAAGGTCATTCCTGGTGAGCTTTTGCTCCAGCAGCTCTTTCCCGTCTTCCTCCAGGGTGGGTAGACCGCTCCATGCCTCCGCCTGGGCCGCTCCCGATGTTTCTTCAGGGGAGAACAGGCTGCCGTAGAAGTCTCTGATGATGGTCGACTTCTGCTGGAGTTCGTGCGCCAGGACATCGTCACCATCAAAGAGGCACTCCATGTATTTGCGTCTCCCGTTCTGCCTCCCAAGGGAGTAGAAAAACGGGGATCCCGTGTCGAGGTCTGTGATGAGCTTCACCCGGGATCGCACAAACGCTCCCCTCGTCTGCTCCTCCTGTAGGCCTTTGAGACGCTCCCTAATCTCCTCGTATTCTCGAAGAAGAGCAGGGTTACTGTCCTCGGCGAGGCGACTCTCCAAATCGAGGACCCGGGCTTCCATGTCTGTGATGTCCGCGTTCTTCAGTCTGGTGCTCCCCCAGGTGTATTGTTGGCACAACAGCCTGGTGTGCACTTTGCCCATATCCCACCATTGGGCCAGAGAGTCGAACTGCGTTTTGGTTTTTCTCCACTCTTCCCAGAAGTCCTCGAACATCTCTATGAAGGTGCCATCCCCCAGCAGCGAGTTGTTAAAATGCCAGTGGGACGCACCCTCGCGGGCTCTCTCCAGCTTGACACGGAGCACGATGAGGTTGTGGTCCGTGAAGGGTGCCGCCCTGATGCCAGACGTTATGGCGCACGTCACAAAGTTCTTAGAGATGTAAAATCTGTCGAGCCTGGACTGTGTCACCGAGCCATCGCGCCTCGTCCTCGTGTACGTGAACTGGCGTTGGCCTGGGTGATGTATGCGCCACACGTCCACCAAGGCGGCGTCCTCCAGTAGTCCCTGCATCTCCCTCTTCGGCCCAACTCCCCCCTGCTGCCTTCCCGAACGATCCAGGGCGCCGATTGTGCAGTTGTGGTCGCCACCCACAATCACGCACTCGTCGTCCGGGATCCCAGCCAGGTGCCTCCTCAGGAGGTGCAGGAACGGGATCTTCTCCTTGTTGTTGACCGGCGCGTCCACGTTCAGTAGGTGGGTGGTGACATCGCCCACCCTGACCGTTACCGCGAGCAGCCTGCCCGTCACCACTTCGGTCTGGGTGATGAGTTCGGGATGAAACCCTTTAGCGAACAGGGTCGCGACTCCACAGGAGGTGTTGTCAAGGTGGCTGTAGAAGGAGTCCCCTCCCCACTCCTTCGTCCAGTCATCCTCGTCCTCGACCGTGAGATGCGTCTCCTGAATGAAGAAGACAGAGGCAGCGTGTTTCCTCGCAAGAGACATTGCGGAAAACCTCCGCACTGCCTCCCTGCAGCCGTTCACGTTTAGGGAGGCGATGTACATAGGCATTGGTTTTTACTTGCCTCCACGTCCTCCCACTTAATAATTTGTTTGCGGAAATATCGCGGCCTTGCCCTCTCCTTGCCCCGGGACTTGAGTCCCTGATTGGCGAGGACTCTGTCGGCTTGAGTCACAGAGGCCTCTCTCTCTCCTCCCTCCCTCTCTCTCTACTCCCTCCCTCCCCCTCTCCTCCCTCCCTCTCTCTCCTCCCTCCCTCTCTCCCTCTACTCCCTCCCTCTCTACTCTCTCCCTCCTCCCTCTCTCCCTCTACTCCCTCCCTCTCCTCCCTCTCTCTCTCTACTCCCTCCCTCTCTGTCTTCACTGGAGTGAGTTGGTGATCTTTGCACCCACGACTCTCACGTGAGGAAGACGGGGCCAGAGAGAGACACGGAGGTACAGGTAGACACACAGAGAGAGAGAGAGACACACGGAGAGAGACAGAGAGACACACAGAGACAGTGACACACGCACTGAGACACACACAGAGACAGAGAGACACACACTGAGATACACACAGAGACACACAGAGACACACAGAGACAGAGATAGAGACAGAGAGACACAGAGAGACACACCGAGACAGAGAGAGGGAGACACGGGGACAGGCCTGTCTCACACAGAGACACTACGGAGACAAGAATTGTGCTGCAGCTTGTGAGAGCGAGGACAACACGGCTGGTGAGACACGGAGACACACACAGAGACACACACAGAGACACACACAGAGACACACAGAGACACACACATAGAGAGATACACAGAGACACAGAGACACAGACACACACAGAGACACACACAGAGACACACATAGACATATACAAATAGACAGATACACAGAGACACAGACACACACAAAGACACACACAGACACAAACAGAGCGACACACAGACACACACACAGACACACACAGAGATACACACAGAGAGACACACACACAGAGAGACACAGACATGTAGGTGAGTAGGTTGGTGAGTGAGGTAGTTTGTTGAGTAGGTAGGTGAGTAGGTGGTTGTGTAGCTAGGTGAGTGGGTGAGTGTGTTAATGAGTGAGAGGGTGAATGGGCAGGTGAGTGGGTTGGTGAGTAGGTAGGTGAGTAGGTTGGTGAGTAGGTTGGTGAGTAGGTAGGTGAGTAGGTTGGTGAGTAGGTAGGTGAGTAGGTAGGTGAGTAGGTTGGTGAGTAGGTAGGTGAGTAGGTAGGTGAGTAGGTAGGTGAGTAGGTAGGTGAGTGGGTAGGTGAGTAGGTAGGTGAGTAGGTAGGTGAGTAGGTTGGTGAGTAGGTAGGTGAGTAGGTAGGTGAGTAGGTTGGTGAGTAGGTAGGTGAGTAGGTTGGTGAGTAGGTAGGTGAGTAGGTAGGTGAGTAGGTAGGTGAGTGGGTAGGTGAGTAGGTAGGTGAGTAGGTAGGTGAGTAGGTAGGTGAGTAGGTTGGTGAGTAGGTAGGTGAGTGGGTAGGTGAGTGGGTAGGTGAGTAGGTTGGTGAGTAGGTAGGTGAGTAGGTTGGTGAGTAGGTTGGTGAGTAGGTTGGTGAGTAGGTTGGTGAGTAGGTAGGTGAGTGGGTAGGTGAGTAGGTTGGTGAGTAGGTTGGTGAGTAGGTAGGTGAGTAGGTTGGTGAGTAGGTTGGTGAGTAGGTAGGTGAGTAGGTTGGTGAGTAGGTTGGTGAGTAGGTAGGTGAGTGGGTAGGTGAGTAGGTTGGTGAGTAGGTTGGTGAGTGGGTAGGTGAGTAGGTTGGTGAGTAGGTTGGTGAGTAGGTAGGTGAGTAGGTAGGTGAGTAGGTTGGTGAGTAGGTTGGTGAGTAGGTAGGTGAGTAGGTTGGTGAGTAGGTTGGTGAGTAGGTAGGTGAGTAGGTTGGTGAGTAGGTAGGTGAGTAGGTTGGTGAGTGGGTAGGTGAGTAGGTTGGTGAGTAGGTAGGTGAGTAGGTAGGTGAGTAGGTTGGTGAGTGGGTAGGTGAGTAGGTTGGTGAGTAGGTAGATGAATGAGTGGGTGAGTGGGTGAGTAGGTTGGTGAGTAGGTAGATGAATGAGTGGGTGAGTAGGTGGGTGTGTTAATGAGTGAGAGGGTGAATGGGCAGGTGAGTGGCCAGGCAGGTGATTCAATGAAGGGTCAAAGGGCACAACTGGATCTCTGTCAAACATTACACCCCCCCCCCTCTCTCCCCTACCCCCCTCTCTGCCCCCCCCCTCTCTGCCCCCCCTCTCTGCCCCCCCCCTCTCTGCCCCCCCCTCTCTGCCCCCCCCTCTCTGCCCCCCCCCTCTCTGCCCCCCCCTCTCTGCCCCCCCCTCTCTGCCCCCCCCTCTCTGCCCCCCCCCCTCTCTGCCCCCCCCCCTCTCTGCCCCCCCCCTCTCTGCCCCCCCCCTCTCTGCCCCCCCCTCTCTGCCCCCCCCTCTCTGCCCCCCCCTCTCTGCCCCCCCTCTCTGCCCCCCCCCTCTCTCCCCCCTCTCTGCCCCCCCCTCTCTGCCCCCCCCCTCTCTGCCCCCCCCTCTCTGCCCCCCCCCTCTCTGCCCCCCCCTCTCTCCCCCCCCCCTCTCTGCCCCCCCCCTCTCTGCCCCCCCCCTCTCTGCCCCCCCCTCTTTGCCCCCCCCCTCTCTGCCCCCCCCCTCTCTGCCCCCCCCTCTCTGCCCCCCCCCTCTCTGCCCCCCCCCTCTCTGCCCCCCCCTCTCTGCCCCCCCCCTCTCTGCCCCCCCCTCTCTCCCCCCCTCTCTCTGCCCCCCCCCTCTCTCCCCCCTCTCTCTACCCCCCCCTCTCTGCCCCCCCCCTCTCTGCCCCCCCCCTCTCTGCCCCCCCCCTCTCTGCCCCCCCCTCTCTGCCCCCCCCCTCTCTGCCCCCCCCTCTCTGCCCCCCCCCTCTCTGCCCCCCCCCTCTCTGCCCCCCCCCTCTCTGCCCCCCCCCTCTCTGCCCCCCCCCTCTCTGCCCCCCCCCTCTCTGCCCCCCCCCTCTCTGCCCCCCCCCTCTCTGCCCCCCCCTCTCTGCCCCCCCCCTCTCTGCCCCCCCCCTCTCTGCCCCCCCCCTCTCTGCCCCCCCCCCTCTCTGCCCCCCCCTCTCTGCCCCCCCCCTCTCTGCCCCCCCCTCTCTGCCCCCCCCCTCTCTGCCCCCCCCCTCTCTGCCCCCCCCCTCTCTCTCTACTCCCTGTCGCTCTCTCTCTCGCTCTCTTCCTGTGTGTACATCTCTGTGTGTACATCTCCTTGGAGACATGAATGAATGGAGTCCCGTGCATATCTGTGTATATACACATCTGTGTGTGTGTATCTGTGTGTGTATCTCTGTGTGTGTGTCTGTGTGTATCTGTGTGTGTGTATCTGTGTGTGTGTATCTGTGTGTGTGTATCTGTGTGTGTGTATCTGTGTGTGTGTATCTGTGTGTGTATCTCTGTGTGTGTGTCTGTGTGTATCTGTGTGTGTGTATCTGTGTGTGTGTATCTGTGTGTGTGTATCTCTGTGTGTGTATCTCTGTGTGTGTATCTGTGTGTGTGTATCTGTGTGTGTGTATCTGTGTGTGTGTGTATCTGTGTGTGTGTATCTGTGTGTGTGTATCTCTGTGTGTGTGTATCTCTGTGTGTGTATCTGTGTGTGTGTATCTCTGTGTGTGTATCTGTGTGTGTGTATCTGTGTGTGTATCTCTGTGTGTGTGTCTGTGTGTATCTGTGTGTGTGTATCTGTGTGTGTGTATCTGTGTGTGTGTATCTGTGTGTGTGTATCTGTGTGTGTGTATCTGTGTGTGTATCTCTGTGTGTGTGTCTGTGTGTATCTGTGTGTGTGTATCTGTGTGTGTGTATCTGTGTGTGTGTATCTCTGTGTGTGTATCTCTGTGTGTGTATCTGTGTGTGTGTATCTGTGTGTGTGTATCTGTGTGTGTGTGTATCTGTGTGTGTGTATCTGTGTGTGTGTATCTCTGTGTGTGTGTATCTCTGTGTGTGTATCTGTGTGTGTGTATCTCTGTGTGTGTATCTGTGTGTGTGTATCTGTGTGTGTGTGTGTATCTGTGTGTGTGTGTGTATCTGTGTGTGTGTGTGTGTATCTGTGTGTGTGTATATCTGTGTGTGTATCTGTGTGTGTATCTGTGTGTATCTCTGTGTGTGTGTCTGTGTGTGTGTGTATCTGTGTGTGTGTATCTGTGTGTGTGTATCTGTGTGTGTGTATCTCTGTGTGTGTATCTGTGTGTGTGTATCTCTGTGTGTGTATCTCTGTGTGTGTATCTGTGTGTGTATCTCTGTGTGTGTGTATCTCTGTGTGTGTGTCTCTGTGTGTGTCTCTCTGTGTGTGTGTGTCTCTGTGTGTATCTCTGTGTGTGTGTGCATCTGTGTGTGTATATTTCTGTGTGTATCTCTGTGTGTGTATCTCTGTGTGTGTGTATATCTGTGTGTGTATCTCTGTGTGTGTATCTCTGTGTGTGTATCTGTGTGTGTGTATCTGTGTGTGTGTATCTCTGTGTGTGTATCTGTGTGTTTGTATCTCTGTGTGTGTATCTGTGTGTGTGTATCTGTGTGTGTGTATCTCTGTGTGTGTCTCTGTGTGTGTGTATCTGTGTGTGTGTATCTCTGTGTGTGTATATGTGTGTGTGTGTATCTGTGTGTGTATCTGTGTGTGTGTCTCTGTGTGTGTGTATCTGTGTGTGTGTATCTCTGTGTGTGTATCTCTGTGTGTGTATCTGTGTGTGTATCTGTGTGTGTGTATCTGTGTGTGTGTATCTGTGTGTATCTCTGTGTGTGTCTCTGTGTGAGTGTATCTCTGTGTGTGTATCTCTGTGTGTGTATCTCTGTGTGTGTGTATCTCTGTGTGTGTGTATCTCTGTGTGTGTGTATCTCTGTGTGTGTATCTGTGTGTGTATCTCTGTGTGTGTGTATCTGTGTGTGTATCTGTGTGTGTGTATCTGTGTGTGTGTATCTCTGTGTGTGTATCTGTGTGTGTATCTCTGTGTGTGTGTATCTGTGTGTGTATCTGTGTGTGTGTATCTGTGTGTGTGTATCTCTGTGTGTGTATCTGTGTGTGTGTATCTCTGTGTGTGTATCTGTGTGTGTATCTCTGTGTGTGTATCTGTGTGTGTGTATCTCTGTGTGTGTATCTGTGTGTGTGTGTGTATCTCTGTGTGTGTGTCTCTGTGTGTGTATATCTGTGTGTGTGTATCTCTGTGTGTGTATCTCTGTGTGTGTGTATCTGTGTGTGTGTGTATGTGTATCTCTGTGTGTGTATCTCTGCGTGTGTGTCTCTCTGTGTGTGTGTATCTGTGTGTGTGTGTGTCTCTCTGTGTGTGTGTGTCTCTGTGTGTGTGTCTCTCTGTGTGTGTGTATCTCTGTGTGTGTGTATCTCTGTGTGTGTGTATCTCTGTGTGTGTACATCTCTCCCCCTCCCTCCCTCTAGCCCCGCCCCCAACTCCCTCTAGCCCCGCCCCAACTCCCTCTAGCCACGCCCCTAACCCCCGCTAGCCACGCCCCCAACTCCCTCTAGCCACGCCCCCAACTCCATCTAGCCCGCCCCCAACTCCCTCTAGCCACGCCCCCAACTCCCTCTAGCCACGCCCCCAACTCCCTCTAGCCCCGCCCCCCAACCCCCTCTAGCCCCTCCCCCAACTCCGTCTAACCCCGCCCCCAACTCCCTCTAGCGACGCCCCCAACTCCCTCTAGCCACGCCCCCAACTCCCTCTAGCCCCGCCCCCAACCCCCTCTAGCCCCGCCCCCAACTCCCCCTCTAGCCCCGCCCCCAACTCCCCCTCGTGCCACGCCCCCAACATCCCCTCATGCCACGCCCCCAACTGTGTGTGTGTATCTGTGTGTCTGTGTGTATGTGTGTATGTGTGTGTGTGTATCTGTGTATCTGTGTATCTGTGTGTATGTGTGTGTGTGCAGAGATGAATGAAGGGAGACATGTGTGTGTGTGTATGTATATATCTGTGTGTATGTATGTGTATGTATCTGTGTGTATGTGTGTATGTGTATGTATCTGTATGTATGTGTGTGTAGAGATGAATGAAGGGAGGCCCGTGTGTGTGTATGTATATGAATCTGTGTGTGTATGTGTGTGTATGTGTGTATGTATGTCTGTGCGTGTGTAGAGATGAATGAAGGGAGGCCCGTGTGTATGTGTATCTGTGTGTGTATCTGTGTGTGTATGTGTATATATCTATCTGTAACTGTGTGTGTATGTATGTATGTATCTGTGTGTATGTATATGTATCTGTGTGTGTGTATGTATCTGTGTGTATGTGTGTGTATCTGTGTGTATGTATGTATCTGTGTGTATGTGTGTGTGTATCTGTGTGTGTGTATGGGTATCTGTGTGTATGTATGTATCTGTGTGTATGTGTGTGTGTGTGTATCTGTGTGTGTGTATGTGTATCTGTGTGTATGTGTATGTATCTGTGTGTATGTGTGTGTGTGTGTATCTGTGTGTGTGTATGTGTATCTGTGTGTATGTATGTATCTGTGTGTATGTGTGTGTGTGTGTATCTGTGTGTGTGTATGTATGTATCTGTGTGTATGTGTGTGTATCTGTGTGTATGTATATGTATCTGTGTGTATGTGTGTGTGTGTAGAGATGAACGAAGGGAGGCCCGTGTGGGCCCCGGACCCGGTGGAGGGGTTCCGTCTGGGCCGCATCGTGGATGTGGGGGCCGACACGTTGACGGTGGAGATCGCGGGGAGCGGAGACTCGTCGTCGGTGGTGGTGGCGCCCTACCCACAGGTGTACCCCGCAGAGCAGGACATCAACAGGGACGCAGACGACAACTGTAGGTGGTGGTGGTGGTGGGGTACACGTGTCTGTGTGTGTACATGTGTGTGTCTGTGTGTGTGTCTGTGTGTGTCTCTGTGTGTGAGTGGTGGTGGTGGCGCCCTACCCACAGGTGTACCCCGCAGAGCAGGACATCAACAGGGACGCAGACGACAACTGTAGGTGGTGGTGGTGGTGGGGTACACGTGTCTGTGTGTGTACATGTGTGTGTCTGTGTGTGTGTCTGTGTGTGTCTCTGTGTGTGTGTGTGAGTGGTGGTGGTGGCGCCCTACCCACAGGTGTACCCCGCAGAGCAGGACATCAACAGGGACGCAGACGACAACTGTAGGTGGTGGTGGTGGTGGGGTACACGTGTCTGTGTGTGTGTGTACCTCTGTGTGTGTACCTGTGTGTCTGTGTGTGTCTGTGTGTCTGTGTGTACCTGTGTGTCTGTGTGTGTCTGTGTGTCTGTGTGTACCTGTGTGTGTGTGAGTGGTGGTGGTGGCGCCCTACCCACAGGTGTACCCCGCAGAACAGGACAACGACAGGGACGCAGACGACAACTGTAGGTGGTGGTGGTGGTGGTGGGGTGTACCTGTGTGTGTGTGTCTGTGTGTGTCTGTGTGTGTGTGTGTGTCTGTGTGTGTGTGTGTGTACCTGTGTGTGTGTGTGTGGTGGTGGTGGCGCCCTACCCACAGGTGTACCCCGCAGAGCAGGACATCAACAGGGACGCAGACGACAACTGTAGGTGGTGGTGGTGGTGGGGTACACGTGTCTGTGTGTGTACATGTGTGTGTCTGTGTGTGTGTCTGTGTGTGTCTCTGTGTGTGTGTGTGAGTGGTGGTGGTGGCACCCTACCCACAGGTGTACCCCGCAGAACAGGACAACGACAGGGACGCAGACGACAACTGTAGGTGGTGGTGGTGGTGGGGTGTACCTGTGTGTGTGTGTGTCTGTGTACCTGTGTGTGTGTACCTGTGTGTGTCTGTGTGTCTGTGTGTGTGTGTGTCTGTGTGTGTGTCTGTGTGTGTGTCTGTGTACCTGTGTGTGTGTGTCTGTGTGTGTGTGTCTGTGTACCTGTGTGTGTGTGTGTCTGTGTGTGTGTCTGTGTGTGTCTCTGTGTGTGTGTGTCCGTGTGTGTCTGTGTGTCTGTGTGTCTGTGTGTCTGTGTGTCTGTGTCTGTGTGTGTGTCTGTGTGTGTGTCTGTGTGTGTGTCTGTGTGTGAGTGGTGATGGTTGGCACAGGAGGAGGTCAGTCATCTCTGCCAGTCATCTCACGGCACCTGCAGACTCTGTCCCGTGACCTCTTCCTCGTGCACCTAGCCTGGCACAGCAGTCAACCCACGGCACCTGCAGGGTCTGTCCCGTGACCTCCTCCTGGTGCACCTAGCCTGGCACCTGTGTGTGTGTGTGCCGAGTGCAGGCTCGTTGATGTTCCTGAACGAGGGCACCCTCCTACACAACGTTCGCCTGAGGTTCTCCCGCGACAAGATCTACGTGAGTCGCTCGTTCACTCATTCAGTCGTTCACTCATTCAGTCGTTCACTCGTCCGCTCAATCCTTCACTCATTCACTCGGTCACTCATTCACTCGGTCACTCATTCTCTCAATCCTTCGCTCATTCAGTCGTTCTCTCATTCAGTCGTTCACTCGTCCACTCAATCCTTCGCTCATTCAGTCGTTCTCTCATTCAGTCGTTCACTCGTCCACTCAATCCTTCGCTCATTCAGTCGTTCTCTCATTCAGTCGTTCACTCACCCGTCGTCCACTCATTCCTTCGCTCGATGTGATGGTAACGATGTTACCGATGTGATGGTAACGATGTTAACTCTGTTAATCTTAACGATGTTAACTATGTTCAAGTTAACGATGTTATGGTAACGATTGTATCTATGTTGATGATAACGATGTTAATCTTAACGATGTGATGGTAACGATGTTAACTCTGTTGATGGTAACGATGTTTACTTTGTTGATGGTAACTATGTTAACTCTGTTGATGGTAACGATGTTAACAATGCGATGGTAACGATGTTAACTCTGTTGATGGTAACGATGTTAACTCTGTTGATGGCAACGATGTTAACTCTGTTGATGGTAACGATGTTAACTCTATTGATGGCAACGATGTTAACTCTGTTGATGGTAACGATGTTAACTCTGTTGATGGCAACGATGTTAACTCTGTTGATGGTAACGATGTTAACTCTGTTGATGGCAACGATGTTAACTCTGTTGATGGCAACGATGTTAACTCTGTTGATGGCAACGATGTTAACTCTGTTGATGGCAACGATGTTAACTCTGTTGATGGCAACGATGTTAACTCTGTTGATGGTAACGATGTTAACTCTGTTGATGGCAACGATGTTAACTCTGTTGATGGTAACGATGTTAACTCTGTTGATGGTAACGATGTTTACTTTGTTGATGGTAACTATGTTAACTCTGTTGATGGTAACGATGTTAACAATGCGATGGTAACGATGTTAACTCTGTTGATGGTAACGATGTTAACTCTGTTGATGGCAACGATGTTAACTCTGTTGATGGTAACGATGTTTACTATGTTGATGGTAACGATGTTAACTCTGCGATGGCAACGATGTTAACTCGGTTGATGGCAACGATGTTAACTCTGTTGATGGTAACGATGTTAACTCTGTTGATGGTAACGATGTTAACTCTGTTGATGGTAACGATGTTAACTCTGTTGATGGTAACGATGTTTACTTTGTTGATGGTAACTATGTTAACTCTGTTGATGGTAACGATGTTAACAATGCGATGGTAACGATGTTAACTCTGTTGATGGTAACGATGTTAACTCTGTTGATGGCAACGATGTTAACTCTGTTGATGGTAACGATGTTAACTCTGCGATGGCAACGATGTTAACTCTGTCGATGGTAACGATGTTTACTATGTTGATGATAACGATGTTAACTCTGCGATGGTAACGATGTTAACTCTGTTGATGGCAACGATGTTAACTCTGTTGATGGTAACGATGTTTACTATGTTGATGGTAACGATGTTAACTCTGTTGATGGTAACGATGTTAACTCTGCGATGGTAACGATGTTAACTCTGTTGATGGTAACGATGTCCAGACGTACGTGGCGAACATCCTGATCGCCGTCAACCCGTACCGCGACATCCCGCAGCTCTACACCTCTGCCGCCATCGCCACGTACCGCGGTCGCTCGCTGGGCACGCTGCCTCCACACGTGTACGCCATCGGTGAGTGAGGGGCGCAGAGAGATGTGGAGAGATGTGGAGAGAGATGGAGAGAGAGGGGAGAGATGTGGAGAGATGTGGAGAGATGGAGAGAGAGGGGAGAGATGTGGAGAGATGTGTAGAGAGATGTGGAGATGAGAGAGAGATGGGAGAGATGAGACGGGAGATGAGAGGGAGTTGAGAGAGAGATGAGACGGGAGATGAAGGGGACCCTGCCTCCACACGTGTACGCCATCGGTGAGGGGCGCAGAGAGATAGAGAGATGTGGAGATGTGGGAGAGATGCGGAGAGATGTGGAGAGAGATGTGGAGATGAGAGAGAGATGGGAGAGATGAGACGGGAGATGAAGGGGACCCTGCCTCCACACGTGTACGCCATCGGTGAGTGAGGGGCGCAGAGAGATGTGGAGATGTGGAGATGTGGGAGAGATGCGGAGAGATGTGGAGAGAGATGTGGAGAGATGTGGAGAGATGTGGAGATGAGAGAGAGATGGAGAGAGATGAGAGGGAGTTGAGAGAGAGATGAGACTGGAGATGAAGGGGACGCTGCCTCCACACGTGTACGCCATCGGTGAGGGGCGCAGAGAGATGTGGAGATGTGGGAGAGAGATGTGGAGAGATGTGGAGAGATGTGGAGAGAGATGGAGGTGGAGAGAGATGGGAGAGAGATGAGATGGGAGATGAAGGGCACGCTGCCTCCACACGTGTACGCCATCGGTGAGGCGCAGAGAGATGTGGAGATGTGGAGATGTGGAGAGAGATGGGAGAGATGTGGAGAGAGATGTGGGGAGAGATGAGATGGGAGAGAGATGAGAGAGAGATGAGATGGGAGATGAAGGGGACCCTGCCTCCACACGTGTACGCCATCGGTGAGGGGCGCAGAGAGATGTGGAGAGATGAGAGAGATGGGAGAGAGATGAGACGGGAGATGAGAGCGAGAGAAAGAAATGGGGGAGAGATGAGATGGAAGATGAGATGGAAGATGAGATGGAAGATGAGATGGAAGATGAGACGGGAGATGAAGGGGGGGGAGAGAGAGAGACGTCGAGTGTATCAACATCACATCTCTCTCTGATTTTTACTGTTCATTTCCTTTTCATATAATTTGTATTTTTTTATGTTTTTCTTTTATTTTGTTGTTTTTCTCTCCCTCCCTCCTTCTCCCGTGCAGCTGACAAGGCGTACAGGGACATGAAAGTCCACAAGCTCAGTCAGTCCATCGTCGTGTCCGGAGAGTCGGGGGCTGGCAAAACGGAGAACACCAAATTCATTCTGCGGTGAGGAGCTACTCACCCACTCACTCACACAGTCACTCACTCAATCACTCACTCAGTCACTCAGTCACTCACTCAGTCACTCACTCAGTCACTCACTCACTCACTCACTCACCCACTCACTCACTCACCCAGTCACTCACTCAGTCACTCACCCAGTCACTCACTCAGTCACTCACTCACTCACTCACTCACCCAGTCACTCACTCAGTCACTCAGTCACTTACCCAGTCACTCACCCAGTCACTCACCCAGTCACTTACCCACTCACTCAGTCACTCACCCACCCAGTCACTTACCCACTCACTCAGTCACTCACCCGATCACCCACCCAGTCACTCACCCACTCACCCAGTCACTTACCCACTCACTCACTCAGTTACTCACCCACTCACTCACCCACTCACTCACCCAGTCACTCACCCAGTTACTCACCCAGTCACTCATCCAGTCACTCACCCAGTCACTCACCCAGTCACTCACTCACCCAGTCACTCACCCACTCACCCACTCACCCACTCACTCAGTCACTCACCCACTCAGTCACTCACCCAGTCACTCACTCAGTTACTCACTCAGTCACTCACCCACTCACTCACCCAGTCACCCACTCAGTCACTCAGTCACTCACCCAGTCACTCACTCAGTCACTCACCCACCCACTCACCCAGTCACTCACCCAGTCACCCACTCACCCAGTCACTCATCCAGTCACTCACTCAGTCACTCACCCAGTCACTCACCCAGTCACTCACCCACTCACTCACTCACCCAGTCACTCACCCAGTCACTCACTCACCCAGTCACTCACCCACTCACTCACTCACTCAGTCACTCACCCACCCACTCACCCACTCACTCGCTCACCCAGTCACTCACTCAGTCACTCACCCACTCACTCAGTCACTCACCCAGTCACTCACCCAGTCACTCAGTCACTCACCCACCCAGTCACTTACCCACTCACTCAGTCACTCACCCAGTCACTTACCCACTCACTCAGTCACTCACCCACCCAGTCACTTACCCACTCACTCACTCAGTTACTCACCCACTCACTCACCCACTCACTCACCCAGTCACTCACCCAGTTACTCACCCAGTCACTCATCCAGTCACTCACCCAGTCACTCACCCAGTCACTCACTCACCCAGTCACTCACCCACTCACCCACTCACTCAGTCACTCACCCACTCACTCACTCACCCAGTCACTCACCCAGTCACTCACTCAGTCACTCACTCAGTCACTCACCCACTCACTCACCCAGTCACCCACTCAGTCACTCAGTCACTCACCCAGTCACTCACTCAGTCACTCACCCACCCACTCACCCAGTCACTCACCCACTCACCCACTCACCCAGTCACTCATCCAGTCACTCACTCAGTCACTCACCCAGTCACTCACCCAGTCACTCACCCACTCACTCACCCAGTCACTCACCCAGTCACTCACTCACCCAGTCACTCACCCACTCACTCACTCACTCACTCACTCACTCACTCACCCAGTCACTCACCCAGTCACTCACTCACCCAGTCACTCACCCACTCACTCACTCACTCAGTCACTCACCCACCCACTCACCCACTCACTCGCTCACCCAGTCACTCACTCAGTCACTCACCCACTCACTCAGTCACTCACCCAGTCACTCACCCAGTCACTCACCCAGTCACTCAGTCACTCACCCACCCAGTCACTTACCCACTCACTCAGTCACTCACCCAGTCACTTACCCACTCACTCAGTCACTCACCCACCCAGTCACTTACCCACTCACTCACTCAGTTACTCACCCACTCACTCACCCACTCACTCACCCAGTCACTCACCCAGTTACTCACCCAGTCACTCATCCAGTCACTCACCCAGTCACTCACCCAGTCACTCACTCACCCAGTCACTCACCCACTCACCCACTCACTCAGTCACTCACCCACTCACTCACTCACCCAGTCACTCACCCAGTCACTCACTCAGTCACTCACTCAGTCACTCACCCACTCACTCACCCAGTCACCCACTCAGTCACTCAGTCACTCACCCAGTCACTCACTCAGTCACTCACCCACCCACTCACCCAGTCACTCACCCAGTCACCCACTCACCCAGTCACTCATCCAGTCACTCACTCAGTCACTCACCCAGTCACTCACCCAGTCACTCACCCACTCACTCACCCAGTCACTCACCCAGTCACTCACTCACCCAGTCACTCACCCACTCACTCACTCAGTCACTCACCCACCCACTCACCCACTCACTCGCTCATCCAGTCACTCACTCAGTCACTCACCCACTCACTCAGTCACTCACCCAGTCACTCACCCAGTCACTCACCCACTCACTCACCCAGTCCCTCACCCAATCACTCACCCAGTCATTCACCCACTCATTCACCCACTCACTCACCCAGTCACTCATCCACTCACTCACTCACTCACCCAGTCACTCACCCAGTCACTCACCCAGTCACTCACGCACCCTCGCTGATGATGATGGTGCTGATGATGATGATGATGGTGCTGATGATGATGGTGCTGATGATGATGGTGCTGATGATGGTGATGATGGTGGTGGTGCTGATGCTGCTCATGGTGGTGGTGGTGGTGATGATGATGATGGTGCTGATGATGGTGATGTTGCTGATGGTGATGGTGGTGCTGATGATGATGATGATGTTGCTGATGGTGGTGGTGGTGGTGCTGCTGATGATGATGTTGCTGATGATGTTGCTGCTGCTGCTGATGATGATGTTGCTGATGGTGGTGGTGGTGCAGGTATCTCACCGAGGCTTATGGATCAGGCCAAGACATCGATGAGAAGATCGTGGCAGGTGAGGCACAGCCAAAGCTCCCCCAGGCAGCCTCTCGCAGGCCGGTGGGGAAAGTGCTACAACAGTGGAACTTTTTGCTGATGATGATACTGATGATGATGATACTGATGATGATACTACTGATGATGATACTGATGATGATACTGATGATGATACTACTGATGATGATGTTGCTACTGATGATGATGATGATACTACTACTACTGATGATACTACTACTGATGCTACTACAACTGATGATGATGATGATGATGATACTACTACTGATGATGATACTACTACTGATGATGATACTACTGCTACTGATGATGATGATGATACTACTGCTACTGATGATGATGATGATACTACTACTATTACTGCTACTGATGATGATGATGATGATACTACTGATGATGATACTACTACTACTGATGATGATACTACTACTACTGATGATGATGATGATGATACTACTGATGATGATACTACTACTACTGATGATGATGATGATACTACTGATGATGATACTACTGATGATGATGATACTACTGATGATGATACTACTACTGATGATGATGATACTACTACTGATGATGATGATACTACTACTGATGATGATACTACTGATGATGATACTACTGATGATGATACTACTACTGATGATGATACTACTGATGATGATGATGATACTACTGATGATGATACTACTACTGATGATGATACTACTGATGATGATGATACTACTACTGATGATGATACTACTGATGATGATGATGCTACTACTGATGATGATACTACTGATGATGATGATGATGATACTACTGATGATGATGATGATACTACTGATGATGATACTACTACTACTGATGATGATGATACTACTGATGCTGATACTACTACTGATGATGATGATACTACTGATGATGATGATACTACTGATGATGATGATACTACTGATGATGATGATGCTACTACTGATGATGCTGATGATGATGGTGATGGTGACGGTGCCCCGCAGCGAACCCGCTGCTGGAGGCGTTTGGCAACGCCAAGACGCTGCGCAACAACAACAGCAGTCGCTTCGGGAAGTTCGTGGAGGTGCACTTCATCAAGGTACCTGCAGACACCTAGCCTGGTACACACCATCATCATCACCATCACTTCATCAAGGTACCTGCAGTCACCTAGCCTGGTACACACCATCACCACCATCACCATCATCATCACCATCATCACCATCACCACCATCATCACCATCATCATCACTTCATCAAGGTACCTGCAGTCACCTAGCCTGGTACACACCATCACCATCATCACTATCATCACTTCATCAAGGTACCTGCAGTCACCTAGCCTGGTACACACCATCACCACCATCACCACCATCACTTCATCAAGGTACCTGCAGTCACCTAGCCTGGTACACACCATCACCACCATCACCATCACTTCATCAAGGTACCTGCAGACACCTAGCCTGGTACACACCATCATCATCATCACCATCATCACTTCGTCAAGGTACCTGCAGTCACCTAGCCTGGTACACACCATCACCACCATCACCATCACCACCATCACCATCACTTCATCAAGGTACCTGCAGTCACCTAGCCTGGTACACACCATCACCACCATCATCACCATCATCACCATCACCATCACCACCATCATCATCACCATCATCACTTCATCAAGGTACCTGCAGTCACCTAGCCTGGTACACACCATCACCACCATCACCATCACCACCATCACCATCACTTCATCAAGGTACCTGCAGTCACCTAGCCTGGTACACACCATCACCACCATCACCATCACCACCATCACTTCATCAAGGTACCTGCAGTCACCTAGCCTGGTACACACCATCACCATCACCATCATCACTTCATCAAGGTACCTGCAGTCACCTAGCCTGGTACACACCATCACCACCATCACCATCATCACCACCATCACCATCACCACCATCACCACCATCACCATCATCACCATCACTTCATCAAGGTACCTGCAGTCACCTAGCCTGGTACACACCATCACCACCATCACCATCATCACCACCATCACCATCACCACCATCACCATCACCACCATCACCATCATCACCATCACTTCATCAAGGTACCTGCAGTCACCTAGCCTGGTACACACCATCACCACCATCACCACCACTTCATCAAGGTACCTGCAGTCACCTAGCCTGGTACACACCATCACCATCACTTCATCAAGGTACCTGCAGTCACCTAGCCTGGTACACACCATCACCACCATCACCACCATCACCATCACTTCATCAAGGTACCTGCAGTCACCTAGCCTGGTACACACCATCACCACCATCACCATCATCACCATCATCACCATCACCATCATCACCATCATCACCATCATCACCATCATCACCATCATCACCATCATCATCATCACTTCATCATCATCACCACCATCACCATCATCATCACCATCACCATCATCACCATCATCATCACCATCATCACCATCATCATCACCATCATCATCACCATCATCATCACCATCATCATCACTATCATCACCATCACCATCATCATCACCATCATCACCATCATCATCACCATCAGCATCACCATCATCATCACTATCATCACCATCATCACCATCATCATCACCATCAGCATCACCATCATCATCACTATCATCACCATCACTTCCACAAGGTACCTGCAGATGTCGACTACCTCGCCTGGTACACAGGAGGTCTCTCATCATCATCATCATCATCACCATCATCATCACCATCATCATCACCATCATCATCACCATCATCATCACCATCATCATCACCATCATCATCATCATCACCATCATCACCATCATCACCATCACCATCACCACCATCATCATCATCACCATCATCACCATCATCACCATCATCACCATCATCACCATCATCATCATCACTTCATCATCATCACCACCATCACCATCATCATCACCATCACCATCATCACCATCATCATCATCACCATCATCACCATCATCATCATCACCATCATCATCATCACCATCATCACCATCATCACCACCATCATCACCATCATCACCATCATCATCACCATCATCATCACTATCATCACCATCACTTCCACAAGGTACCTGCAGATGTCGACTACCTCGCCTGGTACACAGGAGGTCTCTCATCATCATCATCATCACCATCATCATCACCATCATCATCACCATCAGCATCACCATCATCATCATCACGGTGGCTCGGAGATGTTGACTACCTCGCCTGGTGCGCAGGAGGTCGTGGGTTCCATCACGACCCTTGACTCACCACGTGGCTAGGAGATGCTGACTACCGTGCTGGCGATGTTGATGTGTCTGTGTGTGTGACTCTGGGGGTAGTCCGGCAAAACAACCTCCTACCTCCTCGCGGTGCCGGACGGGCAACATTGTCGTGGGCAGTGCTGTGGGGGGAGGGCCAATGCCCATTGGCCTCTCCCCTCATGGCGTCTGTGACCACCACAGTGGCTAAACGGGGGCTCTGGACGGGTGCGAGGGGCTGGTAACCCCTCCACCTTCAATTAACCACCACTAAACTACGAAGTAAACATAAACCTGTAATTAATAAGCTTGTGCCGGAGGCCCCGGGGGGTCAGGCTTTTATGACGTCTCCTGGCCAAACCCCATTTGGCGGAGCCAGGAGATTGAATTTTAACCCTCGGGGCTCCTCCAGAAACAACGAAAAACCATTGCGGATGGCCACGTGGAATGTTCGAACGCTCACTGCGGAGGAGAGGCTGCCACTCCTCTGTCGGGAGCTGGACCGGTACCGCCTGGATCTCTGTGGCATTCAGGAGGTCCGGTGGACCGGTTCTGGCTCCTGCCACCATGAGGGGTGGACAGTCCTCTACTCGGGGCAGGAGACTGCCAAACAACAGGGTGTGGCTCTTCTTCTGAACAAAAGAATGAAGGGGGCGTGGGAGCGTGGCGGTGAGGTGTGGGAAGCTGTAAGCCCCAGGATACTTTGGGCTCGCCTTCCCATCAACCAGAGGCGAGGAGTGGTGGTCGTGGTTACTTATGCCCCCACCGAAGACGAACATCTGTGGAGGGATGCAGGCAAAGCCGATGAGTCGGACGCTTTCTATGACCTCCTGTCACAGGTGCTGGCTAAAGTGGCCACTCGGGACAGAGTCATCTTGTTGGGTGACTTCAATGCCCGAGTTGGTCATGATACTGGCACCTGGTCTGGAGTGATTGGAAGGCATGGGCCAGATCAGCTCAATAATAACGGTAGGAGGCTGCTAGATTTTTGTGCAGCCCATGGGCTTGTAATTACCAACACGCTCTTCCGGCATCGGCGCATCCACACAACATCATGGATGCATGCCGGGTCCAAGCAAGAACATCTGCTGGACTACGTAGTGACGGACCAGCGGATGCGAGCCCATGTCCTTGACACCAGGACCTACCGTGGAGCTGATCTGCCCTCTGACCATCGACTAGTCATCTGTAAGATGCGCCTGCCATTCTTCCACTCCGGTGGTGGGTGTACACCCAGGATCCCATTCCAACCAAAAGTGGCCTGGTCTAAGTTAGCTGATGAAAGTTGCAAGCGAGAATTTCATCATCGCTTGCAGCTGGGGTTGGCATCGTCCCCCACTCCACCTGATGTCGAGGGTAAATGGGCGAGGTTTAAGACTGTGACTCATGCAGCTGCAATGGCTGCTTTGGGTACGCGGTCCAGACCTCCCCGGGAACCCTGGCTGACGGAGGAGGTGTTCAGGTTAATTGAGAAAAAGCGACAGGCCCACTCTCATCGCCTACAGCATCCCACGTCAGAGAATGAGGAGGTTTACCGCAGTCTTCGCTCGGAGGTTCGGAGAGCCGTGAGGCGCTGTAAGGATGGGTGGTGGTCGCGGGTTGCTGAGGAGATGGAGTCTGCCTCAGTGGCCCGCGATCACAAATCACTATTTAACTCCATCAAAAAAGTAACCTGCAGCGCCACACCTATTACCATCATTAGAGGAAAAAACGGTGATCCAATCTCCGACCCCCAGGAACAGGTTTGCAGATTTGCTGAGCATTTCTGTGAGGTCCTGGGGGAGGGAAAATCTCTCAGCCAGGAAAACATCATGGCACAAAGTGGGGATAACCCTGCTGAGGCTGCGGTGCCTCAAATATTGGAAGAGGTCACCCCCTGTGAGTGGCTGGCTGAGGTACCGGCTGTTGAGGAGGTACTGAGGGCGATCCGGAGTCTGAGACCAGGGAAGGCACCGGGCAGAGATGATCTCCCAGGCGAAATGCTGAGGGAGGGTGGCGTTTGTGCACAGACTGCCCTATATGACATCATAACAACAGTCTGGACCACTGGACGGGTTCCGCAGGACTGGAAGGATGCCCTGGTGGTCCCCCTCTTTAAGAAGGGGGACCGTACCGACTGTAACAACTACAGGGGCATCTCACTCCTCAGTGTGCCGGGTAAGGTCCTGGCAAGGATTATTCAACATCGCCTTGCTAGGCATGCTGAGGAGAGGCTTGCGGAGCCCCAATGTGGTTTCAGGAAAGGGCGGTCCTGCACAGATGCCATATTTTCTGTCCGTCTGCTTCAGCAGAGGTGTAGGGAATTCCAAAAAGACCTACATCTCTGCTTTATTGACCTGGTCAAGGCCTATGATACCATCAGTAGGACTGGGCTCTGGGTTGTTCTTCGTGCTTTCGGAGTCCCTGACCCTCTGCTCACGATCATTAAGGACCTTCATGATGGTGAGCGGGCCCGGGTAAAACTACGTGGCCGGGAGTCGGAGCCTTTCCCTGTACACCTTGGGGTGCGACAGGGATGTCCTCTGGCTCCCACATTATTTAACATCTATTTCGACTGCGTAGTTCGTGAAGCCTTCAATAGCTGTACCGGGGGAATTTCCATTTGGTACAGATATAATGGGAGGCTGATCGACGCCCGGGTGCGATCAAGGGATGGCTCCCTATTGGTCAACCACGTTATGTATGCCGATGATTTGGTAATAGCTGCTCATTCAGAAGAGGAGTTGGAGACGCTGCTGCTGAGACTGGAACGTGCCACTAAGAGGTGGGGCCTTACCATCAGCCCCACCAAAACTAAGCACCTGCCTGGGTATTTTGTACCATCGGACACTCCACCCCCACAACTCCCAATTGGTGATGGGGCAGTTGTGGAGAGAGTGGAGAGTTTCCCATACCTGGGCAGTGTGCTTATGACCGGCTCCAGTTTATCAGCAGAGGTCTCACTCCGAATCAGTCGAGCGGCAATATCTTTTCATCGGTTGCGTAACGCTGTGTGGAAGCTACCTGGTCTGTCGCTCCGCACGAAGCTTCAGGTCTTCTCGGCCACGGTCATTCCCTCCCTTCTCTACGCTTGCGAAACGTGGACCCCCCTAGTGGAGCATCTTCGCCGGTTGGAAACATTTAGGCTGGCCTGCCTACGATCCATCCTGGGTTTAACCAGGCTGGATTGTGTGAGGAGCTCACAAGTCCTTGAAAGATCTGGGCAAAGTCCCATCAGTGAGCTCCTCCGGCAGGCAAGGCTGCGTTGGCTGGGTCATGTAGCCCGCATGCCCAGCCACCGCATGCCTAAACAGCTTTTGTTCGGCCGGATCGAGGGGGCTAAACGGGCGCAGCACGGGCTAGAGAAGAGATGGAGTGATGTGGTACAGGAGGACGTGGAGCTGAGTGGACTTGCCGATGACTGGTACCAGCGGTGTCAAGATCGGCCTCTGTGGAGGAGGCTCGTGAAGGACGCTACTGGGCAGTTGGAGGCAGTCGCCCTCCAACAACAACGGAGGGCGGAGGAGCGACGCTCACAACAACGAGCGGAGCGACGGGTGGCTAAAGCACAGCAAGTTGGTACAGTAGGGGGCACAGGTGGTGCATCAGCCAGTCATCTCGGTCATCTCGGTCAGTCGACCCGTGGCACCTGGGTCTGCCCCGTGACCTCCTGCCAGCGGGCGTTCGACACTTCACGTGGCCTCAAGGTGCACATGGCCTGGC
>NC_136329.1:9399329-9401829 GCF_964198595.1 Lampetra fluviatilis
TCTGTGTGTGTGTCTCTGTGTGTGTGTCTCTGTGTGTGTGTCTCTGTGTGTGTGTCTCTGTGTGTGTCTCTGTGTGTGTCTCTGTGTGTGTCTCTGTGTGTGTCTCTGTGTGTGTCTCTGTGTGTGTCTCTGTGTGTGTCTCTGTGTGTGTCTCTGTGTGTGTCTCTGTGTGTGTCTCTGTGTGTGTCTCACTCTCTCCATCTTCTATCTCCACCTCCACCTCTGCCGAGGCACTCGGCCCGGCTTCGGAGCTCCCAGCGCAACCGCTCTGCCACCAATCGTCTGTGTCACGCCGCACATCAGACACGACCAGTGACACATCAGACACGACCAGTGACACATCAGACACGACCAGTGACACATCAGACACGACCAGTGGCACATCAGACACGACCAGTGACACATCAGACACGACCAGTGGCACATCAGACACGACCAGTGACACATCAGACACGACCAGTGACACATCAGACACGACCAGTGACACATCAGACACGACCAGTGACACATCAGACACGACCAGTGACACATCAGACACGACCAGTGGCACATCAGACACGACCAGTGACACATCAGACACGACCAGTGGCACATCAGACACGACCAGTGACACATCAGACACGACCAGTGACACATCAGACACAGACACGACCAGTGACACATCAGACACGACCAGTGGCACATCAGACACGACCAGTGACACATCAGACACGACCAGTGACACATCAGACACGACCAGTGACACATCAGACACGACCAGTGGCACATCAGACACGACCAGTGACACATCAGACACGACCAGTGGCACATCAGACACGACCAGTGACACATCAGACACGACCAGTGACACATCAGACACGACCAGTGACACATCAGACACGACCAGTGGCACATCAGACACGACCAGTGACACATCAGACACGACCAGTGACACATCAGACATGACCAGTGACACATCAGACACGACCAGTGACACATCAGACACGACCAGTGGCACATCAGACACGACCAGTGACACATCAGACACGACCAGTGGCACATCAGACACGACCAGTGACACATCAGACACGACCAGTGACACATCAGACACGACCAGTGACACATCAGACATGACCAGTGGCACATCAGACACGACCAGTGACACATCAGACACGACCAGTGGCACATCAGACACGACCAGTGACACATCAGACACGACCAGTGGCACATCAGACACGACCAGTGACACATCAGACACGACCAGTGACACATCAGACACGACCAGTGACACATCAGACATGACCAGTGGCACATCAGACACGACCAGTGACACATCAGACACGACCAGTGACACATCCGGAGTGAGACTCACGCGACTGGAACTGCTGCTGCTCCTGTTTGATGCGAAGTCGCGCGGACAGAGAGTCGATACTGATTCTCCTGCCTAGAGACACACACAGAGACACACACAGAGACACACACAGAGACACACACAGAGACACACACAGAGACACACACAGAGACACACACAGACACACACAGAGACACACACAGAGACACACACACAGACACACACAGAGACACACAGAGACACACACAGAGACACACACAGACACACACAGAGACACACACAGAGACACACACAGAGACACACACAGAGACACACACAGAGACACACACAGACACACACAGAGACACACACAGACACACAGAGACACACACAGAGACACACAGAGACACACACAGAGACACACACAGAGACACACACAGAGACACACACAGACACACACAGAGACACACACAGAGACACACACACAGACACACACAGAGACACACAGAGACACACACAGAGACACACACAGAGACACACACAGACACACACAGAGACACACACAGAGACACACACAGAGACACACACAGAGACACACACAGAGACACACACAGACACACACAGAGACACACACAGACACACAGAGACACACACAGAGACACACAGAGACACACACAGACACACACAGACACACACAGAGACACACACAGACACACACAGAGACACACACAGAGACACACACAGAGACACACACAGAGACACACACAGACACACACAGAGACACACACAGAGACACACAGAGACACACACAGAGACACACACAGAGACACACACAGAGACACACAGAGACACACACAGAGACACACACAGAGACACACACAGAGACACAGAGACACACACAGTAACACACACAGATACACACACAGAGACACAGAGACACACACAAAGACACACACAGAGACACACACACAGAGACACACACACAGTGACACACACACAGAGACACACACAGAGACACACACAGAGACACACACAGAGACACACACAGAGACACACAGAGACACACACAGAGACACACAGAGACACACACAGAGACACACACAGAGACACACAGAGACACACACAGAGACACACACAGAGACACACACAGAGACACACAGAGACACACACAGAGACACACACAGAGACACA
>NC_136329.1:9406829-9421903 GCF_964198595.1 Lampetra fluviatilis
GGGTGAGTGGGTGAGTGAGTGGGTGAGTGGGTGAGTGAGTGAGTGAGTGGATGAGTGGGTGAGTGAGTGGATGAGCGGGTGAGTGAGTGGGTGAGTGGGTGAGTGAGTGGGTGAGTGGGTGAGTGAGTGGATGGGTGGGTGAGTGAGTGGATGAGTGGGTGAGTGAGTGGGTGAGTGGGTGAGTGAGTGGGTGAGTGGGTGAGTGAGTGGATGAGTGGGTGAGTGAGTGGGTGAGTGAGTGGATGAGTGGGTGAGTGAGTGGATGAGTGGGTTGAGTGAGTGGATGAGTGGGTGAGTGAGTGGGTGAGTGGGTGAGTGAGTGGATGGGTGGGTGAGTGAGTGGATGAGTGGGTGAGTGAGTGGGTGAGTGAGTGGGTGAGTGAGTGGGTGAGTGAGTGGGTGAGTGGGTGGGTGAGTGGGTGAGTGAGTGGGTGAGTGAGTGGGTGAATGAGTGGGTGAGTGGGTGAGTGAGTGGGTGAGTGGGTGAGTGGGTGAGTGAGTGGGTGAGTGGGTGAGTGAGTGAGTGGATGAGTGGGTGAGTGAGTGGATGAGTGGGTGAGTGAGTGGATGAGTGGGTGAGTGAGTGGGTGAGTGGGTGAGTGAGTGGGTGAGTGGGTGAGTGAGTGGGTGAGTGGGTGAGTGAGAGGGTGAATCGTTGAGTGTGTGAGTGAATGGGTGTGTGGGTGAGTGAGTTGGTGAGTGGCTGGGTGAGTGGGTGAGTGAGTGGATGAGTGGGTGAGTGGTTGATTGAGTGGGTGAGTGAATAAGTGGGTGTTGGTGAGTGAGTATGTGAGTGGGTGAATGAGTGAGTAATTGAGTGGATAAGTGAGTAAATGAGTGAGTGGGTGAGTGAGTGGATGAGTGGGTGAGTGAGTGGATGAGTGGGTGAGTGAGTGGATGAGTGGGTGAGTGAGTGGGTGAGTGGGTGAGTGAGTGGATGGGTGGGTGAGTGAGTGGATGAGTGGGTGAGTGAGTGGATGAGTGGGTGAGTGAGTGGATGAGTGGGTGAGTGAGTGGGTGAGTGGGTGAGTGAGTGGATGGGTGGGTGAGTGAGTGGATGAGTGGGTGAGTGAGTGGGTGAGTGGGTGAGTGAGTGGGTGAGTGGGTGAGTGGGTGAGTGAGTGAGTGGATGAGTGGGTGAGTGAGTGGATGAGTGGGTGGATGAGTGAGTGGATGAGTGGGTGAGTGAGTGGATGAGTGGGTGAGTGAGTGGGTGAGTGGGTGAGTGAGTGGATGGGTGGGTGAGTGAGTGGATGAGTGGGTGAGTGAGTGGATGGGTGGGTGAGTGAGTGGATGAGTGGGTGAGTGAGTGGGTGAGTGGGTGAGTGGGTGAGTGAGTGGGTGAGTGGGTGAGTGAGTGGGTGAGTGGGTGAGTGAGTGGATGGGTGGGTGAGTGAGTGGATGAGTGGGTGAGTGGGTGAGTGAGTGGATGAGTGGGTGAGTGAGTGGATGAGTGGGTGAGTGAGTGGGTGAGTGGGTGAGTGAGTGAGTGAGTGGATGAGTGGGTGAGTGAGTGGATGAGCGGGTGAGTGAGTGGGTGAGTGGGTGAGTGAGTGGATGGGTGGGTGAGTGAGTGGATGAGTGGGTGAGTGAGTGGGTGAGTGGGTGAGTGAGTGGGTGAGTGGGTGAGTGAGTGGGTGAGTGGGTGAGTGAGTGAGTGGATGAGTGGGTGAGTGAGTGGGTGAGTGAGTGGATGAGTGGGTGAGTGAGTGGATGAGTGGGTGAGTGAGTGGATGAGTGGGTGAGTGAGTGGGTGAGTGGGTGAGTGAGTGGATGGGTGGGTGAGTGAGTGGATGAGTGGGTGAGTGAGTGGGTGAGTGGGTGAGTGAGTGGGTGAGTGGGTGAGTGAGTGAGTGGATGAGTGGGTGAGTGAGTGGATGAGTGGGTGAGTGAGTGGGTGAGTGGGTGAGTGAGTGGGTGAGTGGGTGAGTGAGTGGGTGAGTGAGTGGGTGAGTGAGTGGGTGAGTGAGTGGGTGAGTGGGTGAGTGAGTGGGTGAATGAGTGGGTGAGTGGGTGAGTGGGTGAGTGAGTGAGTGGATGAGTGAGTGGATGAGTGGGTGAGTGAGTGGATGAGTGGGTGAGTGAGTGGGTGAGTGGGTGAGTGAGTGGGTGAGTGGGTGAGTGAGTGGGTGAGTGGGTGAGTGAGAGGGTGAATCGTTGAGTGTGTGAGTGAATGGGTGTGTGGGTGAGTGAGTTGGTGAGTGGCTGGGTGAGTGGGTGAGTGAGTGGATGAGTGGGTGAGTGGTTGATTGAGTGGGTGAGTGAATAAGTGGGTGTTGGTGAGTGAGTATGTGAGTGGGTGAATGAGTGAGTAATTGAGTGGATAAGTGAGTAAATGAGTGAGTGGGTGAGTGAGTGGGTGAGTGAGTGGGTGAGTGAGTGGGTGAGTGAGTGGGTGAGTGAGTGGGTGAGTGAGTGGATGAGTGGGTGAGTGAGTGGATGAGTGGGTGAGTGAGTGGGTGAGTGGGTAGATGAGTGAGTGGGTGAGTGAGTGGGTGATTGGATGAGTGAGTAGATGAGTGGGTGAGTGGGTGGGTGAGTGAGTGAATGAGTGGGTGAGTGAGTAGATGAGTGAGTGGGTAATTGAGTGAGTGGATGAGTGGGTGAGTGGTTAATTGAGTGGGTGAGTGAGTGGGTGAGTGGATGAGTGGGTGAGTGGGTGAGTGGATGAGTGGGTGAGTGGGTAGATGAGTGAGTGGGTGAGTGGATGAGTGGGTAGATGAGTGAGTGGGTGAGTGAGTGGATGAGTGAGTGGGTAGATGAGTGGGTGAGTGAGTAGGCGAGTGAGTGGATGAGTGGGTGAGTGGGTAGATGAGTGAGTGGGTAATTGAGTGGGTGAGTGAGTGGGTGAGTGGATGAGTGGCTGGGTGAGTGTGTGAGTGGATGAGTGGATGAGTGGGTGAGTGAGTGGATGAGTGGGTGAGTGGGTGAGTGGGTGGGTGAGTGGGTGGGTGGGTGAGTGGGTGGGTGAGTGGATGAGTGGATGAGTGGGTGAGTGGGTGAGTGAGTGGGTGGGTGAGTGAGTGGGTGGGTGAGTGAGTGGATGAGTGGGTAATTGAGTGGGTGAGTGGGTGAGTGAGTGGATGAATGGATGAGTGGCTGGGTGAGTGAGTGGGTAGATGAGTGGGTGAGTGGGTAGGCGAGTGAGTGGATGAGTGGGTGAGT
Organism: Lampetra fluviatilis; assembly: GCF_964198595.1. Lineage (NCBI taxonomy): Eukaryota > Metazoa > Chordata > Hyperoartia > Petromyzontiformes > Petromyzontidae > Lampetra > Lampetra fluviatilis. Next base: position 9,409,995 of record NC_136329.1, read on the forward strand.
GGGTGAGTGAGTGGATGAGTGGGTGAGTGGCTGGGTGAGTGGATGAGTGGATGAGTGGGTGAGTGAGTAGGCGAGTGAGTGAGTGAGCTGGTGAGTGAGTGAGCTGGTGAGTGAGTGAGCTGGTGAGTGAGTGAGCTGGTGAGTGAGTGAGCTGGTGAGTGAGTGGGTGAGTGAGTGGATGAGTGGGTAAGTGAGTGGGTGAGTGGGTGAGTGGGTGAGTGGGTGAGTGGGTGAGTGGATGAGTGGGTGTGTGAGTGTGTGAGTGGATGAGTGTGTGAGTGGATGAGTGGGTGAGTGAGTGGGTGGGTGGATGAGTGGATGAGTGAGTGGGTGAGTGAGTGGATGAGTGGGTGAGTGGGTGAGTGGGTGAGTGGATGAGTGGGTGTGTGAGTGTGTGAGTGGATGAGTGTGTGAGTGGATGAGTGGGTGAGTGAGTGGGTGGGTGAGTGGCTGGGTGAGTGTGTGAGTGAGTGGGTGAGTGAGTGGGTGAGTGAGTGGGTGAGTGAGTAGGCGAGTGAGTGGATGAGTGGGTGAGTGGGTGAGTGAGTGGATGAGTGGCTGGGTGAGTGTGTGAGTGGATGAGTGGATGAGTGGGTGAGTGGGTGAGTGAGTGGATGAGTGGGTGAGTGGCTGGGTGAGTGGATGAGTGGGTGAGTGAGTAGGCGAGTGAGTGAGTGAGCTGGTGAGTGAGTGAGCTGGTGAGTGAGTGAGCTGGTGAGTGAGTGAGTGAGTGAGTGGGTGAGTGAGTGAGTGGATGAGTGGGTAAGTGAGTGGGTGAGTGGATGAGTGGCTGGGTGAGTGTGTGAGTGGATGAGTGAGTGGATGAGTGAGTGGGTGAGTGAGTGGATGAGTGAGTGGATGAGTGGGTGAGTGGGTGAGTGGGTGTGTGAGTGTGTGAGTGTGTGAGTGTGTGAGTGGATGAGTGGGTGAGTGAGTGGGTGGGTGAGTGGCTGGGTGAGTGGCTGGGTGAGTGTGTGAGTGAGTCGGTGAGTGAGTGAGTGAGTGGGTGAGTGGGTGAGTGAGTGAGTGGATGAGTGGGTAAGTGAGTGGGTGAGTGGGTGAGTGGATGAGTGAGTGGGTGAGTGAGTGGATGAGTGGGTGAGTGGGTGAGTGAGTGGGTGGGTGAGTGGCTGGGTGAGTGTGTGAGTGAGTGGGTGAGTGAGTGGGTGGGTGAGTGGCTGGGTGAGTGTGTGAGTGAGTGTGTGAGTGAGTGTGTGAGTGAGTGAGTGGGTGAGTGAGTAGGCGAGTGAGTTACCCATGGGGAATTCTTCTGCCTGCCTCGCCTGGAGATCAGAATCATCGCACCTTTCCACCTTGATCTGGCGGTTCATCCATCTCCTCTCATCCTCTCCTCCACCACCTCCTCCACCTCCTCCACCTCCTCCACCTCCTCCTCCACCTCCTCCACCTCCTCCTCCACCTCCTCCACCTCCTCCTCTTCCAACATCGTCATTGTCATCAGCATTGCTGGACATCACAGACTCCGTCTGGCCGAGGCACCTACAGCGTCATCACTGACAAGCACACACAGAGACTCACTCACTCACCCACTCACTCACTCACTCACTCACCCACTCACTCACTCACTCACCAGCTCACTCACTCACTCACTCACCCACTCACTCACTCACCCACTCACTCACTCACCAGCTCACTCACTCACCCACTCACTCACTCACTCACCCACTCACTCACTCACTCACCAGCTCACTCACTCACCCACTCACTCACTCACCCACTCACTCACTCACCCACTCACTCACCAGCTCACTCACTCACCCACTCACTCACTCACCAGCTCACTCACTCACCCACTCACTCACTCACTCACCCACTCACTCACTCACTCACCCACTCACTCACACACTCACTCACCAGCTCACTCACTCACCCACTCACTCACTCACCAGCTCACTCACTCACCCACTCACTCACCCACTCACTCACTCACCAGCTCACTCACTCACCAGCTCACTCACTCACCCACTCACTCACTCACTCACCCACTCACTCACTCACCCACTCACTCACACACTCACCCACTCACTCACTCACTCACCCACTCACTCACTCACTCACCAGCTCACTCACTCACCAGCTCACTCACTCACCAGCTCACTCACTCACTCACCCACTCACTCACCAGCTCACTCACTCACTCACTCACTCACCCACTCACTCACACACTCACTCACCAGCTCACCAGCTCACTCACTCGCCAGCTCACTCACCCACTCACTCACTCACCCACTCACTCACCAACTCACTCACCCACTCACTCACTCACCCACTCACCAACTCACTCACTAACACGCTCACGCACTGACAAGATCACTCATCCACCCACTAACTCACCCGCTCACTCACTCACTCACTCACCCACTCACCCACTCACTCACACACTCACTCACCAGCTCACTCACTCACCCACTCACTCACTCACCAGCTCACTCACTCACCCACTCACTCACCCACTCACTCACTCACCAGCTCACTCACTCACCAGCTCACTCACTCACCCACTCACTCACTCACTCACCCACTCACTCACTCACCCACTCACTCACACACTCACCCACTCACTCACTCACTCACCCACGCACTCACTCACTCACCCACTCACTCACCCATCCACTCACTCACTCACTCACCCACTCACTCACCCATCCACCCACTCACTCACTCACCCATCCACTCACCCACTCACTCACCCACTCACTCACTCACCCACTCACTCACTCACCCAATCACTCACCCATCCACTCACTCACTCACCCACTCACTCACCCATCCACCCACTCACTCACTCACCCATCCACTCACCCACTCACTCACCCACTCACTCACCCATCCACCCACTCACTCACCCACTCACTCACTCACCCACTCACTCACTCACCCACTCACTCACTCACTCACCCATCCACCCACTCACTCACTCACTCACCCATCCACTCACCCACCCACCCACTCACTCACCCACTCACTCACTCACCCACTCACTCACTCACCCACTCACTCACCCACTCACTCACTCACTCACCCACTCACTCACTCACTCACCAGCTCACTCACTCACCCACTCACTCACTCACCCACTCACTCACTCACCCACTCACTCACCAGCTCACTCACTCACCCACTCACTCACTCACCAGCTCACTCACTCACCCACTCACTCACTCACTCACCCACTCACTCACTCACTCACCCACTCACTCACACACTCACTCACCAGCTCACTCACTCACCCACTCACTCACTCACCAGCTCACTCACTCACCCACTCACTCACCCACTCACTCACTCACCAGCTCACTCACTCACCAGCTCACTCACTCACCCACTCACTCACTCACTCACCCACTCACTCACTCACCCACTCACTCACACACTCACCCACTCACTCACTCACCCACTCACTCACTCACTCACCAGCTCACTCACTCACCAGCTCACTCACTCACCAGCTCACTCACTCACTCACCCACTCACTCACCAGCTCACTCACTCACTCACTCACCCACTCACTCACACACTCACTCACCAGCTCACCAGCTCACTCACTCGCCAGCTCACTCACCCACTCACTCACTCACCCACTCACTCACCAACTCACTCACCCACTCACTCACTCACCCACTCACCAACTCACTCACTAACACGCTCACGCACTGACAAGATCACTCATCCACCCACTAACTCACCCGCTCACTCACTCACTCACTCACCCACTCACTCACCCATCCACCCGCTCACTCACTCACTCACCCACTCACTCACCCATCCACCCGCTCACTCACTCACTCACCCGCTTACTCACTCACTCACCCACTCACTCACCCACTCACTCACTCACCCACTCACTCACTCACTCACCCACCCACTCACTCACCCATCCACCCGCTCACTCACTCACCCATCCACCCGCTCACTCACTCACCCATCCACCCACTCACTCACCCATCCACTCACCCACTCACTCACCCACTCACTCACCCACTCACTCACTCACCCACGCACTCACTCACTCACCCACTCACTCACCCATCCACTCACTCACTCACTCACCCCACTCACTCACCCATCCACCCACTCACTCACTCACCCATCCACTCACCCACTCACTCACCCACTCACTCACTCACCCACTCACTCACTCACCCAATCACTCACCCATCCACTCACTCACTCACCCACTCACTCACCCATCCACCCACTCACTCACTCACCCATCCACTCACCCACTCACTCACCCACTCACTCACCCATCCACCCACTCACTCACCCACTCACTCACTCACCCACTCACTCACTCACCCACTCACTCACTCACTCACCCATCCACCCACTCACTCACTCACTCACCCATCCACTCACCCACCCACCCACTCACTCACCCCACTCACTCACCCATCCACCCACTCACCCATCCACTCACCCACTCACCCACTCACTCACTCACCCACCCACTCACTCACTCACTCACTCACCCACTCACTGACCCGCTCACTCACCCATCCACCCACTCACCCACCCGCTCACTCACCCATTCACCCACTCACCCATCCGCTCACTCACCCATTCACCCACTCACCCACCCGCTCACTCACTCACTCACCCGCTCACTCACCCGTTCACTCACCCATCCACTCGCTCATCCGCTCACTCACCCATCCACTCACTCACCCGCTCACCCGCTCACTCACCCGCTCACCCGCTCACTCACTCACCCACCCGCTCACTCACCCACTCACCGATCCACCCACTCACCCATCCACCCACTCACTCACTCACCCACCCACCCACTCGCCCACTCACCCACCCGCTCACTCACCCGCTCACTCACCCACTCACTCACCCACTCACTCACCCACTCACTCACTCACCCACTCACCCATCCACTCACCCACTCACTCACCCACTCACTCACTCACCCACTCACTCACTCACTCACCCACCCACTCACTCACCCACTCACTGACCCCGCTCACTCACCCATCCACCCACTCACCCACCCGCTCACTCACCCATTCACCCACTCACCCATCCGCTCACTCACCCATTCACCCACTCACCCACCCGCTCACTCACTCACTCACCCGCTCACTCACCCGTTCACTCGCCCATCCACTCGCTCATCCGCTCACTCACCCATCCACTCACTCACCCGCTCACCCGCTCACTCACTCGCTCACCCGCTCACCCATCCACCCACTCACCAACCCGCTCACTCACCCCACCCGCTCACTCACCCACTCACCGATCCACCCTCTCACCCATCCACCCACTCACTCACTCACCCACCCACCCACCCACTCGCCCACTCACCCACCCGCTCACTCACCCGCTCACTCACCCACCCACTCACCCATCCACTCGCTCATCCGCTCACCCACTGTCCACAGGCCGCCCCGACTCTGCATAGGAAGTGGATTGTGGCTGAAATGCGGGCCCCGGAACCTGCATCGGAAATGGGCGGGGCTCCCCCCTCGGGGCCCCGCCCCTGTGGATGATGGAATGGGCGGGGCTCCCTCCTCGAGGCCCCGCCCCTGTGGATGATGGAATGGGCGGGGCTTCCCCCTCGAGACCCCGCCCCTGTGGATGGAGGAGTGGGCGGGGCTCCCTCCTCGAGGCCCCCCCCCCTGTGGATGATGGAGTGGGCGGGGCTCCCTCCTCGAGGCCCCGCCCCTGTGGATGATGGAGTGGGCGGGGCTCCCCCCTCGGGGCCCCGCCCCTGTGGATGGAGGAGTGGGCGGGGCTCCCCCCTCGGGGCCCCGCCCCTGTGGATGATGGAGTGGGCGGAGCTCCCCCCTCGGGGCCCCGCCCCTGTGGATGGAGGAGTGGGCGGGGCTCCCTCCTCGAGGCCCCGCCCCTGTGGATGATGGAGTGGGCGGGGCTCCCCCCTCGGGGCCCCGCCCCTGTGGATGATGGAGTGGGCGGAGCTCCCCCCTCGGGGCCCCGCCCCTGTGGATGGAGGAGTGGGCGGGGCTCCCTCCTCGAGGCCCCGCCCCTGTGGATGATGGAGTGGGCGGGGCTCCCCCCTCGGGGCCCCGCCCCTGTGGATGATGGAGTGGGCGGGGCTCCCCCCTCGAGGCCCCGCCCCTGTGGATGGAGGAGTGGGCGGGGCTCCCCCCTCGAGGCCCCGCCCCTGTGGATGGAGGAGTGGGGCGGGGCTCCCTCCTCGAGGCCCCGCCCCGTGGATAAGAATATGATAGAGGAGTGGGCGGGGCTCCCTCCTCGAGGCCCCGCCCCTGTGGATGGAGGAGTGGGCGGGGCTCCCTCCCTCGAGGCCCCGCCCCTGTGGATGGCGGAGTGGGGCGGGCCGCTCGAGTGGGGCCCCGAACCCTGAATCGCGCCGCCTCACCCCCCCGGACTCTGAATCACCTCCCTCGCAGTCTCCCCCCTCCACCCCCCCGTGCATCCCTCCCCGTCTGTCTCCCTCCCTGTCTCTCCCCCTGTCTCTCTCCCTGTCTCTCTCCTTCTCCATCCCTGTCTCTCTCCCTCCCTGTCTCTCCCCCTGTCTCTCTCCCTGTGTCCCCCTGTCTCTCTGTGTAATCACCATCACGATCTATCCACTGCTGGATGGAGGAGACGACGAGTGTTGTGGTGGTGGTGGAGCGGTGGTGGTGGGGGGCGGGTGGGGGTGGTGGTTGTGGTGGTGGTGGAGCGGTGGTGGTGGTTTGGGTGGTTGTGGTGGTGGTGGAGCGGTGGTGGTTGTGGTGGTGGGGGGAGCGGTGGTGGTGGTTTGGGTGGTTGTGGTGGTGGTGGAGCGGTGGTGGTGGTGGTTGTGGTAGTGGGGGGAGCGGTGGTGCAGTGCTCAGCGCTGCGAACCCGGTGACCCGAGTTCGCTCCCAGCTCACAGCCACCCACAGCACCGCCAGCGATTCTCTGAACCGATCCTGGGCCTCCCGTAGACTGACTCGGCCTCAACTGAGTAGCTGCAGCTACAGACTACTCACGTTCCTTCCCTTTGTTAATGTGACCCCTACCCCCTCCCTTTGATGCTGCTAATCCTGCATCATGCACGGGGGCAAAACATAACTTTAAACCCCCCGCCAAACCTACTACGCATTTCACAAGTAGCACTAATCGCATATCTGCATTTCCCATAAATATGCTAAAATCCTCTTGATATGCAAATTATTTGGTCAAGGCGCCCTTCCCCCCTCCATCCCAGCAGCTTCAATAGTCGCTCCAAGCCTGGGGCTTGTCATTCAGACTGTCGTCTCGACAGACCTGTTCTTCACCTGATGATGATTGCTTGTGTTGCAATCGAAACGTCGTGAGAATTTTAGTGTTTTATTTTATTATTTTATTACTTCCCTTCTACGTGAAGACTTTACCGAAAGAACCAAGAAGATGAATTCCTGCTGCAGTCACGAAAGAAGCTTTACATCGACATTGAGAAGCTGGTGTCGCGGTGTAGTGCAGTAAACATGGCTACCACTGGGGAGACAAAGGCGGCCGGGCGTGGTGCTGGCCACCCACCCCTCGTGTGCCAGTCCCAGCATCCAGAGCTGCTGCTGCTGCTCGCTACCAACAACACCACGACGATGGTGATGGTGGTGGTGATGGTGGTGATGGTGGTGATGGTGATGGTAGTGGTGATGGTGGTGATGATGGTGATTGTGATGGTAGTGATGGTGGTGGTAGTGATGGTGGTGGTGATAGTGATGGTAGTGATGGTGGTGATAGTGATGATAGTGATGATGATAGTGATGATGGTGGTGGTGATGGTAGTGGTGGTGATGATGGTGATAGTGGTGGTGATGGTGGTGGTAATGGTGATGATGGTAGTGGTGGTGGTGATGATAGTGATGATGGTGATGATAGTAGTGATAGTAGTGATGGTGGTGATGGTGGTGATGGTAGTGGTGATGGTGGTGATGATGGTGGAGGTGACGGTGGTGGTGATGGTAGTGGTGATGATGGTGGAGGTGATGGTGGAGGTGATGGTGGTGGTGATGATGGTGGTGGTGATGATGATGATGGTAGTGGTGATGGTGGTGATGATGATGGTGGTGGTGATGATGATGATGGACATGGTGGTGGTGATGATGGTGGTGATGTCTCTAACCCAGCGGAAAGGCAATTACGAAACCAGCGACACGAGGACGAGTTTGGTTCTTTTTACTCAGAAGTCTCTCACCAGCAACAACATCAACATCACCATCAGCACCATCAGCACCAACATCAACAGCGCCACCAACATCACCACCATCATCACCACCATCAGCACCCTCACCACCATCAGTCGCTCACAGCCAAAGAAACAAATTGGTTTGACTCGTGGGGGCGTGGCTTAGAGGCAGCGGGGGGCGTGGCCTGCACCTCCAGTGGGCGTGGCCTACAACCTGGTGGGCGTGGCATGCACATCAAGTGGGCGGGGCTCGCAATTAGTGGGCGTGGCTTAATAGGTCCGTTGCTTCCAGGGGTCTATTGGGCGTGGCCTACAACCTGGTGGGCGTGGCCCTACAACCTAGTGGGCGTGGCCTACAACCTGGTGGGCGTGGCATGCACATCCAGTGGGCGGGGCTCGCAATTAGTGGGCGTGGCTTAATAGGTCCGTTGCTTCCGGGGGTCTATTGGGCGTGGCCTACAACCTGGCGGGCGTGGCCTACAACCTGGCGGGCGTGGCCTACAACCTGGTGGGCGTGGCCTACAACCTAGTGGGCGTGGCCTACCACCTGGTGGGCGTGGCCTACAACCTGGTGGGCATGGCCTACAACCTAGTGGGCGTGGCCTACCACCTGGTGGGCATGGCCTACAACCTAGTGGGCGTGGCCTACCACCTGGTGGGCGTGGCCTACGACCTGGTGGGCGTGGCTAGTCGCTGGAGGCCCCGCCTCCTGTGACTCCACCCCCGCCTCCTGCCCCTCCTCCCCCCCCCGGCCCCCCTCCCCCCCCTGCCCCCCCTCCCCCTCCTCCGTGTTTCTTGATTTTCCGTTCCCAGAGCCTCTGCTGGTCCGAGAATCCGTGCTTGCCCTTGTTGAACGAGTTGGGTCCAGCAGAGGTGGGGGTCTCTCTACAGAGACGAAGGGAGACACACACAGAGATACAGACAGAGACACACACAGAGAGACACACAGAGACACACACAGATATACAGACAGAGACACAGACAGAGACACAGAGAGACACACACAGACAGAGACACACAGGACAGAGACAGAGAGACACACACAGACAGAGACACAGACAGAGACAGAGAGAGACGCTCACCGTCCAATATTCTTCATCCGCATCTTCGCTTCTGGCGGCATCTCCTCTGGTTCACTCTGGCGAGAGACAGAGACACACGGAGAGAGACACACAGAGACACACACAGACACCCCCCCCACGTCACCCCCCCCCACGTCACCCCGTGTGTCACCCCCCCCCCACGTCACCCCCCCCCTCACCCCCCCCCCCACGTCACCCCCCCCCCACGTCACCCCCCCCCTCACCCCTCCCACGTCACCCCCCCACGTCACCCCCCCCCTCACCCCCCCCCCCACGTCACCCCCCCCCTCGTCACCCCCCCCCTCACCCCTCCCACGTCACCCCCCCCCCACGTCACCCCCCCCCCCCCCACGTCACCCCCCCCCTCACCCCCCCCCTCACCCCCCCCACGTCACCCCCCCCCCTCACCCCCCCCACGTCACCCCCCCCCTCACCCCCCCCCTCACCCCCCCCCACGTCACCCCCCCCCTCACCCCCCCCACGTCACCCTGTGTATCACCCCCCCCCTCACCCCCCCCACGTCACCCCCCCCCCTCACCCCCCCCCTCACACCCCCCCCACGTCACCCTGTGTATCACCCCCCCCCTCACCCCCCCCACGTCACCCCCCCCCTCACCCCCCCCACGTCACCCCCCCCCCTCACCCCCCCCCTCACCCCCCCCACGTCACCCTGTGTATCACCCCCCCCCTCACCCCCCCCACGTCACCCCCCCCCCTCACCCCCCCCCTCACCCCCCCCACGTCACCCTGTGTATCACCCCCCCCCTCACCCCCCCCACGTCACCCCCCCCCTCACCCCCCCCACGTCACCCCCCCCCTCACCCCCCCCACGTCACCCTGTGTATCACCCCCCCCCTCACCCCCCCCACGTCACCCCCCCCCTCACCCCCCCCACGTCACCCCCCCCCTCACCCCCCCCACGTCACCCTGTGTATCACCCCCCCCCTCACGTCGCTCTCCGTGTTGAAGGCGGCTGCCACGGAGGCCACTTTGGGTGAGAGGGACGCTGAACCCTCCCGCAGCTTCTGCACTCCACAGGGGGGAGGAGGGGGGGGGGGAGAGGGGGGGGGAGATGATGATGCTGCTGATGATGCTGATGACGCTGATGATGATGATGCTGCTGCTGATGATGATGATGCAGATGCTGATGATGACGCAGATGCTGATGATGACGCAGATGCTGATGATGCTGCTGATGATGCTGCTGCTGATGATGCTGCTGCTGCTGATGATGCTGCTGATGATGATGCTGCTGATGATGATGAAGACACTGCTGATGATGATGCAGCTGATGATGCTGCTGATGATGACGCTGATGATGACGCTGATGATGACGCTGCTGCTGATGATGATGCTGATGACGCCGCTGCTTCTACTACTACTACTGCTGATATGTTTATCTCTGATGCTGATGGCACTACTACCCCTGCTGATGATGCTCCTACTGATGACACTGCTACTGTTGATGCTGCTGATGCTGCTGATGACACTGCTGATGCTGATAACACTGTGCTGATAACACTGCTGATGCTGAAGACACTGCTGATGCTGAAGACATGGCTGATGCTGATAACACTGCTGATGCTGATAACACTGCTGATGCTGATAACACTGCTGATGCTGATAACACTGCTGATGCTGAAGACACTGCTGATGCTGATAACACTGCTGATGCTGAAGACATGGCTGCTGCTACTACTGCTGATGCTGAAGACACTGCTGATGCTGAAGACACTGCTGATGCTGAAGACACTGCTGATGCTGAAGACACTGCTGATGCTGAAGACACTGCTGATGCTGAAGACACTGCTGATGCTGAAGACACTGCTGATGCTGAAGACATGGCTGCTGCTACTACTGCTGATGCTGAAGACACTGCTGATGCTGAAGACACTGCTGATGCTGAAGACACTGCTGATGCTGAAGACACTGCTGATGCTGAAGACACTGCTGATGCTGAAGACACTGCTGATGCTGAAGACACTGCTGATGCTGAAGACACTGCTGATGCTACTACTGCTGATGCTGAAGACACTGCTGATGCTGAAGACACTGCTGATGCTGAAGACACTGCTGATGCTGAAGACACTGCTGATGCTGAAGACACTGCTGATGCTGAAGACACTGCTGATGCTGAAGACACTGCTGATGCTGAAGACACTGCTGATGCTGAAGACACTGCTGATGCTGAAGACACTGCTGATGCTGAAGACACTGCTGATGCTGAAGACATGGCTGCTGCTACTACTGCTGATGCTGAAGACACTGCTGATGCTGAAGACACTGCTGATGCTGAAGACATGGCTGCTGCTACTACTGCTGATGCTGAAGACACTGCTGATGCTGAAGACACTGCTGATGCTGAAGACACTGCTGATGCTGAAGACACTGCTGATGCTGAAGACATGGCTGCTGCTACTACTGCTGATGCTGAAGACACTGCTGATGCTGAAGACACTGCTGATGCTGAAGACACTGCTGATGCTGAAGACACTGCTGATGCTGAAGACACTGCTGATGCTGAAGACACTGCTGATGCTGAAGACACTGCTGATGCTGAAGACACTGCTGATGCTACTACTGCTGATGCTGAAGACACTGCTGATGCTGAAGACACTGCTGATGCTGAAGACACTGCTGATGCTGAAGACACTGCTGATGCTGAAGACACTGCTGATGCTGAA
>NC_136329.1:9422103-9473289 GCF_964198595.1 Lampetra fluviatilis
CCGCCTCACGCCCCGGACTCTGAATCACCTCCCTCGCAGTCTCCCCCCTCCACCCCCCCCGTGCATCCCTCCCCGTCTGTCTCCCTCCCTCTCTCCCTCCGTCTCCCTCCCTGTCTGTCTCCCCGTGTCTTTTCCCCCTGTCTCTCTCCTTCTCCCTCCCTGTCTCTCTCCCTCCCTGTCTCTCCCCCTGTCTCTCTCCCTGTGTCCCCCCTGTCTCTCTGTGTAATCACCATCACGATCTATCCACTGCTGGATGGAGGAGACGAGTGTTGTGGTGGTGGTGGAGCGGTGGTGGTGGGGGGCGGGTGGGGGTGGTGGTTGTGGTGGTGGTGGTGGAGCGGTGGTGGTGGTTTGGGTGGTTGTGGTGGTGGTGGAGCGGTGGTGGTTGTGGTGGTGGGGGAGCGGTGGTGGTGGTTTGGGTGGTTGTGGTGGTGGTGGAGCGGTGGTGGTTGTGGTAGTGGGGGGAGCGGTGGTGCAGTGCTCAGCGCTGCGAACCCGGCGACCCGAGTTCGCTCCCAGCTCACAGCCACCCACAGCACCGCCAGCGATTCTCTGAACCGATCCTGGGCCTCCCGTAGACTGACTCGGCCTCAACTGAGTAGCTGCAGCTACAGACTACTCACGTTCCTTCCCTTTGTTAATGTGACCCCTCCCTTTGATGCTGCTAATCCTGCATCATGCACGGGGGCAAAACATAACTTTAAACCCCCCGCCAAACCTACTACGCATTTCACAAGTAGCACTAATCGCATATCTGCATTTCCCATAAATATGCTACAAATCCTCTTGATATGCAAATTATTTGGTCAAGGCGCCCTTCCCCCCTCCATCCCAGCAGCTTCAATAGTCGCTCCAAGCCTGGGGCTTGTCATTCAGACTGTCGTCTCGACAGACCTGTTCTTCACCTGATGATGATTGCTTGTGTTGCAATCGAAACGTCGTGAGAATTTTAGTGTTTTATTTTTATTATTTTATTACTTCCCTTCTACGTGAAGACTTTACCGAAAGAACCAAGAAGATGAATTCCTGCTGCAGTCACGAAAGAAGCTTTACATCGACATTGAGAAGCTGGTGTCGCGGTGTAGTGCAGTAAACATGGCTACCACTGGGGAGACAAAGGCGGCCGGGCGTGGTGCTGGCCACCCACCCCTCGTGTGCCAGTCCCAGCATCCAGAGCTGCTGCTGCTGCTCGCTACCAACAACACCACGACGATGGTGATGGTGGTGGTGATGGTGGTGATGGTGATGGTAGTGGTGATGGCGGTGATGATGGTGATTGTGATGGTAGTGATGGTGGTGGTAGTGATGGTGGTGGTGATAGTGATGGTAGTGATGGTGGTGATAGTGATGATAGTGATGATGATAGTGATGATGGTGGTGGTGATGGTAGTGGTGGTGATGATGGTGATAGTGGTGGTGATGGTAATGGTGATGATGGTAGTGGTGGTGGTGATGATAGTGATGATGGTGATGATAGTAGTGATAGTAGTGATGGTGGTGATGGTGGTGATGGTAGTGGTGATGGTGGTGATGATGGTGGAGGTGACGGTGGTGGTGATGGTAGTGGTGATGATGGTGGAGGTGATGGTGGTGGTGATGATGGTGGTGGTGATGATGATGATGATGGTAGTGGTGATGGTGGTGATGATGATGGTGGTGATGATGATGATGATGGACATGGTGGTGGTGATGATGGTGGTGATGTCTCTAACCCAGCGGAAAGGCAATTACGAAACCAGCGACACGAGGACGAGTTTGGTTCTTTTTACTCAGAAGTCTCTCACCAGCAACAACATCAACATCACCATCAGCACCATCAGCACCAACATCAACAGCGCCACCAACATCACCACCATCATCATCACCACCATCATCATCACCACCATCAGCACCCTCACCACCATCAGTCGCTCACAGCCAAAGAAACAAATTGGTTTGACTCGTGGGGGCGTGGCTTAGAGGCAGCGGGGGCGTGGCCTGCACCTCCAGTGGGCGTGGCCTACAACCTGGTGGGCGTGGCATGCAAATCAAGTGGGCGGGGCTCGCAATTAGTGGGCGTGGCTTAATAGGTCCGTTGCTTCCAGGGGTCTATTGGGCGTGGCCTACAACCTAGTGGGCGTGGCCTACAACCTGGTGGGCGTGGCATGCACATCCAGTGGGCGGGGCTCGCAATTAGTGGGCGTGGCTTAATAGGTCCGTTGCTTCCGGGGGTCTATTGGGCGTGGCCTACAACCTGGCGGGCGTGGCCTACAACCTGGCGGGCGTGGCCTACAACCTGGTGGGCGTGGCCTACAACCTAGTGGGCGTGGCCTACAACCTGGTGGGCGTGGCCTACAACCTGGTGGGCATGGCCTACAACCTAGTGGGCGTGGCCTACCACCTGGTGGGCGTGGCCTACCACCTGGTGGGCGTGGCTAGTCGCTGGAGGCCCCGCCTCCTGTGACTCCACCCCCGCCTCCTGCCCCTCCTCCCCCCCCCGGCCCCCCTCCCCCCCCCTGCCCCCCCTCCCCCTCCTCCGTGTTTCTTGATTTTCCGTTCCCAGAGCCTCTGCTGGTCCGAGAATCCGTGCTTGCCCTTGTGAACGAGTTGGGTCCAGCAGAGGTGGGGGTCTCTCTACAGAGACGAAGGGAGACACACACAGAGATACAGACAGAGACACACACAGAGAGACACACAGAGACACACATAGATATACAGACAGAGACACAGACAGAGACACAGAGAGACACACACAGACAGAGACACACAGACAGAGACAGAGAGACACACACAGACAGAGACACAGACAGAGACAGAGAGAGACGCTCACCGTCCAATATTCTTCATCCGCATCTTCGCTTCTGGCGGCATCTCCTCTGGTTCACTCTGGCGAGAGACAGAGACACACGGAGAGAGACACACGGAGAGAGACACACAGAGACACACACAGACACCCCCCCCCACGTCACCCCCCCCACGTCACCCCGTGTGTCACCCCCCCCCACGTCACCCCCCCCCTCACCCCCCCCCCACGTCACCCCCCCCCTCACCCCTCCCACGTCACCCCCCCCCCTCACCCCCCCACGTCACCCTGTGTATCACCCCCCCCCTCACCCCCCCCACGTCACCCCCCCCCCCCACGTCACCCCCCCCCCACGTCACCCCCCCCCTCACCCCTCCCACGTCACCCCCCCCCCACACGTCACCCCCCCACGTCACCCCCCCCCTCACCCCCCCCCCCACGTCACCCCCCCCCTCGTCACCCCCCCCCTCGTCACCCCCCCCCTCGTCACCCCCCCCTCGTCACCCCCCCCTCACCCCTCCCACGTCACCCCCCCCCCACGTCACCCCCCCCCTCACCCCCCCCACGTCACCCCCCCCCTCACCCCCCCCACGTCACCCCCCCCCTCACCCCCCCCCTCACCCCCCCACGTCACCCCCCCCCCCTCACCCCCCCCACGTCACCCTGTGTATCACCCCCCCCCTCACCCCCCCCCACGTCACCCCCCCCCTCACCCCCCCCCCTCACCCCCCCCACGTCACCCCCCCCCTCACCCCCCCCACGTCACCCTGTGTATCACCCCCCCCCCTCACGTCGCTCTCCGTGTTGAAGGCGGCTGCCACGGAGGCCACTTTGGGTGAGAGGGACGCTGAACCCTCCCGCAGCTTCTGCACTCCACAGGGGTGGGGGAGGGGGGGGGGGAGAGGGGGGGGGAGATGATGATGCTGCTGATGATGCTGATGATGCTGATGATGACGCTGCTGATGATGATGCTGCTGCTGATGATGATGATGCAGATGCTGATGATGACGCAGATGCTGATGATGCTGCTGATGATGCTGCTGCTGATGATGCTGCTGCTGCTGATGATGCTGCTGATGATGATGCTGCTGATGATGATGAAGACACTGCTGATGATGATGCAGCTGATGATGCTGCTGATGATGACGCTGATGATGACGCTGATGATGACGCTGCTGCTGATGATGATGCTGATGACGCCGCTGCTTCTACTACTACTACTGCTGATATGTTTATCTCTGATGCTGATGGCACTACTACCCCTGCTGATGATGCTCCTACTGATGACACTGCTACTGTTGATGCTGCTGCTACTGCTGATGACACTGCTGCTGATAACACTGCTGATGCTGAAGACACTGCTGATGCTGAAGACACTGCTGATGCTGAAGACACTGTTGATGCTGCTGCTACTGCTGATGACACTGCTGCTGATAACACTGCTGATGCTGATAACACTGCTGATGCTGAAGACACTGCTGATGCTGATAACACTGCTGATGCTGAAGACACTGCTGATGCTGAAGACACTGCTGATGCTGAAGACACTGCTGATGCTGAAGACACTGCTGATGCTGAAGACACTGCTGATGCTGAAGACACTGCTGATGCTGAAGACACTGCTGATGCTGAAGACACTGCTGATGCTGAAGACATGGCTGCTGCTACTACTGCTGATGCTCCTATTTGTGACACTGCTACTGCTGCTGATGCTGCTGTATGTCTGTGTGTGTCTGTGTGTGTGTGTCTGTGTGTGTGTGTGTCTGTCTGCGTGTGTCTGTGTGTGTCTGTCTGCGTGTGTCTGTCTGCGTGTGTCTGTCGGTGGGTGTACATGAGGACCCCATTCAAACCCATATTGGCCTGGTCTCGGCTAGCTGATGAAAGTTGCGAGGATTTCATCATCGCTTGCGGCTGGGGTTGGCATCGTCCCCCACTCCTCCTGATGTCGAGGGTAAATGGGCGAGGTTTAGGACTGTGACTCATGCAGCTGCAATGGCTGCGTTGGGTACACGGTCCAGACCTCCCCAGACACCCTGGCTGACAGAGGAGGTGTTCAGGATGGCTGAGAAAAAGCGACAGGCCCACTCTCATCGGCTACAGCATCCCACGTCAGAGAATGAGGAGGCTTACCGCAGCCTTCGCTCGGAGGTACGGAGAGCCGTGAGGCGCTGCAAGGATGGGTGGTGGTCGCGGGTTGCTGAGGAGATGGAGTCTGCCTCAGTGGCCCGCGATCACAAATCACTCTTTAACTCCATCAAAAAAGTAACCTGCATCGCCAAACCTATCACCATCGTTAGGGGAAAGAACGGTGATCCAATCAATCTCCGACCCCCAGGAACAGGTTTGCAGATTTGCTGAGCATTTCTGTGAGGTCCTGGCGGAGGGGAAATCCCTCAGCCAGGAAAACATCGTGGGGCAAAGTGGGGATCGTCAACCATCTGACGTATCCTGATCTGGTGATTGTTGGAGGCGCTGCTGCTGAACTTGGAGCTTGCCACTAAGAGGTGGGATCTTACCATCAGCCCCACCAAAACTAGGCACCTGCCTCAGTATTTTGTACCATCAGACACTCCACCCCCTCAGCTCCCCATTGGTGATGGGGCAGTTGTGGAGAGAGTGGAGAGTTTCCCCCCATACCTGGGCAGTGTGCTCATGACCGGCTCCAGTTTGACAGCAGAGGTCTCACTCCGAATCAGTCGGGCGGCAATATCTTTTCATCGGTTGCGTAACGCCGTGTGGAAGCTACCTGGTCTGTCGCTCCGCACGAAGCTTTGGGTCTTCTCGGCCACGGTCATTCCCTCCCTTCTCTACGCTTGTGAAACGTGGACTCCTCTAATGGAACATCTTCGCCGGTTAGAAACATTTAGGCTGGCCTGCCTACGATGCATCCTGGGTTTAACCTGCAGGCTGGATTGTGTGAGGAGCTCACAAATTCTTGAAAGATCTGGGCAAAGTCCCATCGGTGAGCTCCTCCGGCAGGCAAGGCTGCGTTGGCTGGGTCATGTAGCCCGCATGCCCAGCCACCGCATGCCTAAACAGCTTTTGTTCGGCCGGATCGAGGGGGCTAAACGGACGCGGCACGGGCTAGAAAAGAGATGGAGTGATGTGGTACAGGAGGACGTGGAGCTGAGTGGACTTGCCGATGACTGGTACCAGCGGTGTCAATATCGGCCTCAGTGGAGGAGGCTCGTGAAGGACGCTACTGGGCAGTTGGAGGCAGTCGCCCTCCAACAACAACGGAGGGCGGAGGAGCGACGCTCACAACAACGAGCGGAGCGCCGGGTGGCTAAAGCACAGCAGGTTGGCACAGTAGGGGGCACAGGTGGTGCATCAGCCAGTCGTCTCGGTCATCTCGGTCAGTCGACCCGTGGCACCTGCTGGGTCTGCCCCGTGACCTCCTGCCAGCGGGCGTTCGACACTTCACGTGGCATTAAAAGTGCACCTGGCCTGGCACCGTGGTGACGTCACTTGGTGGTGACGTCACTTGGTGATGACGTCACTTGGTGGTGACGTCACTTGGTGGTGACGTCACTTGGTGGTGACGTCACTTGGTGGTGACGTCACTTGGTGGTGACGTCACTTGGTGTGTGTGTCCCCGTGTCCCTGCTGCTCACCGTGGTGCCCAGGGAGATCTTGATCGCCCTGTGGGGGGGTCCCCCCGTCGCCTTGAACCCCAGCGGGGTCACCACGGGGGTCACCACGGGGGTCATCTTGGGCTTCTTGTGGGGTCGGAGGTCGCGGGGAGGGGGGGGAGGAGCCTCAACCCCCGCCCCCTCCTCCTCATCATCATCCTCGTCTCTGATTGGTCGGCCGGACTCGGGAGCTGTGATTGGCCGGCGCTTGTGTGGGCGGAGATCTGGCGGGGTGAGAGCGGCAAAGACAAAGCTGCCCCGGGTAGCTCGCGCCTCAGGGGCCGCGACAAACACTCCCCGGCCGCCTTTGTCTCCCCATGTTAAGAGATGGGGCGGGGGCGGGGCCACCCCCCCCCCGGTAGCTCGCGAGACGTCACGTGACGGGGGGCAGTGGGGGCTGTCGGGGGTGGGCTACGAGCCCCGGTCTCGCGCTCTCCGCTGATTGGTTGAAACTTACGGGGGGGGGGGGCGGCAAAAGTTGCGCGCGCTCGCGCTCACAGCTCCAACGTTAAATTATAGCAGCGGGGGGGGAGGGGATCAGTGGGGGGGGGGGTTACAGTCAAGTCTCGCGCTCTCACCTGATTGGTTGATACCGAGTGGGGGGGGGTTCGCGGGGGTGGGGGGGGCTGTTGGATGGCACGTTAAGCGGGGTGGGGTTGCGAGGGGGGGGGCTGTGGGGGGGGCAGAGGGGGGGGGCAGAGGGGGGGGCGCTCACCTCCGGCGCGCGCGCTGCCGCCGCTTTCCCGCGTGTCCGCCATTGTAGCCGCGATTATATATTTATTTAACGGTCATGCCCATATATGGAGCTTCCGGCGGACGTGACGTCAACCCTCCCGCGCTGTGAGGGGACCGCGGCAATTTGACCACTCGGCTTCTGAGAAACTTTAATGTTTTGAACTTGGCAGGAGAAATCCGATGATCTATGAAGCGCTTTCATTGTTTACAGAAGTCCAGTTAACACGCGATCGTGGCGCCAACGCACGTGGGACGGATACACAAATCACCCCCCCCGTGGTCGCGAGGAGGAACACCAACACACTCATTCATTCACTAATTCATTCACTAACTCATTCACTCACTCATAAACTCACTCATTCACTCACACACTCATTCACTCACTCACACTCATTCACTCACTCACACTCATTCACTCACACACTCATTCACTCACTCACACTCATTCACTCACTCACACTCATTCACTCACTCTCATTCACTCATTCACTCACACACTCATTCACTCACACACTCATTCACTCACTCACACTCATTCACACACTCATTCACTCACTCACACTCATTCACTCACACACTCGTTCATTCACTCACACACTCATTCACTCACTCACACTCATTCACTCACACACTCGTTCATTCACTCACACACTCATTCACTCACTCACACTCATTCACTCACACACTCGTTCATTCACTCACACACTCATTCACTCACACACTCGTTCATTCACTCACACTCATTCACACACTCACACACTCATTCACTCACTCACACTCATTCACACACTCATTCACACACTCATTCACTCACTCACACTCGTTCATTCACTCACACACTCGTTCATTCACTCACACACTCGTTCATTCACTCACACACTCACTCATTGACTCACTCAATCATTGACCACTCATTCACTCACTCATTGACCACTCATTCACATACTCGTTCCTTCACTCATTCACTCACCCAAAGATCCCCCGTGCAGCCTCCCCGAGGCTGAGTCAACCTAGGGGAGGCCCGGGACCGGTTCAGATAAAACAGCGCTAACCACTGCGCCACCGCTCCCCACTCACTCAGACTGCGCTAACCACTGCGCCACCGCTCCCCACTCACTCAGACTGCGCTAACCACTGCGCCACCGCTCCCCACTCACTCAGACTGCGCTAACCACTGCGCCACCGCTCCCCACTCACTCAGACTGCTCTAACCACTGCGCCACCGCTCCCCACCCACTCAGACTGCGTTAACCACTGCGCCACCGCTCCCCACCCACTCAGACTGCGTTAACCACTGCGCCACAGCTCCCCACCAACTCAGACTGCGCTAACCACTGCGCCACCGCTCCCCACCAACTCAGACTGCGCTAACCACTGCGCCACCGCTCCCCACCCACTCAGACTGCGCTAACCACTGCGCCACCGCTCCCCACTCACTCAGACTGCGCTAACCACTGCGCCACCGCTCCCCACCCACTCAGACTGCGCTAACCACTGCGCCACCGCTCCCAACACCCACAGGCCCCTTTGCGTAACGCAGAGCTTTTAAGGGACCGCGGCGAACGTGTTATTTTGTCGTGTGGGTCGTTTAGGGTCCGCGTCCAATTGACCAAATTTAAAATCCGTGACGGTTCGGCTCAGTACTGTACGTACTGTACGAGGGGAGTGACGGGTTTCGGTACCCGCACTGTACTCCGCCCCGCCTCTTCCGGTACAGACCCCGCCTCTTCCGGCGCAGGTCTCTATAGGTCTCTATGGGTCTCTATGGGTCTGGGTGTCTGTGGGTCTCTATGGGTCTCTATGGGTCTCTATAGGTCTCTATGGGTCTCTATGGGTCTGGGTGTCTGTGGGTCTCTATAGGTCTCTATGGGTCTCTATGGGTCTGGGTGTATGTGGGTCTCTATGGGTCTCTATAGGTCTCTATAGGTCTCTATGGGTCTGGGTGTCTGTGGGTCTCTATAGGTCTCTATGGGTTTCTATGGGTCTCTATGGGTCTGGGTGTCTGTGGGTCTCTATAGGTCTCTATGGGTTTCTATGGGTCTGGGTGTCTGTGGGTCTCTATGGGTCTCTATAGGTCTCTATAGGTCTCTATGGGTCTGGGTGTCTGTGGGTCTCTATAGGTCTCTATGGGTTTCTATGGGTCTCTATGGGTCTGGGTGTCTGTGGGTCTCTATGGGTCTCTATAGGTCTCTATAGGTCTCTATGGGTCTGGGTGTCTGTGGGTCTCTATAGGTCTCTATGGGTTTCTATGGGTCTCTATGGGTCTGGGTGTCTGTGGGTCTCAGGGTCTCTATGGGTGTCTCTGGGTCTCTATGTATGGAGTAGCGTATCGTGTCGATGAAGGGGACTGCACAGACTGTAACAACTGCAGGGGCATCTCACTCCTCGGTGTGATGCCGGGAAAGGTCTTGGCAAGGATGATTATTCAGCATCGCCTTGCCAGGCACGCTGAGGAGAGGCTTGCGGAGCCCCGAAAGTGGTTTTAGACCAGGGTGGTCCTGCACAGACGCGATATTTTCTGTCCGTCTGCTCCAGCAGAGTTGTAGGGAATTCCAACAAGACCTACATCTCTGCTTTATTGACTCGGTCAAGGCCTTTGATACCATCAATAGGCCTGGGCTCTGGGTTGTTCTTCGTGCTTTTGGAGTCCCTGAGTTTCTGCTCACAATGATTAAAGACCTTCATGATGGTGAACAGGCCCGGGTAAAACTACGTGGCCAGGAGTCGGAGCCATTCCCTGTACACCTTGTGAAGCCTCCGTGGCTGTACCAGAGGAATCTCCATCTGGTGCAGACACCATGGGAGGCTGGTCAATGCTGTGATGGCTCCCGATTGACCGATCTGGCAATATCTGCTCAGTGGCCCGCGATCACAAATCCCTGTTTAACTCCATCAAAAAAGTAACCTGTAGCGCCACACCTATCACCATCATTAGGAGAAAAAACGGTGATCCAATCTCCGACCGCCGGGAACAGGTTTGCAGATTTGCTGAGCATTTCTGTGAAGGTCCTGCGGGAGGGGAAATCCCTCAGCCAGGAAAACATCGTGGGGCAAAGTGGGGATGACCCTGCTGAGGCTGCGGTGCCTCAAATATTGGAAGAAGTCACCCCCTGTGAGTGGCTGGCTGAGGTGCCATCTGTTGAGGAAGTACTGAAGGCGATCCGGAGTCTGAGACCAGGAAAGGCACCGGGCAGAGATGATCTCCCAAGCGAAATGCTGAGGGAGGGTGGCGTTTGTGCACAGACTGCCCTACATGACATCATAACAGTCTGGACCACTGGACACTAACAACACCACCAACACCACCAACACCACCAACACCACCAACACAAACAACAGCAGTGCAAAGTATAGAGAGGCAAGCTTTAGCCACATCACTAAAAATGCTTATTAATCAAGTATATAAGTATACATTTGCATAAATACATCAATTCCCCAAAAGCTTTGGCAAGGCAGCAAAACAACAGCGAACACACGAAGGGGGGTTATCGCGAGAAATACATTTTTTTAAATATAATTCACACTCAAGGTGTCTGTGTGTTAGACGCCTAAGTATGGCCAGGAAAGGTTTTTCACGTGAAACCAAGTCTCGACCCTGATGACCCATCGACGTATCGTCCCATCACTCATCTCTCGAAGCTAGGCCTCGGCAAAGTAGGGTAAAAGTTGAAAGGAAAAAGCTACCTTTACCCCACCCTTTACCTTACCCCTTGGCATGTCGACACCTTTACCCTTTTAGCCGGTAAAAAGGGTAAATTACCTTACCTTGCTGAGGCCTACTCGAAGCTCTCTAAACTCTAATTCTAGATTTGAAGCTTTCGTGACTGCAAGGATTCATACTCTTAGTTCTTTCGGTAAAGTCACGAAGGTAAACAATTAAATTCAAATAAAACAATGAAAATCACGACGTTTTGTGTTGCCTCCGAAACGTCGTGATTTTTATTGTTTTACTCTCTAAACTCCTCGAAAGCCTCGCCCCGCTGAAACCCCACATCACCTCCTCCCCAAACGACTGCTTCTTCCTGTCAGCTCACCGTCGAAACGACTCCACAGAAACAGCACTCAGAGTGCTCCATGGCATCTGAATGGTTATTGACTCCGGCTCCATCGTGGCTCTTGTAAGTCTGGACATTTCATCGGCCTTGGACACCCTCAACCACTCGCTCTCCTTACTTCCCTCCTGAAATCCGACTTCGGTATATGCGGCTCAGCACTCAAGTGGATAGTTTAATACCTCTTCTTGGTTCTTTCGGTAAAGTCACGTAGAAGGGAAGTAATAAAATAATGAAAATAAAACATAATAAAATTATGTTTTCTTTTTATTGAAACATAATAAATTTATGCTTTATTTTTATTATTTTATTACTTCCCTTCTACGTGACTTTACCCAAAGAACCAAGAAGATGAATCCCTGCAGTCACGAAAGCTTTAAATCGATATTCAATTTAGTACCTTTCTGATCGGCAATCCTCAAGTCAGGGTGGGCTCGTGCACATCGCCTGAAACAAAAGCGTCATGTGGCGTCCCCCAGGGCTCCGTCCCCAGTCCACTGATGTTCACAGCCAACACTTCCCCAATCGGCCGTCTCATGGCAAGCTTCGGTGTCAAGCGCCACTCGTACGCGGACGACACGATTCTGTTCACCGCCATCGATTCTCCCAATGAGAGTGTGGATTTGAGAGGCTCTGGGAATGCACCACCGCCTTGCAAGAGTGGTTCTCTGCACACAACCCAGCCCTTAATCCGTCAAAGCCAGTGGCCATCGTGTCAGGTACGAAGCAACGTCTCAACTCATCAGCGCTCCCAACACACAGTCACATTGCGATGTAAAGCTTTCGTGACCGCAGAGATTCATCCTCTTGGTTCTTTCGGTAAAGTTACGTTGAAGGAAAATAAAACATAATAAAATAAAATGATTGAATTAAATTTTTATTATTTTATTATTTTCCTTCTACGTGACTTTACCGAAGGAACCAAAAACACGGACACATCTTTGGTCACAGCATGAAGTTCACCGACCACTTCAGCTACCTCGGTCTCATCCTAGATTCAACTTTATCCTTCGACCGTCAAACCAACCGTATCATCAGCTCATGTGACTTTCACCTGAAGGCTCCCAGACACATACGTCCTCTCATCGCCACTGAAACTGCCAACACATTTTCTTGGTTCTTTCGGTAAAGTCATCACGTAGAAGGGAAATAATAAAATAATAAAAATAAAACATTATAAAATAATTCTCACGACGTTTCGGCCACAACGCAAGCAACACATCGGCACGTTGCATAGTTGGGTCTCGCCTCGACTGTTGCAACTCCGTCCTAGTCCGGACCTCCTCTGGCAACCTCAAACAAATTTCGATGTAAAGCTGCTTTCGTGACTGCAGGGATTCATCTTCTTGGTTCTTTCGGTAAAGTCATCACGTAGAAGGGAAATAATAAAATAATAAAAATAAAACATTATAAAATAATTCTCACGACGTTTCGGCCACAACGCAAGCAGCCGTCCTCAGGTGAAAACCAGGTCTGTCGAGGCGGACAGCGTCTGAATGAAACTCAAACAACTTCAAAGTCGACAGAACGACTTGGCACGCGTCGCCATCGGCCCCACTCATCCCCGTCTCGACTCGCTCGCCTCTCCCCGTGCCCTTCACTGGCTCCCCATCGCCAGCAGGTCACACACAAGACCGCCTGCCTCTGCCACGACGCCTTCACATCCGCCTGCCCCCCGAACCTCTCTTCATTATTGGCAACTTGCAGCTGAGCACGCGGCAGATGCCTTGCGCAGCGCCACTCACGAACTCCTCTTGACACCGAGATCCAGGACGGTCACCGTGGCTATGCGCAGCTTCTCGATGGCAACCCCACCAGTCTGGAGCGCCGTCACCCCTCTGCACATCTGCAGCATCATCTCAATCGTCTCCTTCAAGAGAGACTTCAACACTCACCTCTACAGCCACGTGTGTGTGTGCGTGTGTGTGTCTGTGTGTGTGTGTCTGTATGTGTGTGTCTGTGTGTGTGTGCGTGTGTGTGTCTGTGTGTGTGTGTCTGTATGTGTGCGTGTGTGTGTCTGTGTGTGTGTCTGTGTGTGTGTCTGTGTGTCTGTGTGTGTGTGTCTGTGTGTGTGTCTGTGTGTGTGTCTGTGTGTGTGTGTCTGTGTGTGTGTGTCTGTGTGTGTTTCTGTGTGTGTGTGTCTGTGTGTGTGTGTCTGTGTGTGTGTGTCTGTGTGTGTGTGTGTCTGTGTGTGTGTCTGTGTGTGTTTCTGTGTGTGTGTGTCTGTGTGTGTGTGTCTGTGTGTGTTTCTGTGTGTGTGTGTCTGTGTGTGTTTCTGTGTGTGTGTGTCTGTGTGTGTGTCTGTGTGTGTGTGTCTGTGTGTGTGTGTCTGTGTGTGTTTCTGTGTGTGTGTGTCTGTGTGTGTGTCTGTGTGTGTGTGTGTGTCTGTGTGTGTGTGTCTGTGTGTGTGTGTCTGTGTGTGTGTGTCTGTGTGTGTGCGCTCTCGAGAGAGACTCTGAGCTTGGCTCCGCGCCTCTGAGTTGCGGCCGTTTCGTCCGCAAATTTGCGCGCGTTACGAATTGCATTAAGAACCAAGAAGATGAATCCCTGCAGTCACGAAAGCTTTAAATCGAAATGCATTATCATCATTATCATCATGATTATTATTGAACAAAGCGTGCTGATCGTTCACCACGCTTGATGGAATCACCGACGATCCGTCACCAACTACTCGAATTGTAAATGTTGCAGATTCACTCTCCGACGCAGCGGCGGGCTGTCGTGGTCACTAATGTCACCACGCTTCGTCCACGTGACGGAGCCTTCGTGGTGCTCCGTGTCGGGTGGTGGCGAATGAACGACACACTTAGGCGATCGAGGCGATCTAGGGCGATCTAGCGCACCACACAGACCGGTATTTACGAACAGAAAACACGAGTGCCAGTCCGCAGCAAGTCTGCTCGCACACACGCACACAATCACTCAGCAACGCGGCACATTCACATGGAACTACGGCTACGACACGTGCGGTAAGGGTCACACATCACTAACGAGGAGATGTCACCTCCCTCGCCTGGCGTGCAAGGAGGTGGTGGCTTCAATCCTGACCCTGACGATGCCTGCTGCTGCTGTCTGTGTGGAGTTTGCGTCTCTCTCTCTCGGTTGGGTCTCTGTGGTTCTATATGGTTCTATACGAGTCTCTGTGGGTCTCTTATGAGTATGGGTCTCTTGGGCACTGTGGGTCTCTGTGGTTCTATATGGTTCTATGTGAGTCTCTGTATTTCTGTGGGTCTCTGTGGTTCTATGTGAGTCTCTGGGTCTCTGTGGTTCTATATGGTTCTATATTAGTCTCTGGGTCTCTGTGGGTCTCTTATGAGTATGGGTCTCTTGGGCACTGTGGGTCTCTGTGGTACTATATGAGTCTCGAGACCGCTGTGGGTTTATGAGTATGGGTCTCTATTGGCCGCTGAGGGTCTCTGTGAGTCTGTGTGGTTCTGTTTGAGTCTCTGGATCTCTGTGGTTCTATATGAGTCTCTGGATCTCTGTGGGTCTCTGTGGTTCTATACGAGCCTCTGGGTCTCTGTGGGTGTATGAGTATGGGTCTCTATTGGCCGCTGAGGGTCTCTGTGAGTCTGTGTGGTTCTGTTTGAGTCTCTGGGTCTCTGTGGGTGTCTATGGGAATGGCGGCTGAGTGTGGTTCTCTCTGCGCCTTCAGAGGATGTGGCTGCTACGGTACGTTCCCACTTCGTTGAGCCATCATTTGTGGCCTGGTCGCTTCTGAAACATGAAAATAATTTCGATTTAAAGCTTCTTTCGTGACTGCAGGGATTCATCTTCTTGGTTCTTTCGGTCAAGTCACGTAGAAGGGAAATAATAAAATAATAGAAATAAAACAATAAAATAAAATTCTCACGACGTTTCCCTTCTACGTGACTTTACCGAAAGAACCAAGAAGATGAAAATAATTGTTTAAGTTCACAAATGTGGCTGCACGCAGCACTAATACTCCGCTTCAGGATGTTCGAATTAGAATGCAGACACAAAGGCAAAGGTCCCCAGTGTAGCCTCGAGCAGGGCTGGAGGGGCAAGTGGTTTACGGGAACACGGGGCCGTTTGCAGAGGGTGGGCGTGGCCTGAGTAGGTAGTGGGCGTGGCCTGAGTAGGTAGTGGGCGTGGCCTGAGTAGGTAGTGGGCGTGGTTTGAGTAGTAGTGGGCGTGGCCTGAGTAGGTAGTGGGCGTGGTCTGAGTAGGTAATGGGCGTGGCCTGAGTAGGTAGTGGGCGTGGCCTGAGTAGTGGTGGGCGTGGTCTGAGTAGGTAGTGGGCGTGGCCTGAGTAGGTAGTGGGCGTGGCCTAAGTAGATAGTGGGCGTGGCCTGAGTAGTAGTGGGCGTGGCCATTGAAGAGTGTGGGCGTGGCCATTGAAGAGTGTGGGCGTGGCCTGAGTAGATGTGGGCGTGGCCTGAGTAGACAGTGGGCATGGCCTGAGTAGGTAGTGGGCGTGGCCCGAGTAGATATGGGCGTGGCCTAGGTAGACAGTGGGTGTGGCCAGTGTATGGTGTGGTCTGTTGGTAGGTGTGTCACGTGATGAGTGGGCGTGGCACGTGATGAGTTGGCGTGTCACGTGATGAGTGGGCGTGGCACGTGATGAGTGGGCGTGGAACGTGATGAGTGGGCGTGGCACGTGATGAGTGGGCGTGGCACGTGATGAGTGGGCGTGGCACGTGATGAGTGGGCGTGGCACGTGATGAGTGGGCGTGGCACGTGATGAGTGGGCGTGTCCTCGTCACTTCTTCATGATGGACGAGAGTTCGAGCAGCATGCTCTGCAACACACAGACCACGCCCACCGGTCACAAGCCACGCCCACCACTACATAGACCACGCCCACTCTGTACACAGGCCACGCCCTACTGATACTAAGCCACGCCCACCGCCATAAACCACGCCCACACATTCAGGCCACGCCCACTTCCACAAACCACGCCCATACATTCAGGCCACGCCCCTCACGATTTATTCAGCTCCCCTGAGACCACGCCCCCTTCGTCAACCCATGCCTCATGTACATCGACAGGAGCAGAGAGACACAGGGAGACAGAGACTCACATAGAGACTCACTCCGTGTGGTGTGTCCATGAGTCTGTGTGGTGAGTCCATGGGTCTCTCTCTGTGTGAGTCTGTGTCTGTTAGTCTGTGTCTCTGTGTGAGTCTGTGTGTCTCTGTGTGAGTCTGTGTCTCTCTGTGTGAGTCTGTGTGTCTATGTGTGAGTCTGTGTCTCTCTGTGTGAGTCTGTGTGTCTCTGTGTGAGTCTGTGTCTCTCTGTGTGAGTCTGTGTGTCTCTGTGTGAGTCTGTGTCTCTCTGTGTCAGTCTGTGTGTCTCTGTGTGAGTCTGTGTGTCTCTGTGTGAGTCTGTGTCTCTCTGCGTGAGTCTGTGTCTCTGTGAGTCTGTGTCTCTCTGTGTGAGTCTGTGTGTCTCTGTGTGAGTCTGTGTGTCTCTGTGTGAGTCTGTGTCTCTCTGTGTGAGTATGTGTCTCTCTGTGTGAGTCTGTGTGTCTCTGTGTGAGTCTGTGTGTCTCTGTGTGAGTCTGTGTCTCTCTGTGTGAGTCTGTGTGTCTCTGTGTGAGTCTGTGTGTCTCTGTGTGAGTCTGTGTCTCTCTGTGTGAGTCTGTGTCTCTCTGTGTGAGTCTGTGTCTCTCTGTGTGAGTCTGTGTGTCTCTGTGTGAGTCTGTGGGTCTTTGTGTGAGTCTATATGTGTGAGTCTATGGGTCTCTGTGTGAGTCTATGGGTCTTTGTGTGAGTCTGTGGCTCTCTGTGTGAGTCTCTCTGTGTGAGTCTGTGTGTCTCTGTGTGAGTCTGTGTCTCTCTGTGTGAGTCTGTGTCTCTCTGTGTGAGTCTGTGTCTCTCTGTGTGAGTCTGTGTGTCTCTGTGTGAGTCTGTGGGTCTTTGTGTGAGTCTCTCTGTGTGAGTCTGGGTCTCTGTATGAGTCTGTGTCTGTGTGAGTCTGTGTCTCTCTGTGTGAGTCTCTCTGTGTGAGTCTGGGTCTCTGTATGAGTCTGTGTCTGTGTGAGTCTGTGTCTCTCTGTGTGAGTCTGTGTCTCTCTGTGTGAGTCTGCGGGTCTCTGTGTGAGTCTGTGGGTCTCTGTGTGAGTCTCTCTGTGTGAGTCTATGGGTCTCTGTGTGAGTCTATGGTTCTCTGTGTGAGTCTCTCTGTGTGAGTCTATGGGTCTCTGTGTGAGTCTATGGGTCTCTGTGTGAGTCTATGGGTCTCTGTGTGAGTCTATGGGTCTCTGTGTGAGTCTCTCTGTGTGAGTCTGACCCCTGCTCGTCCCCTCCTATAGCGGCCTCTAGTGGCGATCGACTAATTACCCCTCATCAGCTGTCCGCTCCGCTGATCTGGGTCAGCGTAATTGGGTAATGATCTCAGATGTGTTGCCTTGGGAGGAAAAACCTCTCCCTGTCATTGACAACTCAAGGTTACATCTCTAATTGAGCCTTGCCCAGGGCATTCCGACGCATCACACAGAGACACACAGACTCATCACACAGACTCATCACACAGAGACTCATAGACTCATCACACGGAGAGACACAGACTCATCACACAGATACACACAGACTCATCACACAGACTCACCACACAGAGACACACAGACTCACCACACAGAGACTCATAGACTCATCACACAGAGACACAGACTCATCACACAGAGACACACAGACTCACCACACAGAGACTCATAGACTCATCACACAGAGACACAGACTCATCACACAGATACACACAGACTCATCACACAGAGACTCATAGACTCATCACACAGAGACACAGACTCATCACACAGAGACACAGACTCATCACACAGAGACACAGACTCATCACACAGAGACACACAGACTCATCACACAGAGACACAGACTCATCACACAGAGACACACAGACTCACCACACAGAGACACAGACTCATCACACAGAGACACAGACTCACCACACAGAGACACAGACTCACCACATAGAGACACACAGACTCACCACACAGAGACCCACAGACTCATCACACAGACTCACCACACAGAGACACACAGACTCACCACACAGAGACTCATAGACTCATCACACAGAGACCCACATACTCACTCATAGAGACCCTAGACTCACTACACAGAGACCCATAGACCCACTACACAGAGACCCCTAGACCCACTACACAGACCCACATACTCACTCATAGAGACCCATAGACCCACTACACAGAGACCCATAGACCCACTACACAGAAACCCACATACTCACTCATAGAGACCCATAGACCCACTACACAGAGACCCATAGACCCACTACACAGAGACCCACATACTCATTCATAGAGACCCTACACTCACTACACAGAGACCATTGGACTCACTCGGAGTGAATGGACAGTAAGGAGCTAAATGGCGAGGTCCACAACAGGGTTCGTGGTGGTGGTGCTGATAACCACCTCCACCACCACAACCACCTCCACAACCACCATCACCTCCACAACCACCACCTCCATCACCACCACCTCCACAACCACCACCTCCATCACCACCACCTCCACAACCACCTCCACAACCACCACCACCTCCATCACCACCACCTCCATCACCACCACCTCCACAACCACCTCCACAACCACCACCACCTCCACCACCACCTCCATCACCACCACCACCTCCATAACCACCACCACCTCCATCACCACCACCACCTCCATCACCACCACCACCTCCATCACCACCACCACCTCCATCACCACCACCTCCATCACCACCACCACCTCCATCACCACCACCTCCATCACCACCACCACCAACAACTCCACCACCACCTCCATCACCACCACCTCCATCACCACCACCACCACCTCCATCACCACCACCACCTCCATCACCACCACCACCTCCATCACCACCACCACCACCAGCAACTCCACCACCGCTCTCCACAGTCAAATGGCGAGGTCTGTGGCTACACGGCGGGGGTGGTGGTGATGTTGGTCCCGATGACCACCTCCACCACCACCACCACCGCCTCCACGTCCATCACCAACAACTCCTCCACCACCTCTTCCACCTCCATCAACTCCACCATTCTCTCCACCTCCCCCACCACCTCCTCCACCTCCACCACCACCTCCTCCACCTCCACCAACTCCTCCACCTTTCTCTCCACCTCCTTCACCACCACCTACAACTCCACCACCACCTCCTCCACCAACTCCTCCACCTTTCTCTCCACCTCCTTCACCACCACCACCTCCTCCACCTTCACCAACTCCTTCACCTTTCTCTCCACCTCCTTCGCCACCACCTCTAACTCCCCCACCACCACCTCCAACTCCACCACCACCTCCTCCACCTCCACCAACTCCTCCACCTTTCTCTCCACCTTCACCACCACCTCCACCACCTGTCCCACTTGCCATGGAGACTCGACGCGACGTGGGGGGAGGGGGACTTGGGCCGCTGAGTTCGCTGGACCCCGACACGGACCCCGAGCCAGACCCCGAGCCCAAAACCGAACTGCTCAGCCTCTCCTCATCTCCTCCATCTCCACCTCCATCTCCACCATCGTCTCCACCATCGTCTCCACCATCGTCTCCACCATCGTCTCCACCATCGTCTCCACCGTCATCGTCCTCCTGCTGCTGCTGCTGCCTTCGTTGTAGACGCCGAACGTCCGACTCTGACGTCCGATGGACGTCCCCCAACATGGCACCGCCCTCCGTCTCCCCGCATCTCCTTTCCGCCTGCGACAACGACGACGAGGAGGAGGCCGGTGATGAAGAGGTGGAGTAGGGAGGAGGTGGTGGTGGTGGAGGAGGTGGTGGAGGAGGAGGTGGATGAGGTCGGAAGCTTCCGTTACTGCTCCCTCCGCTGCTTCCTCCGCTGCCACTCGCAGAAGCCTTCGGTCCGGTGCTGGAGGAGATGTTTGGATCAGTACCGGAGGAGACCTTCGGACCGCTGTCGATCAAATCTTGTGGACGGTGAAGCCAAGTGCCGAAAACTCCTCTGCCAGATCCTCCACCTCCTCCTGTACCCCGAGTAGGCGCAGGGCGAGCAGATCCACCGCCGGTGACCGCACTGGTGGCAGCAGCGGCGTTGTGGTGTTTGCCATTGCGGGTCGTCGTCGTCGTCGTCGTCATCGCGGTGGTGCCGGTGCCGGTCCGGGCCTGGCCCGGCGCGTCGGACCCGGCTCCTCCTCTGCCGTGCCCACCCTGGTGGGGGTGGGAGGTGGGAGGGGGAGGGAGGGAGGGGGGAGGGGAGAGGGAGAGGGGGAGGGAGGGGGCAGACGAGGAGGGGATTCCAGTGGCCGCTATCGCTGGTGCACCGAGTCGCGCGGAGCGTCGTTGCGAGCACAGGCCGAGGCCGATGCCGCACTGCATCCTGGGAGTGCGGCACGGCCGTTGGGTCCGCGGGGAGCCGTGAGGCCGCACGTGGCCTCGAGAGCGGATCTGCGTCCCTGGATCTGTGTCTGTCTCCGGATCTGTGTCTGTCCCCAGATCTGTGTCCCCGGATCTGTGTCTGTCTCTGGATCTGTGTCTGTCCCCGGATCTGTGTCTGTCTCTGGATCTGTGTCTGTCCCCAGATCTGCGTCCCCGGATCTGTGTCTGTCTCTGGATCTGTGTCTGTCCCCGGATCTGTGTCCCCGGATCTGTGTCTGTCTCCGGATCTGTGTGCCCGGATCTGCGTCCCCGGATCTGTGTCTCCGGATCTGTGTCCCCGGATCTGTGTCTCCGGATCTGTGTGCCCGGATCTGTGTCTCCGGATCTGCGTCCCCGGATCTGTATCTCCGGATCTGCGTCCCCGGATCTGTGTCTGTCTCTGGATCTGTGTCTGTCCCCGGATCTGTGTCCCCGGATCTGTGTCTGTCTCCGGATCTGTGTGCCCGGATCTGCGTCCCCGGATCTGTGTCTCCGGATCTGTGTCCCCGGATCTGTGTCTCCGGATCTGTGTGCCCGGATCTGTGTCTCCGGATCTGCGTCCCCGGATCTGTGTCTCCGGATCTGTGTGCCCGGATCTGTGTCTCCGGATCTGCGTCCCCGGATCTGTGTCTCCGGATCTGTGTCCCCGGATCTGTGTCTCCGGATCTGTGTGCCCGGATCTGTGTCTCCGGATCTGCGTCCCCGGATCTGTGTCTCCGGATCTGCGTCCCCGGATCTGTGTCTGTCTCTGGATCTGTGTCTGTCCCCGGATCTGTGTCCCCGGATCTGTGTCTGTCTCCGGATCTGTGTGCCCGGATCTGCGTCCCCGGATCTGTGTCTCCGGATCTGTGTCCCCGGATCTGTGTCTCCGGATCTGTGTGCCCGGATCTGTGTCTCCGGATCTGCGTCCCCGGATCTGTGTCTCCGGATCTGCGTCCCCGGATCTGCGTCTCCGGATCTGTGTGCCCGGATCTGTGTCCCCGGATCTGTGTCTCCGGATCTGCGTCCCCGGATCTGCGTCTCCGGATCTGTGTGCCCGGATCTGTGTCCCCGGATCTGTGTCCCCGGATCTGTGTCCCCGGATCTGTGTCCCCTGGCTTCTGCTGCTGCGTTGCCCCGTCACACAGGAGTGGGGCGTGCCTCAGGGTTGTGCCGAGGGTCGGTGCGCTGTGATGGTCGACTGTGTTAAGTCGGTGAACTACGGGGTTCTGTCGCCGACAGTTTTCATGGTCGTACTTGGTTGCCAAGAAAATGATTATCCACCACGGTCGGTTCCCATCCTTGTGCATAGTGCAGAATGAATCAAGGCATCGCTCATAAGTTCCAAACCTTGTAAAGTTTCATTGTAGTCTGCATCGAGTTATTGTCGTCCTTCTTTCTGTCGCCGTTAAAGCAACGTCTAAACATCCGCATTAGTCTCCTATAAAAACATTTAGGGAATTTCATGGGAGAGAAAATGGATTCGAACTCCTCACTCTCCCATATTAAAAATGAGTCAACCCTCACAATCATCATCACCAACATCACCACCAACATCACCACCACTATCACCATCACCACCACCACCAACACCACCACCACCAACACCACCACCAACATCACCACCAACATCACCACCACCACCACCACCAGCGACGCTCACCCCCGGGCGGGAGAGGCTGGCCACTGAGTGCGTGAGGGCCCCCTGGCTCCACACGTTTGTCTGCGGGTCTCCCGCTCCGTGACCCCAAGGAGGGCTCCTTCCGGCTTGCCCTGCCACTGGCCCCGGGGGCGGAACGGCGATCGGCGATGTCACCGTGGAGGCGTCGCTCGGTCTCCCACCTCCACCACCTCCATGTCCACCATCTCCACCTCCACCACCTCCACCATCTCCACCATCTCCACCATCTCCACCATCTCCGCCACCGAGTGACACCTGCGGTATTGATGCTCGGAACTTGGAATATTGTGGCGCTGGAATTGAGCCACCATTACCGCTGCTGCTACCACGTCCACCACCACCACCACCACCAAGACCACCACCAACACCAAGACCACCACCAAGACCACCACCAACACCAAGACCACCACCAACACCGGCAGCAGCGATCTTCTGGTCCTCCAACGCCGGTAGGTCCACCGCCGTTGCCTCTGCGGCGGCCGCCGCCACCGCGGCTGCAGCGGCGCGTCCCTTGCTCTTGAGCAGCCCCCGGCGGAGCTTGCGGAAGCCGAGGTGGGCGATCTCCAGCAGGTTGAGCAGCAGGGAGATGGCGGCGATGCTGAGCATGAAGACGACGAAGACGGTCTTCTCGGTGGGGCGCGACACGAAGCAGTCCACCACGTTGGGGCAGGGCCGGCGGGCGCACTTGTAGAGGGGCCGCAGCGCGACGCCGTACAGCGAGCACTGGCCCATCACGAAGGCCACCTCCAGCGCGGAGCGCGCCACGATGTGCAGCACGTAGGTTCGTAGCAGCGCCCCGCGCAGCGGCGCCTTGCTCAGCTTGCGCTGCTCCTCCAGCTTGCGCAGCTCACGCTCCAGCCGCTTGTGCTGCCCGCCCGGCTGGGGCGGGGCGACGGCGGTGGTGGTGGCGGGGCCCTGTAGGGGGGTGGGGAGAGGCGAGGAGGGAGATGGGGATGAAGGAGGGGATGAGATGAGGATTATAACTCGAGTGGGCGAGTGGGTGGGCGCATGGGAGTGACACTCTCTCTTAGTTCTTTCGGTAAAGTCACGAAGGTAAAAAATGAAATTGACCTACACGGTGACTTTTACCGAAAGAACTAAGCGTGTGAATCCTCGCAGTCACGAAAGCTTCAAGTCTAGAATGCACGGGGGTGCCCTGGAGGAGGGAGGTGGGGGTGGGGAGGAGGGAAGGAGGGAGGGTGAAGGAGAGAGAGGGATGAAGGAGGGTGTTGAGATGAAAATCGTCGGAGTGGGGGGGGCGAGGGAATAGGTGAGTGGATACGTGTCCGTGACTCTGCTTACAATTGTGTAATAAACGACTGGACCACGATGTCTGGCTCAGTGTCCTTTATTATTCGGTTCGTGCTGTACACCCACACGGCTGTCTTTACTCTGTAGCTTCTCCACGGTGCTGACTCCAATGTCGGCCCGATCCACAACAGCAGCTCCGCTGCTGTTTCTCTCACACAGCCCCCCTTGGCTGTACTCGCTGCTGCTCTTCTCCCTCCGCAGCTCTCACAGTTTCTTGCTCTCTCTCTCTCTCTCCGCAGCTCCTCCTGGCAGCCACACCGCTGCCTCTAACTCGCAGCCCTCCTGGCTGTCTCCTCCCCAGCTGCACACCACTCCGCAGCTTGCTCTTATCTTCGGGGTTGGCTCCCGATCGCCGTCGGCGCCCCCCCTTCTCCACACTTGCCCGCGTGGCCTCACTCTTTTCCGCTCACACCCCGACTGCCTTCCCCTTCCGGTTTACCCGCTTAAAGCCCCGAACCTTACCCCCACGTCACATGACTCCACCCCCCGTGACGTCACCTCCGGAAGGTCGCTTACGCCCGCATTACAATTGTAATAAAGCTCGTTGAGGCGACTTCTGGAATCCGGTCTTTTATTCACTTTGCATTACAACTTTCCTTCACACTGCTGATAGGCAGCGTGAGAGGGATAGAGAGAGACGCACTGCCACGTGGCAGCCTGGACCACGTGGCAGCCTGGACCACGTGGCAGCCTGGACCACGTGGCAGCCTGGACCACGTGGCAGCCTGGACCACGTGGCAGCCTGGACCACGTGGCAGCCTGGACCACGTGGCAGCCTGGACCACGTGGCAGCCTGGACCACGTGGCAACTCGGAGCCCTGCTCCCGCGTGGCCCCCTCCTCCGTTCGTTCCCGTTCTGACCACGTGTCGTTCGTCGCCACCCCTATTTAATACCCGGGTCACGTGGTACGTTTCCACCAATCCTGGTTAGCCTCCATGGAATATTCCAGGCTCCCTGGTCAGCTCCCGGGACCACGCCCCTGACTCGTCTCCCCATTGGCTGAGGCCAAATCCAGCAGAACCAATCCTTACAGCTGTCACCTTTCCATCACGTCAGGGCCACGCCCCCAGGCTTCCCCCCATTGGCTATGGACCAGGACCGGCAGAGCCAATCACCATGACGAGTTGTGATACGTCAGTGAGCCGGATATATCCTCACATTACACAATCATTAAGGGCCTTCATCATGATGGGCAGGCCTCGTGGCTGGGAGTCAGAGATGTTCAGAGTTTTTTTTGATGAACGAAGAGGTCCTACCGATGGAGGGCTGTATTTGTGTCGTCTCGTAAATATAATTAAAGATATTAAGCTGAACCCAAATGATATTGTAGTAAGTTGTGATGTGACTTCTCTGTTCACGAGGGTTTCGGTCAACAAGTCAATTAAATTACTCGACACTCTGGTAACGAACAAAGGTTTAGGCAAAGATATCCCAGGACTAGCTGAACACTGTCTAAAGAACACCTACTTTTCTTGTGGCAAGGTGGCTTCTATAAACAAAATGAAGGAGCGGCAATGGGCTCTCTCCTCTGTCTCCTGTGATAGCGAATTTTGAAATGGAAGATTTGGAAACAAAAGCAATAGCTTCAAGCACAACACTAAAACCCTCTGCTTGGTTTAGATATGTGGATGACACATTTGTGGTCTGGCCACAGGGCAAATATACACTGAACGAATTTCTAAACCCATCCACCCAGTTCACCATGGAAGTGGAAGCTGACAGAACACGACCATTGCTGGATATCCTGCTTGGACGGGGTAGAAATGGTCAACTAAGACACGCGGCATTTACCGAATGAAAACGCAAACTGACGCCTATCTGAATGCAGAGTCACACCATCATCACCCCGCACAGAAATCTGATTTTATCAAGGAGCTCATTGATCGAGCTAAGAAAGTGTCAGATGGTGACAGCCTGAGAAGTGAAATTCAACATGTTAAAGAAGCGCCGCAAATGAATAGTTACAATGATGCAGAAATCAACAGGGCATTGAATGCCAAAACCAAATTAAATAACACGAGCGTTGAAACTGCACAAGTAGTTAAAATGATAAAAATGCCGTACGTTGCGGGAGTAACTGATAAACTAGCCAGATGTTTGTAAAAAAAAACCATCGAGTCAGATCTGGCATGGTACATAAAAGACAGACATTAATATCGAGTATGTACACAGGGATTTCCTGTTTTTGATGCTAATTTTGGTCACGTGACCAGGAAGTTGTGATTTAAGAATCCCGCTCAAGGATGGGTGGTGGTCGCGGGTTGCTATCGTGAACACCTCCTCTGTCAGCCAGGGTCTCTGGGGAGGTCTGGACCGCGTACTCAAAGCAGCCATTGCAGCTGCATGAGTCACAGTCCTAAACTTCGCCCATTTACCCTCGACATCAGGAGGAGTGGGGGACGATGCCAACCCCAGCCGCAAGCGATGATGAAATTCTCGCTCGCAACTTTCATCAGCTAGCTGAGACCAGGCCACTATGGGTGTGAATGGGGTCCTGGGTGTACACCCACCACCGGAGTGGAAGAATGGCAGGTGCATCTTACAGGTGACTAGTCGATGGTCAGAGGGCAGATCAGCTCCACGGTAGGTCCTGGTGTCAAGGACATGGGCTCGCATCCGCTGGTCCGTCACTATGAAGTCCAGCAGATGTTCTTGCTTGGATCCGGCATGTATCCATGATGTTGTGTGGATGCGCCGATGCCAGAAGAGCGTGTTGCTAATTACAAGCCCATGGGCTGCACAAAAATCTAGCAGCCTCCTACCGTTGTTATTGAGCTGATCTGGCCCATGCCCTCCAATCACTCCAGACCAGGTGCCAGCATCATGACCAACTCGGGAATTGAAGTCACCCATCAAGATGACTCTGTCCCGAGTGGCCACTTTAGCCAGCACCTGTGACAGGAGGTCATAGTCCGGCAAAACAACCCCCTACCTCCTCGCGGTGCCGGACGGGCAACTCTGTCGTGGACAGTGCTGTGGGGGGAGGGCCAATGCCCATTGGCCTCTCCCCTCATGGCGTGTGTGACCACCACAGTGGCTAAACGGGCGCTCTGGATGGGTGCGAGGGGCTGGTAACCCCTCCACCTTCAATTAATTACCACTAAACCACGAATTAAATATGTAACTAATAAGCTTGTGCCGGAGGCCCCGGGGGGACAGGCGTCTATGACGTCTCCTGGCCAAACTCCAATTGGCGGAGCCAGGAGATTGAATCTTTACCCTCGGGGCTCCTCCAGAAACAACGAAAAACCACTTCGTGTGGCCACGTGGAATGTTCGAACGCTCACTGCGGAGGAGAGGCTGCCACTCCTCTGTCGGGAGCTGGACCGGTACCGCCTGGATCTCTGTGGCATTCAGGAGGTCCAGTGGACCGGTTCTGGCTCCTGCCACCATGAGGGGTGGACAGTCCTCTACTCGGGGCAGAAGACTGTCAAACAACAGGGAGTGACACAGAAACACACAGAGACCCACAGAGACATGCAGAGACCCACAGAGACACGCAGAGACACACAGAGACACGCAGAGACACACAGAGACACACAGAAACACACAGAGACCCACAGAGACCCACAGAGACACACACACACAGAGACACAGAGACACACACAGACACACACAGGCACACACACACAAAGACACACAGAGACACACACAGAGACCCACAGAGACACACAGAGACACACAGAGACACACACAGACACACAGAGACACACAGAGACACACACAGAGACACACACAGAGACACACACAGAGACACACACAGAGACCCACAGAGACACACAGAGACACACACACAGGCACACACAGAGACACACAGAGACACACACACACAGAGAGACACACACAGACACACACAGAGACACACAGAGACACACACACACACACACAGAGACACACACACACAGAGATCCACACACACACACACAGAGACCCACAGAGACTCACACACACACAGAGAGACACACACAGACACGCACAGAGACACACACAGACACACAGAGACACAGAGACACAGAGAGACACACCCAGAGACACACACACACAGAGACACAGAGACACACACAGAGACACACACAGAGACACACAGAGACACGTCACCTGCTGCTGCTGTTGTTGCTGCTGCTGGCGGACGTGCTGTAGGTGAGCGGTGAGCGGAAGCTGCTGCTGTGGCTGCTGGTGGTGGTGAGGGTGGTGAGGCTGGTGAGGGTGGTGGTGAGGGTGGTGAGGGTGAGCGTGGTGGTGAGCGTAGGCCGTCTTGCCACTCTCGGCCCCCGGCAGCTCCATGCCCTCGAGCTCAGCGCGGATGGCGGCCTTCTTGCGCTGGCGCTCCTTCTCCAGCGCTCGCAGGCGGTACAGAGCGTGGCCCATGTACATGAGCGACGGGGAGGACACGAAGATCACCTGGGGGAGAGGGAGGGGGGGGAGGGGGGGGAGGGGGGGGAGAGAGGGGGGGAGAGGAGGGGGGGGAGAGAGGGGGGGGAGGGGGGGAGGGGGGAGAGGGAGGGGGGGGAGAGGGGGGGGAGAGGGGGGGAGGAGGGGGGGGGAGAGAGGGGGGGGAGGGGGGGAGGGGGGGGAGAGAGGGGGGAGAGGAGGGGGGGGAGAGAGGGGGGGGAGGGGGGGAGGGGGGAGAGGGAGGGGGGGAGGGGGGGAGGGGGGGGAGAGGGGGGGGGAGAGGGGGGGGAGGAGGGGGGGGGGGGAGAGAGGGGGGGGGAGGAGGGGGGGGAGGGGGGGGGGGAGAGACAGAGGGGGGGAGAGAGGGGGGGGGGGGAAGAGGGGGGGGGGGGGACAGGGGAGGGGGGGGAGGGGGGGAGGGGGTGGGGGGCCAGGAAGGGGGTGACCCCACAGGCCCTGAGAGATTGAAGCTGCTGAGCGGGGGACGGGGGTCTGAGGACTCCCCCCCCCCCCTCTGTCTCCCCCCCCCCCCCCTCTGTCTCCCCCCCTCTCCCCCCCCTTCTGTCTCTCGCTCTCCCCCCCGTGTCTCTCTCACCTGCAGGACCCAGTAGCGGATGAGGGAGATGGGGAAGGCTGCGTCGTAGCAAACGTTCCTGCAGCCCGGCTGCTCCGTGTTGCACACAAACTCGGCCTGCTCGTCGTCCCAGACCTGCCATGGGAACGTGGAGTGCCCCCCCCCCCCCACGGGACGGAACGAGAGAGACGCGCGCACACAGCCGAGAGTCAAGATGAGAGATGCGGAGAGCGGGAGATATGGAGAGGGTGGGAGGGTGAATGGGCGAGTGAGTGGGTGGGCGAGTGAGTGGGTGGGCGAGTGGGCGAGTGGGTGAGTGTGTGATTCACTGAGTGGCTGGGTGGGTGAGTAGTGGAGTATTTGAGTGGGTGAGTGAGCGGGCGATTCACTGAGTGGGTGGGTGAGTGGGTGGGTTAGTGAGTGGATGAGTCGGTGGGTGAGTGATTCACTGAGTGGATGAGTGGCTGAGTGAGTGAATGGGTTGATGGGTCGGTGGCTGGGTGATTGGGTGAATGATTCACTGAGTAAATGGGTTGGGTGAGTGGTTGAGTGAGTGGGTGAGTGAGTGGGTCGTGGATGGGTGAGCGAGTGGGCTATTCACCGAGTGAGTGGGTGAGTGGGTGAGTGGCTTAGTGAGTGTGTGAGTGGGCGGGTCGGTGGATGGGTGGGTAGGTCAGTGGGTGATTCACTGAGTGAGTGTGGGTGAGTGGGTTAGTGAGTGGGTGAGTGAGTGGGTGAGTGGGTGGGTCAATGGGTGATTCACTGAGTGAGTGGGTGAGTGGTGTGTGTGAATGAGTGTGTGAGTGAGTGGGTGATTCGCTGAGTGAGTGGCTGGGTGGTTGAGTGGGTGAGTGAGTGGGTGATTCACTGAGTGAGTGGGTGAGTGGGTGTGTGAATGAGTGTGGTGTAAGAAGTGAGTGGGTGATTCGCTGAGTGAGTGGCTGGGTGGTTGAGTGGGTGAGTGAGTGGGTGATTCACTGAGTGAGTGGGTGAGTGAGTGTGTGGGTTAGTGGATGGGTGGTGGGTCAGTGTGTGATTCGCTGAGCGAGTGGCTGGGTGGTTGAGTGGGTGAGTGAGTGTGTGATTCGCTGAGCGAGTGGGTGAGTGGGTGGGTGAGTGGCTGGGTGGTTGAGTGGGTGAGTGAGTGTGTGATTCGCTGAGCGAGTGGGTGAGTGGGTGGGTGAGTGGGCTGGGTGGTTGAGTGGGTGAGTGAGTGAGTGATGTGATTCGCTGAGCGAGTGGGTGAGTGGGTGGGTGAGTGGCTGGGTGGTTGAGTGGGTGAGTGAGTGTGTGATTCGCTGAGCGAGTGGGTGAGCGGGTGGGTGAGTGGCTGGGTGGTTGAGTGGGTGAGTGAGTGTGTGATTCGCTGAGCGAGTGGGTGAGCGAGTGGGTGAGTGGCTGGGTGGTTGAGTGGGTGAGTGAGTGTGTGATTCGCTGAGCGAGTGGGTGAGTGGGTGGGTGAGTGGCTGGGTGGTTGAAAGGGTGAGTGAGTGTGTGATTCGCTGAGCGAGTGGGTGAGTG
The DNA here is from genome assembly GCF_964198595.1 of Lampetra fluviatilis. Classification (NCBI taxonomy): domain Eukaryota; kingdom Metazoa; phylum Chordata; class Hyperoartia; order Petromyzontiformes; family Petromyzontidae; genus Lampetra; species Lampetra fluviatilis. Next base: position 9,452,149 of record NC_136329.1, read on the forward strand.
GGTGGGTGAGTGGCTGGGTGGTTGAGTGGGTGAGTGAGTGTGTGATTCGCTGAGCGAGTGGGTGAGCGAGTGGGTGAGCGAGTGGGTGAGCGAGTGGGTGAGCGAGTGGGTGAGTGGCTGGGTGGTTGAGTGGGTGAGTGAGTGTGTGATTCGCTGAGCGAGTGGGTGAGTGGGTGGGTGAGTGGCTGGGTGGTTGAGTGGGTGAGTGAGTGTGTGATTCGCTGAGCGAGTGGGTGAGTGGGTGTGTGAGTGGCTGGGTGGTTGAGTGGGTGAGTGAGTGTGTGATTCGCTGAGCGAGTGGGTGAGTGGGTGGGTGAGTGGCTGGGTGGTTGAGTGGGTGAGTGAGTGAGTGATTCGCTGAGCGAGTGGGTGAGTGGGTGGGTGAGTGGCTGGGTGGTTGAGTGGGTGAGTGAGTGGGTGATTCGCTGAGCGAGTGGGTGAGTGGGTGGGTGAGTGGGTGGGTGAGTGGCTGGGTGGTTGAGTGGGTGAGTGAGTGAGTGATTCGCTGAGCGAGTGGGTGAGTGGGTGGGTGAGTGGCTGGGTGGTTGAGTGGGTGAGTGAGTGTGTGATTCGCTGAGCGAGTGGCTGGGTGGTTGAGTGGGTGAGTGAGTGAGTGATTCGCTGAGCGAGTGGGTGAGTGGCTGGGTGAGTGGGTGGGTGAGTGGCTGGGTGAGTGGCTGGGTGGTTGAGTGGGTGAGTGAGTGAGTGTGTGATTCGCTGAGCGAGTGGGTGAGTGGCTGGATGAGTGGCTGGGTGAGTGGCTGGGTGAGTGGCTGGGTGAGTGGCTGGGTGAGTGGCTGGGTGAGTGGCTGGGTGGTTGAGTGGGTGAGTGAGTGAGTGTGTGATTCGCTGAGCGAGTGGGTGAGTGGGTGGGTGAGTGGGTGGGTGAGTGGCTGGGTGAGTGGCTGGGTGGTTGAGTGGGTGAGTGAGTGAGTGTGTGATTCGCTGAGCGAGTGGGTGAGTGGCTGGGTGAGTGGGTGGTTGAGTGGGTGAGTGAGTGTGTGATTCGCTGAGCAAGTGGGTGAGTGGGTGGGTGAGTGGCTGGGTGGTTGAGTGGGTGAGTGAGTGTGTGATTCGCTGAGCGAGTGGGTGAGCGAGTGGGTGAGTGGCTGGGTGGTTGAGTGGGTGAGTGAGTGGGTGATTCACTGAGTGAGTGGGTGAGTGAGTGTGTGGGTTAGTGGATGGGTGGGTGGGTCAGTGTGTGATTCGCTGAGCGAGTGGGTGAGTGGGTGGGTGAGTGGCTGGGTGAGTGGCTGGGTGGTTGAGTGGGTGAGTGGGTGGGTGAGTGGGTGGCTGGGTGAGTGGGTGGGTGAGTGGGTGGGTGAGTGGCTGGGTGGTTGAGTGGGTGAGTGAGTGTGTGATTCGCTGAGCGAGTGGGTGAGCGAGTGGGTGAGTGGCTGGGTGAGCGAGTGGGTGAGTGGCTGGGTGAGTGGCTGGGTGGTTGAGTGGGTGAGTGGCTGGGTGGTTGAGTGGGTGAGTGGCTGGGTGAGTGGCTGGGTGGTTGAGTGGGTGAGTGGCTGGGTGAGTGGCTGGGTGGTTGAGTGGGTGAGTGGCTGGGTGAGCGAGTGGGTGAGTGGCTGGGTGGTTGAGTGGGTGAGTGTGTGATTCGCTGAGCGAGTGGGTGAGTGGGTGGGTGAGTGGCTGGGTGGTTGAGTGAGTGGGTGAGTGAGTGAGTGAGTGAGTGATTCGCTGAGCGAGTGGGTGAGCGAGTGGGTGAGTGGCTGGGTGGTTGAGTGGGTGAGTGAGTGTGTGATTCGCTGAGCGAGTGGGTGAGTGGGTGGGTGAGTGGCTGGGTGGTTGAGTGGTGAGTGAGGTGTGTGATTCGCTGAGCGAGTGGGTGAGTGGGTGGGTGAGTGGCTGGGTGGTTGAAAGGGTGAGTGAGTGTGTGATTCGCTGAGCGAGTGGGTGAGTGGGTGGGTGAGTGGCTGGGTGGTTGAGTGGGTGAGTGAGTGTGTGATTCGCTGAGCGAGTGGGTGAGCGAGTGGGTGAGCGAGTGGGTGAGCGAGTGGGTGAGCGAGTGGGTGAGTGGCTGGGTGGTTGAGTGGGTGAGTGAGTGTGTGATTCGCTGAGCGAGTGGGTGAGTGGGTGGGTGAGTGGCTGGGTGGTTGAGTGGGTGAGTGAGTGTGTGATTCGCTGAGCGAGTGGGTGAGTGGGTGGGTGAGTGGCTGGGTGGTTGAGTGGGTGAGTGAGTGTGTGATTCGCTGAGCGAGTGGGTGAGTGGGTGGGTGAGTGGCTGGGTGGTTGAGTGGGTGAGTGAGTGAGTGATTCGCTGAGCGAGTGGGTGAGTGGGTGGGTGAGTGGCTGGGTGGTTGAGTGGGTGAGTGAGTGAGTGAGTGAGTGATTCGCTGAGCGAGTGGGTGAGTGGGTGGGTGAGTGGCTGGGTGGTTGAGTGGGTGAGTGAGTGTGTGATTCGCTGAGCGAGTGGGTGAGTGGGTGGGTGAGTGGCTGGGTGGTTGAGTGGGTGAGTGAGTGTGTGATTCGCTGAGCGAGTGGGTGGGCGGGTGGGTGAGTGGCTGGGTGGTTGAGTGGGTGAGTGAGTGAGTGTGTGATTCGCTGAGCGAGTGGGTGAGTGGGTGGGTGAGTGGCTGGGTGGTTGAGTGGGTGAGTGAGTGAGTGATTCGCTGAGCAAGTGGGTGAGTGGGTGGGTGAGTGGCTGGGTGGTTGAGTGGGTGAGTGAGTGTGTGATTCGCTGAGCGAGTGGCTGGGTGGTTGAGTGGGTGAGTGAGTGAGTGAGTGATTCGCTGAGCGAGTGGGTGAGTGGCTGGGTGAGTGGGTGGGTGAGTGGCTGGGTGAGTGGCTGGGTGGTTGAGTGGGTGAGTGAGTGAGTGTGTGATTCGCTGAGCGAGTGGGTGAGTGGCTGGGTGAGTGGCTGGGTGAGTGGCTGGGTGAGTGGCTGGGTGAGTGGCTGGGTGGTTGAGTGGGTGAGTGAGTGAGTGTGTGATTCGCTGAGCGAGTGGGTGAGTGGCTGGGTGAGTGGGTGGTTGAGTGGGTGAGTGAGTGTGTGATTCGCTGAGCGAGTGGGTGAGTGGGTGGGTGAGTGGCTGGGTGGTTGAGTGGGTGAGTGAGTGTGTGATTCGCTGAGCGAGTGGGTGAGCGAGTGGGTGAGTGGCTGGGTGGTTGAGTGGGTGAGTGAGTGGGTGATTCACTGAGTGAGTGGGTGAGTGAGTGTGTGGGTTAGTGGATGGGTGGGTGGGTCAGTGTGTGATTCGCTGAGCGAGTGGGTGAGTGGGTGGGTGAGTGGCTGGGTGAGTGGCTGGGTGGTTGAGTGGGTGAGTGGGTGGGTGAGTGGGTGGCTGGGTGAGTGGGTGGGTGAGTGGCTGGGTGAGTGGCTGGGTGGTTGAGTGGGTGAGTGAGTGTGTGATTCGCTGAGCGAGTGGGTGAGCGAGTGGGTGAGTGGCTGGGTGAGCGAGTGGGTGAGTGGCTGGGTGAGTGGCTGGGTGGTTGAGTGGGTGAGTGGCTGGGTGGTTGAGTGGGTGAGTGGCGGGGTGAGTGGCTGGGTGGTTGAGTGGGTGAGTGGCTGGGTGAGTGGCTGGGTGGTTGAGTGGGTGAGTGGCTGGGTGAGCGAGTGGGTGAGTGGCTGGGTGGTTGAGTGGGTGAGTGTGTGATTCGCTGAGCGAGTGGGTGAGTGGGTGGGTGAGTGGCTGGGTGGTTGAGTGGGTGAGTGAGTGATTCGCTGAGTGAGTGGGTGAGTGGCTGGGTGGTTGAGTGGGTGAGTGAGTGTGTGATTCGCTGAGCGAGTGGGTGAGTGGGTGGCTGGGTGGTTGAGTGGGTGAGTGAGTGTGTGATTCGCTGAGCGAGTGGGTGAGTGGGTGGGTGAGTGGCTGGGTGGTTGAGTGGGTGAGTGAGTGGTGTGATTCGCTGAGCGAGTGGGTGAGTGGGTGGGTGGGTGGCTGGGTGGTTGAGTGGGTGAGTGAGTGTGTGATTCGCTGAGCGACGTGGGTGAGCGAGTGGGTGAGCGAGTGGGTGAGCGAGTGGGTGAGCGGGTGGGTGAGTGGCTGGGTGGTTGAGTGGGTGAGTGAGTGTGTGATTCGCTGAGCGAGTGGGTGAGCGAGTGGGTGAGCGGGGTGGGTGAGTGGCTGGGGTGGTTGAGTGGGTGAGTGAGTGTGTGATTCGCTGAGCGAGTGGGTGAGCGAGTGGGTGAGTGGGTGGGTGAGTGGCTGGGTGGTTGAGTGGGTGAGTGAGTGTGTGATTCGCTGAGCGAGTGGGTGAGTGGGTGGTGGGTGAGCGAGTGGGTGAGCGAGTGGGTGAGCGAGTGGGTGAGCGAGTGGGTGAGCGAGTGGGTGAGTGGGTGGGTGAGTGGCGTGGGTGAGTGGCTGGGTGGTTGAGTGGGTGAGTGAGTGTGTGATTCGCTGAGCGAGTGGGTGAGCGAGTGGGTGAGCGAGTGGGTGAGTGGGTGGGTGAGTGGCTGGGTGGTTGAGTGGGTGAGTGAGTGATTCGCTGAGCGAGTGGGTGAGTGGCTGGGTGGTTGAGTGGGTGAGTGAGTGTGTGATTCGCTGAGCGAGTGGGTGAGCGGGTGGGTGAGTGGCTGGGTGGTTGAGTGGGTGAGTGAGTGTGTGATTCGCTGAGCGAGTGGGTGAGCGAGTGGGTGAGCGGGTGGGTGGGTGGCTGGGTGGTTGTCCATGCAGCAGTGCAGAGCGAGCACGTGGTACCTCCTCTGCAGCCGCTCCTAGCACGAGCATCCTGAAGATGAAGAGGATCGTGAGCCAGATCTTGCCCACGATGGTCGAGTGGATGTGCACCTCCTCCAGGATCTTACCCAGCAGGTTCCAGTCCCCCATGCGAGACAGGGACAGGGGGGGGGCAGGGAGAGATGGGGAGAGGAGGAGAGAGGGGGGGATGGAGAGAGGGGGGGTGGAGAGAGGGGGGGGGTGGAGAGAGAGGGGGATGGAGAGAGGGGGGTGGGAGATGGAGAGGGGGGGGGGGGAGATGGAGAGAGGGGGAAGAGGGGGAGATGGAGAGAGAGGAGAGAAAGGAGAGATGGGGAGAGGGGGGGGTGGAGAGAGGGGGGTGGGAGATGGAGAGAGGGGGGGATGGAGAGAGGGGGGGATGGAGAGGGGGGGGGATGGAGAGAGGGGGGTGGGAGATGGAGAGAAAAGAGAGATGGAGAGAGGGGGGGGGTGGAGAGAGGGGAGAGGGGGAAGAGGGGAGATGGGGAGAGGGGGGGGGGGAGAGAGGGGTGGGAGATGGAGAGAAAAGAGAGATGGAGAGAGGGGGGGGTGGAGAGGGGGGGGGAGAGAGATGCAGAGGGGGGGGGGGGTAGATGGAGAGGGGGGGGGCAAGGTGATGTTGATTTGTTGGTAATATTGGTGATGTTGATTATGTTGGCGTTGGTGATGTTGGTGATGTTAGTGATGTTGGTGATATTGGTGATGTTGTTGGTGATGTTGATGATGTTGATGATGTTGTTGATGTTGTTGATGATGTTGATGATGTTGTTGATGATGTTGTTGATGGTGATGATGATGTTGGTGATGTTAGTGATGTTGATGATGTTGGTGATGTTGTTGGTGATGTTGATGATGTTGATGATGTTGGTGATGTTGTTGGTGATGTTGATGATGTTGATGATGTTGGTGATGTTGTTGATGATGTTGATGATGTTGTTGATGATGTTGTTGATGGTGATGTTGATGATGTTGGTGATGTTGTTGTTGATGTTGTTGATGATGATGGTGATGTTGTTGATGATGTTGATGATGTTGTTGATGATGTTGTTGATGGTGATGTTGATGTTGTTGATGTTGTTGTTGATGTTGATGATGTTGATGATGTTGATGTTGTTGTTGATGTTGATGATGTTGATGTTGTTGATGTTGTTGTTGATGTTGATGATGTTGATGATGTTGATGATGTTGATGTTGTTGTTGATGTTGATTATGTTGATGATGTTGATGATGTTGATGTTGTTGTTGATGTTGATGATGTTGATGTTGTTGATGTTGATGTTGATGATGTTGATGTTGTTGATGTTGTTGTTGATGTTGATGATGTTGATGTTGTTGATGTTGTTGTTGATGTTGATGATGTGATGTTGTTGATGTTGTTGTTGATGTTGATGATGTTGTTGATGATGTTGTTGTTGATGATGTTGATGTTGTTGATGTTGTTGTTGATGTTGATGATGTTGATGTTGTTGTTGTTGTTGATGTTGATGATGTTGGTAGCGAGGAGTTCGCTGTTTGACGCCTCGTCGAATCGGGAGTCGCCGCTTTTTATTCTCCCAGCGGGGGGCGAGGGGCGGGGCTAGAGGGGGCGGGGCTAGGGATGAGGGGCGGGGCTGAGGGGGATCTGTGAACCCCCACCCACCCACACAGCCACCTTGAACCCCACCCACCCACACAGCCACCTTGAACCCCACCCACCCACACAGCCACCTTGAACCCCACCCACCCACACAGCCGTCGTGAACCCCACCCACACAGCCACCTTGAACCCCACCCACCCACACAGCCACCTTGAACCCCACCCACCCACACAGCCACCTTGAACCCCACCCACCCACACAGCCGTCGTGAACCCCACCCACACAGCCACCTTGAACCCCACCCACCCACACAGCCACCGTGAACCCCACCCACCCACACAGCCATCGTGAACCCCACCCACCCACACAGCCACCTTGAACCCCACCCACCCACACAGCCACCTTGAACCCCACCCACCCACACAGCCACCTTGAACCCCACCCACCCACACAGCCACCTTGAACCCCACCCACCCACACAGCCACCTTGAACCCCACCCACCCACACAGCCATCGTGAACCCCCACCCACCCACACAGCCATCGTGAACCCCACCCACCCACACAGCCATCGTGAACCCCACCCACCCACACAGCCACCTTGAACCCCACCCACCCACACAGCCATCGTGAACCCCACCCACCCACACAGCCACCGTGAACCCCACCCACCCACACAGCCACCTTGAACCCCACCCACCCACACAGCCATCGTGAACCCCACCCACCCACACAGCCACCGTGAACCCCACCCACCCACACAGCCACCGTGAACCCCACCCACCCACACAGCCACCTTGAACCCCACCCACCCACACAGCCACCTTGAACCCCACCCACCCACACAGCCACCTTGAACCCCACCCACCCACACAGCCACCTTGAACCCCACCCACCCACACAGCCACCGTGAACCCCACCCACCCACACAGCCACCTTGAACCCCACCCACCCACACAGCCATCGTGAACCCCACCCACCCACACAGCCACCTTGAACCCCACCCACCCACACAGCCACCGTGAACCCCACCCACCCACACAGCCACCGTGAACCCCACCCACCCCACACAGCCATCGTGAACCCCACCCACCCACACAGCCATCGTGAACCCCACCCACCCACCCACACAGCCACCGTGAACCCCACCTCCACGGCTGTTGTGAAACACGACACGGCCATTGTGGACCCCAACTCCAAGGCCATCGCGAACCTGACAGGGCCATTGTGAACCCTCAGGCGACGGACATCGACTCGTAATGAATATCAATGATGCGACCTTGACAGAGAGAGGGAGACAGACACGTTGTTCAGGAGCCAATGTGGCCCACGTCTTCAAAACACTCCTGCCCAGATATCCACTCACTCACCCATATCTCATTCACTCACCCACCATCTCACTCACTCACCAACTCGCTCACTCATCCAACATCTCACCCACTCACCCACCATCTCTCACCCACCCATCTCACTCACCACCACCACCATCTCTCACCCACTCACCACCACCAACTCTCACTCACTCACCCACCCATCTCTCTCACCCACTCGCCACCATCTCTCACTCCCCACCACAATCTCACCCACCCATCATCTCACTCACCACCACCATCTCTCACTCACCCACCATCTCACTCACCATCACCCACCCATCCACCATCTCTCACTCACTCACCACCATCTCTCACCACCATCTCTCACTCACCATCTCGCTCACCCACCCACCATCTCACTCACCACCACCTCTCACCCACCATCTCTCACTCACCACCATCTCACTCACCCACCATCTCACTCACCACCACCATCTCTCACTCACCACCACCATCTCACTCACCACCACCATCTCACTCACCACCACCATCTCTCTCACCACCCACCATCTCTCACTCACCACCACCATCTCTCACTCACCACCACCATCTCACTCACCACCACCATCTCACTCACCACCACCATCTCACTCACCACCATCTCACTCACCACCACCATCTCACCCACCACCACCATCTCACTCACCCACCATCTCACTCACCACCATCTCACTCACCACCACCATCTCACCCACCACCACCTCACTCACCCACCACCACCATCTCACTCACCCACCATCTCACTCACCCACCATCTCACCCACCACCACCATCTCACCCACCACCACCATCTCACCCACCACCACCATCTCACCCACCACCACCATCTCACTCACCCACCATCTCACTCACCACCACCATCTCACTCACCACCACCATCTCACCCACCACCACCATCTCACTCCACCCACCATCTCTCACTCACCACCACCATCTCACTCACCCACCACCATCTCACTCACCCACCACCATCTCACTCACCCACCATCTCACTCACCATCTCTCACTCACCACCACCATCTCACTCACCACCACCATCTCACTCACCACCACCATCTCACTCACCACCACCATCTCACTCACCACCACCATCTCACTCACCACCACCATCTCACCCACCACCATCTCACTCACCACCACCATCTCACTCACCACCACCATCTCACCCACCACCACCATCTCACTCACCACCACCATCTCACTCACCACCACCTCACTCACCACCATCTCACTCACCACCACCATCTCACTCACCACCACCATCTCACTCACCACCACCATCTCACTCACCACCATCTCACTCACCACCACCATCTCACCCACCACCACCATCTCACTCACCACCATCTCACTCACCACCACCATCTCACTCACCACCATCTCACTCACTCACCACCATCTCACTCACCACCACCATCTCACTCACCACCACCATCTCACTCACCACCACCATCTCACTCACCACCACCATCTCACTCACCACCACCATCTCACTCACCACCACCATCTCACTCACCACCACCATCTCACTCACCACCACCATCTCACTCACCACCACCACCATCTCACTCACCACCACCATCTCACTCACCACCACCATCTCACTCACCACCATCTCACTCACCACCACCATCTCACTCACCACCACCATCTCACTCACCACCACCATCTCACCCACCACCACCATCTCACTCACCACCACCATCTCACTCACCACCACCATCTCACTCACCACCACCATCTCACCCACCACCACCATCTCACTCACCACCACCATCTCACTCACCACCACCATCTCACTCACCACCACCATCTCACTCACCACCACCATCTCACCCACCACCACCATCTCACCCACCACCACCATCTCACTCACCACCACCATCTCACCCACCATCTCTCACTCACCACCACCATCTCACTCACCACCATCTCACTCACCACCACCATCTCACTCACCACCACCATCTCACTCACCACCATCTCACTCACCACCACCATCTCACCCACCACCACCATCTCACTCACCACCATCTCACTCACCACCACCATCTCACTCACCACCATCTCACTCACCACCACCATCTCACTCACCACCACCATCTCACTCACCACCACCATCTCACTCACCACCACCATCTCACTCACCACCACCATCTCACTCACCACCACCATCTCACTCACCACCACCATCTCACCCACCACCACCATCTCACTCACCACCACCATCTCACTCACCACCACCATCTCACTCACCACCATCTCACTCACCACCACCATCTCACTCACCACCACCATCTCACTCCACCACCACCATCTCACTCACCACCACCATCTCACCCACCACCACCATCTCACTCACCACCACCATCTCACTCACCACCACCATCTCACTCACCACCACCATCTCACTCACCACCACCATCTCACCCACCACCACCATCTCACTCACCACCACCATCTCACTCACCACCACCATCTCACTCACCACCACCATCTCACTCACCACCACCATCTCACTCACCACCACCATCTCACTCACTCACCACCACCATCTCACCCACCACCACCATCTCACCCACCACCACCATCTCACTCACCCACCATCTCACTCACCACCACCATCTCACCCACCATCTCTCACTCACCACCACCATCTCACTCACCACCATCTCTCACTCACCCACCACCATCTCACTCACCCACCATCTCACCCACCATCTCTCACTCACCACCATCTCACTCACCACCATCTCACCCACCACCACCATCTCTCACTCACCCACCACCATCTCACTCACCATCTCTCACTCACCACCACCATCTCACTCACCACCATCTCTCACTCACCCACCATCTCACCCACCATCTCACTCACCACCACCATCTCTCACTCACCCACCATCTCTCACTCACCCACCATCTCTCACTCACCCACCATCTCACTCACCCACCATCTCTCACTCACCCACCATCTCTCACTCACCACCACCATCTCACTCACCACCACCACCACGCTTACCATCTCACTCACCACCATCTCACCCACCCACCATCTCTCACCACCACCATTTCGCTCACCCACCCACACAATCACACACCCACCCACCCACTCCCCGACCCCACCCCTCAATCAGCCACAGCGGTGCCTGCGTTCTCCTCTCTGTGCAGACCGACGGCACCAGGCCCAGAGGCCCAGAGGCCCAGAGGCCCAGAGGCCCAGAGGCCCAGAGGCCCAGAGGCCCAGAGGCCCAGAGGCCCAGAGGCCCAGAGGCCCAGAGGCCCAGAGGCTCAGAGGCAACACCAACGTGGAACTGCGAGCAAAGTAAACGCGACACAGAGTCGGACGTTTTGGGTTTTTGTCGACTTTTAGTTCTAAAGCAGAAAACTTGGGAACAGCTCACGGGAGGGATGGGGAGGGAGGGTGGAGAGGGGAGGGAGGGGGAGAAGGGGGGGAGGCTGGTGGAATGATGGGGGAGGAGGAGAGGGGGGAGGGAGGAGAGGGGGGAGGGAGGGGGGAGGAAGCCGAGAACTGCTTTGTCTGCGTGTGTCGATGTATTTGTCTCCCATGTCTGTGTCTCCCTGTCTGTCTCCCCTGTCTGTCTCCCTGTATGTCTCCCATGTCTGTGTCTCCCATGTCTGTCTCCCTGTCTGTCTCCCTGTCTGTCTCTCCCATGTCTGTGTCTCCCATGTCTGTGTCTCCCATGTCTGTGTCTCCCATGTCTGTGTCTCCCATGTCTGTGTCTCCCATGTCTGTGTCTCCCTGTATGTCTCCCATGTCTGTGTCTCCCTGTCTGTCTCCCTGTCTGTCTCCCATGTCTGTGTCTCCCTGTCTGTCTCCCATGTCTGTGTCTCCCTGTCTGTCTCCCATGTCTGTGTCTCCCTGTCTGTGTCTCCCTGTCTGTCTCCCTGTATGTCTCCCATGTCTGTGTCTCCCTTTCTGTCTCCCTGTCTGTCTCCCATGTCTGTGTCTCCCTGTCTGTCTCCCTGTCTGTCTCCCATGTCTGTGTCTCCCTTTCTGTCTCCCATGTCTGTGTCTCCCTGTCTGTCTCCGTGTCTCCATCTCCATGGATCTCTGCTTGTCTCTGTGTGCGTATATTCGTGTCTTCATATCTTCATGTCTGTGTCTCTCCGTGTCCGTGTGCGTCTCTCTGTGTCTGTGTGCGTCTATCCGCGTCTGTCTGTGTGTCTCCCCACACGTCTATGTATCTCTGAATCTCCATGTGTCTCCGTGCGTGTGTCTCTGTGTCTCCGTGTCTCCGCGTGTCCCCGTGCGTGTCTCCGCACGTGTCTCCGCACGTGTCTCCGCGCGTGTCTCCGCGCGTGTCTCCGTTGGCGTGTGTCTCCGTGCGTGTGTCTCCGTGCGTGTGTCTCCGTGCGTGTGTCTCCGTGTCTCCGCGCGTGTCTCCGCGTGTCTCCGCGCGTGTGTCTCCGTGCGTGTCTTCGTGTCTCCGTGCGTGTCTCCGCGCATGTCTCCGCGTGTCTCCGTGCGTGTGTCTCCGTGCGTGTCTTCATGTCTCCGTGCGTGTCTCCGCGCATGTCTCCGCGCATGTCTCCGCGTGTCTCCGCGTGTCCTCCGTGCGTGTGTCTCCGTGCGTGTCTTCGTGTCTCCGTGCGTGTCTCCGCGCATGTCTCCGCGCATGTCTCCGTGTGTCTCCGTGTGTCTCCGTGCGTGTGTGTCTCTGTTCGTGTGTGTCTCCGCGTGTGTCTCCGCGTGTGTCTCCGCGTGTGTCTCCGTGTGTCTCCGTGTGTCTCCGTGCGTGTGTCTCCGTGCGTGTCTCCGTGTGTGTGTCTCCGTGTCTCCGTGCGTGTCTCCGTGTGTGTGTCTCCGTGCGTGTGTCCTCCGTGTGTGTCTCCGTGCGTGTGTCTCCGTGTGTCTCCGTGTGTGTCTCCGTGTGTCTCCGTGCGTGTGTCTCCGTGTGTGTGTCTCCGTGTGTCTCCGTGTCTCCGTGTGTGTGTCTCCGTGTCTCCGTGCGTGTGTCTCCGTGTGTGTCTCCGTGTCTCCGTGTGTGTGTCTCCGTGTCTCCGTGCGTGTCTCCGTGCGTGTGTCTCCGTGTGTGTGTCTCCGTGTGTGTGTCTCCGTGTCTCCGTGCGTGTGTCTCCGTGTGTGTGTCTCCGTGTGTGCGTCTCTGTGTCTCCGTGCGTGTGTCTCCGTGTCTCCATGTGTGTGTCTCCGTGTGTGTCTCCGTGTCTCCGTGTGTCTCCGTGTGTGCGTCTCTGTGTCTCCGTGCGTGTGTCTCCGTGTCTCCGTGTGTGTGTCTCCGTGTGTGTCTCCGTGTCTCCGTGCGTGTCTCCGTGCGTGTGTCTCCGTGTGTGTGTCTCCGTGTCTCCGTGTGTGTGTCTCCGTGTGTGCGTCTCCGTGTGTGTGTCTCCGTGTGTGCGTCTCTGTGTCTCCGTGCGTGTGTCTCCGTGTCTCCATGTGTGTGTCTCCGTGTGTCTCCGTGTCTCCGTGTGTGCGTCTCCGTGTGTGTGTCTCCGTGTCTCCATGTGAATCTTCTCACGACACATCTGTGAGTACACGCACACACGCACGGCATTATGGGTAACGTCTCAGGTTGAACTCTCACCGGGGTGAAAAGAGTGGGTGAGTTGGTGGGCGAGTTGGTGGCTGAATGAATGAGTGGGTGGGTGATAGTGTGAGTGGGGTGAGTGAATGAGTGGGTGAGTGAATGAGTGAGTGGGTGAGTGAATGAGTGAGTGAATGAGTGGGTGAATGAGTGGGTGGGTGATAGTGTGAGTGAATGAGTGGGTGAGTGAATGAGTGAGTGGGTGAGTGAATGAGTGAGTGAATGAGTGGGTGATAGTGTGAGTGGGTGAGTGAATGAGTGGGTGAGTGAATGAGTGAGTGGGTGAGTGAATGAGTGAGTGGGTGGGTGATAGTGTGAGTGGGTGAGTGAATGAGTGGGTGAGTGAATGAGTGAGTGGGTGAGTGAATGAGTGAGTGAATGAGTGGGTGGGTGAGTAGTGTGAGTGGGTGAGTGAATGAGTAGGTGAGTGAATGAGTGAGTGGGTGAGTGAATGAGTGAGTGGGTGAGTGAATGAGTGAGTGGGTGAGTGATAGTGTGAGTGGGGTGAGTGAATGAGTGGGTGAGTGAATGAGTGGGTGGGTGGGTGGGTGATAGTGTGAGTGGGTGAGTGAATGAGTGGGTGAGTGAATGAGTGAGTGGGTGAGTGAATGAGTGAGTGGGTGAGTGAATGAGTGAGTGGGTGAGTGATAGTGTGAGTGGGTGAGTGAATGAGTGGGTGAGTGAATGAGTGAGTGGGTGAGTGAATGAGTGAGTGGGTGGGTGATAGTGTGAGTGGGTGAGTGAATGAGTGGGTGAGTGAATGAGTGAGTGGGTGAGTGAATGAGTGAGTGAATGAGTGGGTGGGTGATAGTGTGAGTGGGTGAGTGAATGAGTAGGTGAGTGAATGAGTGAGTGGGTGAGTGAATGAGTGAGTGGGTGAGTGAATGAGTGAGTGGGTGAGTGATAGTGTGAGTGGGTGAGTGAATGAGTGGGTGAGTGAATGAGTGGGTGGGTGAGTGGGTGGGTGATAGTGTGAGTGGTGAGTGAATGAGTGGGTGAGTGAATGAGTGAGTGGGTGAGTGAATGAGTGAGTGAATGAGTGGGTGGGTGATAGTGTGAGTGGGTGAGTGAATGAGTGGGTGAGTGAATGAGTGAGTGGGTGAGTGAATGAGTGAGTGGGTGAGTGAATGAGTGAGTGGGTGAGTGATAGTGTGAGTGGGTGAGTGAATGAGTGGGTGAGTGAATGAGTGGGTGGGTGAGTGGGTGGGTGATAGTGTGAGTGGGTGAGTGAATGAGTGGGTGAGTGAATGAGTGAGTGAATGAGTGGGTGGGTGATAGTGTGAGTGGGTGAGTGAATGAGTGAGTGAATGAGTGGGTGATAGTGTGAGTGGGTGAGTGAATGAGTGGGTGAGTGAATGAGTGGGTGGGTGAGTGAATGAGTGAGTGGGTGAGTGATAGTGTGAGTGGGTGAGTGAATGAGTGAGTGGGTGAGTGAATGAGTGGGTGGGTGAGTGAATGAGTGAGTGGGTGAGTGTGATGAGTGGGTGGGTGAGTGAATGAGTGGGTGGGTGAGTGAATGAGTGGGGTGAGTGAATGAGTGAGTGGGTGGGTGATAGTGTGAGTGGGTGAGTGAATGAGTGGGTGAGTGAATGAGTGAGTGGGTGAGTGAATGAGTGAGTGAATGAGTGAGTGGGTGAGTGAATGAGTGGGTGAGTGAATGAGTGGGTGGGTGAGTGAATGAGTGGGTGAGTGAGTGATGGTGAGTGGGTGAGTGAATGAGTGAGTGGGTGAGTGAATGAGTGGGTGGGTGAGTGAATGAGTGGGTGGGTGAGTGAATGAGTGGGTGGGTTAGTGAATGAGTGGGTGGGTGAGTGAATGAGTCAATGAGTGAGTGGGTGAGTGAATGAGTGAGTGGGTGAGTGAATGAGTGGGTGAGTGAATGAGTGGGTGAGTGAATGAGTGAGTGGGTGAGTGAATGAGTGAGTGGGTGAGTGAATGAGTGAGTGGGTGAGTGATAGTGTGAGTGGGGTGAGTGAATGAGTGGGTGAGTGAATGAGTGGGTGGGTGAGTGGGTGGGTGATAGTGTGAGTGGGTGAGTGAATGAGTGGGTGAGTGAATGAGTGAGTGAATGAGTGGGTGATAGTGTGAGTGGGTGAGTGAATGAGTGGGTGAGTGAATGAGTGGGTGGGTGAGTGAATGAGTGAGTGGGTGTGTGATAGTGTGAGTGGGTGAGTGAATGAGTGAGTGGGTGAGTGAATGAGTGGGTGGGTGAGTGAATGAGTGGGTGTGTGAATGAGTGGGTGGGTGAGTGAATGAGTGAGTGGGTGAGTGAATGAGTGGGTGGGTGAGTGAATGAGTGGGTGAGTGAATGAGTGAGTGGGTGAGTGAATGAGTGGGTGAGTGAATGAGTGGGTGGGGTGAGTGAATGAGTGGGTGAGTGAATGAGTGGGTGAGTGAATGAGTGAGTGGGTGAGTCAATGAGTGGGTGAGTGAATGAGTGGGTGAGTGAATGAGTGAGTGGGTGAGTGAATGAGTGAGTGGGTGGGTGAGTGAATGAGTGGGTGAGTGAATGAGTGGGTGGGTGAGTGAATGAGTGGGTGAGTGAATGAGTGAGTGGGTGAGTGAATGAGTGGAGTGAATGAGTGGGTGGGTGAGTGAATGAGTGGGTGGGTTAGTGAATGAGTGGGTGGGTGAGTGATGAGTCAATGAGTGAGTGGGTGAGTGAATGAGTGAGTGGGTGAGTGAATGAGTGGGTGAGTGAATGAGTGGGTGAGTGAATGAGTGAGTGGGTGAGTGAATGAGTGAGTGGGTGAGTGAATGAGTGAGTGGGTGAGTGATAGTGTGAGTGGGTGAGTGAATGAGTGGGTGAGTGAATGAGTGGGTGGGTGAGTGGGTGGGTGATAGTGTGAGTGGGGTGAGTGAATGAGTGGGTGAGTGAATGATGTGAATGAGTGGGTGGGTGATAGTGTGAGTGGGTGAGTGAATGAGTGGGTGAGTGAATGAGTGGTGGGTGAGTGAATGAGTGAGTGGGTGAGTGAATGAGTGAGTGGGTGAGTGAATGAGTGGGTGGGTGAGTGACTGAGTGAGTGGGTGAGTGATAGTGTGAGTGGGGTGAGTGAATGAGTGGGTGAGTGAATGAGTGAGTGGGTGAGTGAATGAGTGGGTGGGTGAGTGAATGAGTGGGTGGGTGAGTGAATGAGTGGGGTGGGGGTGAATGAGGTGAGTGAGTGAATGAGTGGGTGAGTCAATGAGTGGGGTGAGTGAATGAGTGGGTGAGTGAATGAGTGAGTGGGTGAGTGAATGAGTGAGTGGGTGAGTGAATGAGTGGGTGGGTGAGTGAATGAGTGGGTGAGTGAATGAGTGGGTGAGTGAATGAGTGAGTGGGTGAGTGAGTGGGTGGGTGAGTGAATGAGTGGGTGGGTGAGTGAATGAGTGGGTGAGTGAATGAGTGAGTGAGTGAATGAGTGGTGAGTCAATGAGTGGGTGAGTGAATGAGTGGGTGAGTGAATGAGTGAGTGGGTGAGTGAATGAGTGAGTGGGTGAGTGAATGAGTGGGTGGGTGAGTGAATGAGTGGGTGAGTGAATGAGTGGGTGAGTGAATGAGTGAGTGGGTGAGTGAATGAGTGAGTGGGTGAGTGAATGAGTGGGTGGGTGAGTGAATGAGTGGGTGGGTTAGTGAATGAGTGGGTGGGTGAGTGAGTGAGTGAATGAGTGAGTGGGTGAGTGAATGAGTGAGTGAATGAGTGAGTGGGTGAGTGAATGAGTGAGTGGGTGAGTGAATGAGTGGGTGAGTGAATGAGTGAGTGAGTGAATGAGTGGGTGAGTGAATGAGTGGGGTGAGTGATTGAGTGGGGGTGAGTGATTGTGTGAGTGGGTGAGTGAATGAGTGAGTGAATGAGTGGGTGAGTGAATGAGTGAGTGAATGAGTGGGTGAGTGAATGAGTGGGTGAGTGAATGAGTGAGTGGGTGGAGTGAATGAGTGAGTGGGTGAGTGAATGAGTGGGTGAATGAGTGAGTGAATGAGTGGGTGGGTGATAGTGTGAGTGGGTGAGTGAATGAGTGGGTGAGTGAATGAGTGAGTGGGTGGATGAATGAGTGAGTGAGTGAATGAGTGAGTGGGTGAGTGAATGAGTGAATGAGGTGAGTGAATGAGTGGGTGAGTGAATGAGTGAATGAGTGGGTGAGTGATGAGTGAGTGAAGAGTGGTGTGGGTGAGTGAATGAGTGGGTGAATGAGTGAGTGAATGAGTGAGTGGGTGTGAGTGAATGAGTGAGTGGGTGAGTGAATGAGTGAGTGAATGAGTGAGTGATGAGTGGGTGATAGTGTGAGTGGGTGAGTGAATGAGTGGGTGAGTGAATGAGTGGGTGGGTGAGTGAATGAGTGAGTGGGTGAGTGATAGTGTGAGTGGGTGAGTGAATGAGTGGGTGGGGTGAGTGAATGAGTGGGTGAGTGAATGAGTGGGTGGGTGAGTGAATGAGTGAGTGGGTGAGTGAATGAGTGGGTGGGGTGAGTGATGAGTGGGTGGGTGAGTGAATGAGTGGGTGAGTGAATGAGTGAGTGGGTGGGTGATAGTGTGAGTGGGTGAGTGAATGAGTGGGTGAGTGAATGAGTGAGTGGGTGAGTGAATGAGTGTGTGAGTGGGTGAGTGAATGAGTGGGTGTGTGAATGAGTGGGTGGGTGAGTGAATGAGTGGGTGAGTGAATGAGTGAGTGGGTGAGTGAATGAGTGAGTGGGTGAGTGAATGAGTGGGTGGGTGAGTGAATGAGTGGGTGGGTGAGTGAATGAGTGGGTGAGTGAATGTGTGAGTGGGTGAGTGAATGAGTGGGTGGGTTAGTGAATGAGTGAGTGGGTGAGTGATAGTGTGAGTGGGTGAGTGAATGAGTGGGTGAGTGAATGAGTGGGTGGTGAGTGAATGAGTGAGTGGGTGAGTGATAGTGTGAGTGGGTGAGTGAATGAGTGAGTGTGAATGAGTGGGTGGGTGATAGTGTGAGTGGGTGAGTGAATGAGTGGGGTGAGTGAATGAGTGAGTGGGTGAGTGAATGAGTGAGTGGGTGAGTGAATGAGTGAGTGGTGTGGTGATAGTGTGAGTGGGTGAGTGAATGAGTGGGTGAGTGAATGAGTGGGTGGGTGAGTGGGTGGGGTGATAGTGTGAGTGGGTGAGTGAATGAGTGGGTGAGTGATATGAGTGAGTGAATGAGTGGGTGATAGTGTGAGTGGGTGAGTGAATGAGTGGGTGAGTGAATGAGTGGGTGGGTGAGTGAATGAGTGAGTGGGTGAGTGATAGTGTGAGTGGGTGAGTGAATGAGTGAGTGGGTGAGTGAATGAGTGGTGGGTGAGTGAATGAGTGGGTGAGTGAATGAGTGGGTGGGTGAGTGAATGAGTGAGTGGGTGAGTGAATGAGTGGGTGGGTGAGTGAATGAGTGGGTGGGTGAGTGAATGAGTGGGTGAGTGAATGAGTGAGTGGGTGGGTGATAGTGTGAGTGGGTGAGTGAATGAGTGGGTGAGTGAATGAGTGAGTGGGTGAGTGAATGAGTGAGTGAATGAGTGAGTGGGTGAGTGAATGAGTGGGGTGAGTGAATGAGTGGGTGGGTGAGTGAATGAGTGGGTGAGTGAATGAGTGAGTGGGTGAGTGAATGAGTGAGTGGGTGAGTGAATGAGTGGGTGGGTGAGTGAATGAGTGGGTGGGTGAGTGAATGAGTGGGTGGGTTAGTGAATGAGTGGGTGGGTGAGTGAATGAGTCAATGAGTGAGTGGGTGAGTGAATGAGTGAGTGGGTGAGTGAATGAGTGGGTGAGTGAATGAGTGGGTGAGTGAATGAGTGAGTGGGTGAGTGAATGAGTGAGTGGGTGAGTGAATGAGTGAGTGGGTGAGTGATAGTGTGAGTGGGTGAGTGAATGAGTGGGTGTGAGTGAATGAGTGGGTGGGTGAGTGGGGTGATAGTGTGAGTGGTGAGTGAATGAGTGGGTGAGTGAATGAGTGAGTGAATGAGTGGGTGGGTGATAGTGTGAGTGGGTGAGTGATGAAGAGTGGGTGAGTGAATGAGTGGGTGGGTGAGTGAATGAGTGAGTGGGTGAGTGATAGTGTGAGTGGGTGAGTGAATGAGTGAGTGGGTGAGTGAATGAGTGGGTGGGTGACGTGAATGAGTGGGTGAGTGAATGAGTGGGTGGGTGAGTGAATGAGTGAGTGGGTGAGTGAATGAGTGGGTGGGTGAGTGAATGAGTGGGTGAGTGAATGAGTGGGTGAGTGAATGAGTGAGTGGGTGAGTGAATGAGTGGGTGAGTCAATGAGTGGGTGAGTGAATGAGTGAGTGGGTGAGTGAATGAGTGAGTGGGTGGGTGAGTGAATGAGTGGGTGAGTGAATGAGTGGGTGGGTGAGTGAATGAGTGGGTGAGTGAATGAGTGAGTGGGTGAGTGAATGAGTGAGTGGGTGAGTGAATGAGTGGGTGGGTGAGTGAATGAGTGGGTGGGTTAGTGAATGAGTGGGTGGGTGAGTGAATGAGTCAATGAGTGAGTGGTGTGAGTGAATGAGTGAGTGGGTGAGTGAATGAGTGGGTGAGTGAATGAGTGGGTGAGTGAATGAGTGAGTGGGTGAGTGAATGAGTGAGTGGGTGTGAGTGAATGAGTGAGTGAGTGATAGTGTGAGTGGGGTGAGTGAATGAGTGGGGTGAGTGAATGAGTGGGTGGGTGAGTGGGTGGGTGATAGTGTGAGTGGGTGAGTGAATGAGTGGGTGAGTGAATGAGTGAATGAGTGGGTGGGTGATAGTGTGAGTGGGTGAGTGAATGAGTGGGTGAGTGAATGAGTGGGTGGGTGAGTGAATGAGTGAGTGGGTGAGTGAATGAGTGAGTGGGTGAGTGAATGAGTGAGTGGGTGAGTGAATGAGTGGGTGGGTGAGTGAATGAGTGGGTGGGTTAGTGAATGAGTGGGTGGGTTAGTGAATGACGTGGAGTGGGTGAGTGAGTGAGTGAATGAGTGAGTGGGTGAGGTGAATGAGTGAGTGAATGAGTGGGTGAGTGAATGAGTGAGGTGAATGAGTGAGTGGGTGAGTGAATGAGTGAGTGGGTGAGTGAATGAGTGGGTGAGTGAATGAGTGATGTGAGTGAATGAGTGGGTGAGTGAATGAGTGGGTGAGTGAATGAGTGGGTGAGTGATTGTGTGAGTGGGTGAGTGAATGAGTGGAGTGAATGAGTGGGTGAGTGAATGAGTGAGTGAATGAGTGGGGTGAGTGAATGAGTGGGTGAGTGAATGAGTGAGTGGGTGAGTGAATGAGTGAGTGGGTGAGTGAATGAGTGGGTGAATGAGTGAGTGAATGAGTGGGTGGGTGATAGTGTGAGTGGGTGAGTGAATGAGTGGGTGAGTGAATGATGTGAGTGGGTGAGTGAATGAGTGAGTGAGTGAATGAGTGAGTGGGTGAGTGAATGAGTGAATGAGTGAATGAGTGGGTGAGTGAATGAGTGAATGAGTGGGTGAGTGAATGAGTGAGTGAATGAGTGGGGTGGGTGAGTGAATGAGTGGGTGAATGAGTGAGTGAATGAGTGAGTGGTGAGTGAATGAGTGAGTGGGTGAGTGAATGAGTGAGTGAGTGAATGAGTGAGTGAATGAGTGGGTGATAGTGTGAGTGGGTGAGTGAATGAGTGGGTGAGTGAATGAGTGGGTGGGTGAGTGAATGAGTGAGTGGGTGAGTGATAGTGTGAGTGGGTGAGTGAATGAGTGGGTGGGTGAGTGAATGAGTGGGGTGAGTGAATGAGTGGGTGGGTGAGTGAATGAGTGAGTGGGGTGAGTGAATGAGTGGGTGGGTGAGTGAATGAGTGGGTGGGTGAGTGAATGAGGTGGGTGAGTGAATGAGTGAGTGGGTGGGTGATAGTGTGAGTGGGTGAGTGAATGAGTGGGTGAGTGGAATGATGTGAGTGGGTGAGTGAATGAGTGAGTGAATGAGTAGTGGGTGAGTGAATAGTGGGTGAGTGAATGAGTGGGTGGGTGAGTGAATGAGTGGGTGAGTGAATGAGTGAGTGGGTGAGTGA
>NC_136329.1:9473489-9478489 GCF_964198595.1 Lampetra fluviatilis
TTTTCTTGGATTTTCTGTTTGCACTCAGTCACATATTCACTTTAAGATGTTTTCTGTTCATGTTTTTGTTTTTTGTTTGTTGCGGTTGCACCCGATTCAAGAGCTGAATGGCTCACAGGTGCTTTCTACCTAATAAATGAACTTGAACTTGAACTTTGACCTCCCCGTGACCCCAGATCGTGACGCAGAGAAAGTACAAATTCAGCTCCAGTCCCCTCTACCGCAACGTGTCCCTCGTGTTGTGGGAGACGCCTCCTCGACCCTGTAACATCACCACGGTAGACTCACCCACTCACCCACTCGCTCACCCACCCACTCACCCACTCGCTCACCCACTCACCCACTCACCCACTCGCTCACCCACTCGCTCACTCACTCACCCACTCACCCACTCGCTCACCCACTCGCTCACTCACTCACCCACTCACTCACCCACTCACTCACTCACTCACCCACTCACTCACCTACTCACCCACCCACCCACTCACCCACTCACTCACTCACCCACCCACTCACGCACCCACTCACCCACTCACCCACTCACTCACTCACCCACCCACCCACTCACCCACTCACTCACCCACCCACTCACCCACTCACCCACCCACTCACCCACTCACCCACTCACTCACCCACTCACCCACCCATGTCTCTCCTCCCGTCTCCCAGTGCCCCTCTAACCCAGTGGTATGCCAGGAAGGGGTCTCGCTTCTTCTCGCTCTACTCACTCACCCACTCACTCACCCACTCACCCACCCACCCACCCACCCACTCACCCACCCACTCACCCACCCACTCACCCACCCACCCACCCACTCACCCACTCACCCACCCACTCACTCACCCACCCACCCACCCACCCACTCACCCACTCACCCACCCACCCACCCACTCACCCACCCACCCACCCACCCACCCACTCACCCACCCACCCACTCACTCACCCACCCACCCACTCACCCACCCACCCACCCACCCACTCACCCACCCACCCACCCACCCACTCACCCACCCACCCACTCACCCACCCACCCACCCACCCACTCACCCACTCACCCACCCACCCACTCACCCACCCACCCACCCACTCACCCACCCACCCACTCACCCACCCACTCACTCACTCACTCACCCACCCACCCACCCACTCACCCACCCACCCACTCACTCACCCACTCACCCACTCACCCACTCACCCACTCACCCACCCACTCACCCACTCACCCACTCACTCACCCACTCACCCACCCATGTCTCTCCTCCCGTCTCCCAGTGCCCCTCTAACCCAGTGGTACGCCAGGAAGGGCTCTCGCTTCTTCTCGCTCTACTCACTCACCCACTCACTCACCCACTCACCCACCCACTCACCCACTCACCCACTCACTCAACCACCCACTCACCCACTCACCCACTCACCCACCCACCCACTCACCCACTCACCCACCCACCCACTCACCCACCCACCCACCCACTCAAACACCCACCCACTCACTCACCCACCCACCCACCCACTCACCCACCCACCCATGTCTCCCCGTGCCCCTCTAACCCAGTGGTACGCCAGGAAGGGCTCTCGCTTCTTCTCGCTCTACTCACTCACCCACTCACTCACCCACCCACTCACCCACTCACCCACTCACTCAACCACCCACTCACCCACTCACCCACCCACCCACTCACCCACTCACCCACACACCCACCCACCCACTCACCCACCCACCCACCCACTCAAACACCCACCCACTCACTCACCCACCCACCCACCCACTCACCCACCCACCCATGTCTCCCCGTGCCCCTCTAACCCAGTGGTACGCCAGGAAGGGCTCTCGCTTCTTCTCGCTCTACGCTTCTCTGCGCCGCTCCCGGCCCGGGCAGCACTTTGCGCTGCTGCCTCCGTGCTTCCTGTGGGGACTCTGGGAGCTGCTGCAGCGCAACGCGGGCACAGCCAAGATACGCAGAACGTCGCCCTCCTCCGGCTTCCTCGGTGAGGCCCTCAGGGCAGCAGCAGTGTGCCCTGGGGGCAGCAGCAGCAGTAGAGTGCCCTGGGGGCATCAGCGGCAGCAGAGTGCCCTGGGGCAGCAGCAGCAGCAGTGTGCCCTGGGGGTAGCAGCAGCAGTGTGCCCTGGGGGTAGCAGCAGCAGTGTGCCCTGGGGGCATCAGCAGCAGCTGAGTGCCCTGGGGGCATCAGCAGCAGTCCCTCTCTTCTTCAACCCGTGTCTCCCTCCATCTCCCCGTGTCTCACTCCATCTCCCCGTGTCTCACTCCATCTCCCCGTGTCTCCCTCCATCTCCCCGTGTCTCTCTCCATCTCCCCATGTCTCCCTCCATCTCCCCGTGTCTCCCTCCATCTCCCCGTGTCTCCCTCCATCTCCCCGTGTCTCCCTCCATCTCCCCGTGTCTCTCTCTATCTCCCCATGTCTCCCTCCATCTCCCCGTGTCTCTCTCCATCTCCCCATGTCTCCCTCCATCTCCCCGTGTCTCCCTCCATCTCCCCGTGTCTCCCTCCATCTCCCCGTGTCTCTCTCCATCTCCCCATGTCTCCCTCCATCTCCCCGTGTCTCCCTCCATCTCCCCGTGTCTCACTCCATCTCCCCGTGTCTCACTCCATCTCCCCGTGTCTCCCTCCATCTCCCGGTGTCTCCCTCCATCTCCCCGTGTCTCTCTCCATCTCCCCGTGTCTCACTCCATCTCCCCGTGTCTCCCTCCATCTCCCCGTGTCTCACTCCATCTCCCCGTGTCTCCCTCCATCTCCCCGTGTCTCTCTCCATCTCCCCGTGTCTCACTCCATCTCCCCGTGTCTCCCTCCATCTCCCGGTGTCTCCCTCCATCTCCCCGTGTCTCTCTCCATCTCCCCGTGTCTCCCTCCATCTCCCCGTGTCTCACTCCATCTCCCCGTGTCTCTCTCCATCTCCCCGTGTCTCCCTCCATCTCCCCGTGTCTCCCTCCATCTCCCCGTGTCTCCCTCCATCTCCCCGTGTCTCCCTCCATCTCCCCGTGTCTCCCTCCATCTCCCCGTGTCTCCCTCCATCTCCCCGTGTCTCCCTCCATCTCCCCGTGTCTCTCTCCATCTCCCCGTGTCTCCCTCCATCTCCCCGTGTCTCCCTCCATCTCCCCGTGTCTCCCTCCATCTCCCCGTGTCTCCCTCCATCTCCCCGTGTCTCCCTCCATCTCCCCGTGTCTCCCTCCATCTCCCCGTGTCTCCCTCCATCTCCCCGTGTCTCCCTCCATCTCCCCCCATCTCCCTCCATCTCCCCGTGTCTCCCTCCATCTCCCCGTGTCTCCCTCCATCTCCCCGTGTCTCCCTCCATCTCCCCGTGTCTCCCTCCATCTCCCCGTGTCTCCCTCCATCTCCCCGTGTCTCCCTCCATCTCCCCGTGTCTCCCTCCATCTCCCCGTGTCTCCCTCCATCTCCCCGTGTCTCCCTCCATCTCCCCGTGTCTCTCTCCATCTCCCCGTGTCTCCCTCCATCTCCCCGTGTCTCCCTCCATCTCCCCGTGTCTCCCTCCATCTCCCCGTGTCTCCCTCCATCTCCCCGTGTCTCCCTCCATCTCCCCGTGTCTCCCTCCATCTCCCCGTGTCTCCCTCCATCTCCCCGTGTCTCCCTCCATCTCCCCGTGTCTCCCTCCATCTCCCCGTGTCTCCCTCCATCTCCCCGTGTCTCACTCCATCTCCCCCCATCTCCCTCCATCTCCCCGTGTCTCCCTCCATCTCCCCGTGTCTCCCTCCATCTCCCCGTGTCTCCCTCCATCTCCCCGTGTCTCCCTCCATCTCCCCGTGTCTCCCTCCATCTCCCCGTGTCTCCCTCCATCTCCCCGTGTCTCCCTCCATCTCCCCGTGTCTCCCTCCATCTCCCCGTGTCTCTCTCCATCTCCCCGTGTCTCCCTCCATCTCCCCGTGTCTCCCCCCATCTCCCCGTGTCTCCCTCCATCTCCCCGTGTCTCCCTCCATCTCCCCGTGTCTCCCTCCATCTCCCCGTGTCTCCCTCCATCTCCCCGTGTCTCCCTCCATCTCCCCGTGTCTCCCTCCATCTCCCCGTGTCTCTCTCCATCTCCCCGTGTCTCCCTCCATCTCCCCGTGTCTCCCTCCATCTCCCCGTGTCTCCCTCCATCTCCCCGTGTCTCCCTCCATCTCCCCGTGTCTCCCTCCATCTCCCCGTGTCTCCCTCCATCTCCCCGTGTCTCCCTCCATCTCCCCGTGTCTCCCTCCATCTCCCCGTGTCTCCCTCCATCTCCCCGTGTCTCCCTCCATCTCCCCGTGTCTCACTCCATCTCCCCCCATCTCCCTCCATCTCCCCGTGTCTCCCTCCATCTCCCCGTGTCTCCCTCCATCTCCCCGTGTCTCCCTCCATCTCCCCGTGTCTCCCTCCATCTCCCCGTGTCTCCCTCCATATCCCCGTGTCTCCCTCCATCTCCCCGTGTCTCCCTCCATCTCCCCGTGTCTCCCTCCATCTCCCCGTGTCTCCCTCCATCTCCCCGTGTCTCTCTCCATCTCCCCGTGTCTCCCTCCATCTCCCCGTGTCTCCCTCCATCTCCCCGTGTCTCCCTCCATCTCCCCGTGTCTCCCTCCATCTCCCCGTGTCTCCCTCCATCTCCCCGTGTCTCCCTCCATCTCCCCGTGTCTCTCTCCATCTCCCCGTGTCTCCCTCCATCTCCCCGTGTCTCCCTCCATCTCCCCGTGTCTCCCTCCATCTCCCCGTGTCTCCCTCCATCTCCCCGTGTCTCCCTCCATCTCCCCGTGTCTCCCTCCATCTCCCCGTGTCTCCCTCCATCTCCCCGTGTCTCCCTCCATCTCCCCGTGTCTCTCTCCATCTCCCCGTGTCTCCCTCCATCTCCCCGTGTCTCTCTCCATCTCCCCGTGTCTCCCTCCATCTCCCCGTGTCTCCCTCCATCTCCCCGTGTCTCCCTCCATCTCCCCGTGTCTCCCTCCATCTCCCCGTGTCTCCCTCCATCTCCCCGTGTCTCCCTCCATCTCCCCGTGTCTCCCTCCATCTCCCCGTGT
>NC_136329.1:9483489-9519755 GCF_964198595.1 Lampetra fluviatilis
GGAAGGCTGCGGAAGGCTGCGGAAGGCTGCGGAAAGCAAATAAACAACTCTGAAGTGACGACGTCGTCTGAACAGAGTTTATTACGCTGAGACAGGAGGCCGCTCGCTCGCCTGCTCGATGTGGCGGGGAAGTCTGTTGCCGTGAAGGTGGAGTGGCTGGAGGTGGAGCGGCTGGAGGTGGAGTGGCTGAAGGTGGAGTGGCTGGAGGTGGAGTGGCTGAAGGTGGAGTGGCTGGAGGTGGAGTGGCTGAAGGTGGAGTGGCTGGAGGTGGAGCGGCTGGAGGTGGAGCGGCTGAAGGTGGAGTGGCTGGAGGTGGAGTGGCTGGAGGTGGAGTGGCTGGAGGTGGAGTGGCTGGAGGTGGAGTGGCTGAAGGTGGAGTGGCTGGAGGTGGAGCGGCTGGAGGTGGAGCGGCTGGAGGTGGAGTGGCTGGAGGTGGAGTGGCTGAAGGTGGAGTGGCTGAAGGTGGAGTGGCTGGAGGTGGAGTGGCTGAAGGTGGAGTGGCTGGAGGTGGAGCGGCTGGAGGTGGAGTGGCTGGAGGTGGAGTGGCTGGAGGTGGAGTGGCTGAAGGTGGAGTGGCTGGAGGTGGAGTGGCTGGAGGTGGAGTGGCTGGAGGTGGAGTGGCTGAAGGTGGAGTGGCTGCAGGTGGAGTGGCTGGAGGTGGAGTGGCTGGAGGTGGAGTGGCTGAAGGTGGAGCGGCTGGAGGTGGAGTGGCTGGAGGTGGAGTGGCTGAAGGTGGAGTGGCTGGAGGTGGAGTGGCTGAAGGTGGAGTGGCTAGAGGTGGAGTGGCTGAAGGTGGAGTGGCTGGAGGTGGAGCGGCTGGAGGTGGAGTGGCTGAAGGTGGAGTGGCTGGAGGTGGAGCGGCTGGAGGTGGAGCGGCTGGAGGTGGAGCGGCTGGAGGTGGAGCGGCTGGAGGTGGAGCGGCTGGAGGTGGAGTGGCTGGAGGTGGAGTGGCTGGAGGTGGAGCGGCTGGAGGTGGAGCGGCTGAAGGTGGAGCGGCTGGAGGTGGAGCGGCTGGAGGGGGAGTGGCTGGGGGTGGAGTGGCTGGAGGTAGAGTGGCTGGAGGTGGAGTGGCTGGAGGTGGAGTGGCTGGAGGTGGAGCGGCTGGAGGTGGAGCGGCTGGAGGTGGAGTGGCTTGGGGTGGAGTGGCTGGAGGTGGAATGGCTGGGGGTGGAGTGGCTGGAGGTGGAGTGGCTGGGAGTGGAGTGGCTGGAGGTGGAGTGGCTGGAGGTGGAGTGGCTGGAGGTGGAGTGGCTGAAGGTGGAGTGGCTGGAGGTGGAGTGGCTGGGGGTGGAGTGGCTGGAGGTGGAGTGGCTGGAGGTGGAGTGGCTGGAGGTGGAGTGGCTGGGGGTGGAGTGGCTGGAGGTGGAGTGGCTGGAGGTGGAGTGGCTGGAGGTGGAGTGGCTGGGGGTGGAGCAGCTGGAGGTGGAGTGGCTGGGGGTGGAGTGGCTGAAGGTGGAGTGGCTGGAGGTGGAGTGGCTGGAGGTGGAGTGGCTGAAGGTGGAGCAGCTGGAGGTGGAGATGTGGAGGTGGAGCGGCTGGAGGTGGAGTGCCCCCCCCCCTCGCTCCTGGCCACGCCCCCCTCTCTCCTGGGCACGCCCCCCTCGCTCCTGGCCACGCCCCCCTCGCTCCTGGCCACGCCCCCCTCGCTCCGGGCCACGCCCCCCTCGCTCCGGGCCACGCTTCTATTCGCTCCCCGGTGACTAAGCCCCGCCCCTGGTGACTAAGCCCCGCCCCTGGCTACTAAGCCCCGCCTCTAGTGACTAAGCCCCGCCCGTGGTGACTAAGCCCCGCCTCTGGCCACGCCCCTCATGATGGAACCTTCGGGATCGTTCCAGAGGCTTCCCGGGTGGCTCCGCCCCCCTCTCGTTTGCTGTCGACGTGACCCCCGAGCCCAGGTCACCCACCGCGGCATGGCAAGTGACGCCCCACGTGGTACAGCAGATGGCGCTCTCATTACACCCACACACTCACCCACACACACACTCACTCACCCACACACACACTCACCCACCCACACACTCACCCACACACACTCACCCACCCACACACCCACACACTCACCCACACACACACTCACACACACACACACTCACCCACACACACTCACCCACCCACACACTCACCCACACACACACTCACCCACACACACACTCACCCACACATACACACACTCACCCACACACACACCCACTCACCCACACACTCACCCACTCACCCACACACACACTCACCCACACACACACCCACTCACCCACACACTCACCCACTCACCCACACACTCACACACACCCACACACTCACCCACCCACACACCCACTCACTCATTCACACACTCACCCACACACACACTCACCCACACACACTCACACACACACTCACTCACCCACACACCCACACACACACTCACACACTCACTCACCCACACACACACTCACCCACCCACACACACACACTCACACACTCACCCACACACACACCCACACACACACTCACACACTCACCCACACACACACTCACTCACCCACCCACACACCCACACACACACTCACCCACTCACCCACACACACACTCACCCACACACACACTCACACACTCACCCACCCATCCAATTACCCACCCATCCACTCACCCACACACCCACCTACTCACCCACCTACTCACCCACTCACTCACCTACTCACCCACACACCCACTCACTCACCCACCTACTCACCCACTCACTCACCCACCTACTCACCCACTCACCTACTCACCCACTCACCCACCCACTCACCCACACACCCACTCACTCACCCACCTACTCACCCACTCACCCACACACACACACTCACCCACCCATCCACTTACCCACCCATCCACTCACCCACACACACACCCACTTACCCACCTACTCACCCACTCACTCACCTACTCACCCACTCACCCACCCACTCACCCACACGCCCACTCACTCACCCGCCTACCCACTCACCCACCCATCCATCCACTCATCCACCCACTCACCCACTCACCCACCCACCCACTCACCCACCCATCCACCCACTCACCCACCCACCCATCCACTCAACCACCCACTCACCCACCCACACACCCACCTACTCACCCACTCACTCACCCACTCACTTACCCACACATCCACTCACTCACCTACTCACCCACTCACTTACCCACACACCCACTTACTCACCTACTCACCCACTCACCCACCCACTCACCCACTCACTTACCCACACACCCACTCACTCACCTACTCACTCACTCACCCACACACACACTCACTCACCCGCCTACCCACTCACCCACTCACCCACCCACCTACCCACTCACCCACCCACTCACCCACTCACCCACGCACCCACCCACCCACTCACTCACCTGCTCACCCATTCATCCACTCACTCACCTACTCACCCACTCACCTACTCACTCACCCACTCACCCACTCACCCACACACCCACTCGCCCACCCACTCACCCACCCACCCACTCAGCCACTCACCCACTCACCTACTCACTCACCCACACACCCACTCACTCACCTACTCACCCACTCACCCACCCACTCACCCACCCACTTACTCACTCACCCACTCACCCACTTACTTCCCACTCACCCACTCACTCACCCACTCACTCACCTACTCACTCACCCACTCTCCCACTCACCCACTCACTCACTCACTCACCTACTCACTCACCCATTCACTCACCCACTCACCCACTTACTTCCCACTCTCCCACTCACTCACCCACTCTCCCACTCACCCACTCTCCCACTCACCCACTCACTCACCTACTCACTCACTCACTCTCCTACTCACCTACTCACCCACTTACTTCCCACTCACTCACCCACTCACCCATTCTCCCACTCACTCACCCACTCACCCACTCACCCACCCACCTACCCACTCACTCACCCACTCTCCCACTCACCCACTCACTCACCTACTCACTCACTCACACACTCTCCCACTCACCCACTCACTCACTCACCTACTCACTCACTCACTCACCTACTCACCTACTCACCCACTTACTTCCCACTCACTCACCCACTCACCCATTCACCCATTCTCCCACTCACCCACACACACACTCACCCACACACACACCCACTCACCCACACACTCACCCACTCACCCACACACTCACACACACCCACACACTCACCCACCCACACACCCACTCACTCATTCACACACTCACCCACACACACACTCACCCACACACACTCACACACACACTCACTCACCCACACACCCACACACACACTCACACACTCACTCACCCACACACACACTCACCCACCCACACACACACACTCACACACTCACCCACACACACACCCACACACACACTCACACACTCACCCACACACACACTCACTCACCCACCCACACACCCACACACACACTCACCCACTCACCCACACACAACAACAACAACAACCGCCATTCGCCACTAAGTGGCGGTGACGTCACCACGACGCTTGTGCCAGGCCATGTGCACCTTGAGGCCACGTGAAGTGTCGAACGCCCGCTGGCAGGAGGTCACGGGGCAGACCCAGGTGCCACGGGTCGACTGACCGAGATGACCGAGATGACTGGCTGATGCACCACCTGTGCCCCCTACTGTACCAACTTGCTGTGCTTTAGCCACCCGTCGCTCCGCTCGTTGTTGTGAGCGTCGCTCCTCCGCCCTCCGTTGTTGTTGGAGGGCGACTGCCTCCAACTGCCCAGTAGCGTCCTTCACGAGCCTCCTCCACAGAGGCCGATCTTGACACCGCTGGTACCAGTCATCGGCAAGTCCACTCAGCTCCACGTCCTCCTGTACCACATCACTCCATCTCTTCTCTAGCCCGTGCCGCGCCCGTTTAGCCCCCTCGATCCGGCCGAACAAAAGCTGTTTAGGCATGCGGTGGCTGGGCATGCGGGCTACATGACCCAGCCAACGCAGCCTTGCCTGCCGGAGGAGCTCACTGATGGGACTTTGCCCAGATCTTTCAAGGACTTGTGAGCTCCTCACACAATCCAGCCTGGTTAAACCCAGGATGGATCGTAGGCAGGCCAGCCTAAATGTTTCCAACCGGCGAAGATGCTCCACTAGGGGGGTCCACGTTTCGCAAGCGTAGAGAAGGGAGGGAATGACCGTGGCCGAGAAGACCTGAAGCTTCGTGCGGAGCGACAGACCAGGTAGCTTCCACACAGCGTTACGCAACCGATGAAAAGATATTGCCGCTCGACTGATTCGGAGTGAGACCTCTGCTGATAAACTGGAGCCGGTCATAAGCACACTGCCCAGGTATGGGAAACTCTCCACTCTCTCCACAACTGCCCCATCACCAATTGGGAGTTGTGGGGGTGGAGTGTCCGATGGTACAAAATACCCAGGCAGGTGCTTAGTTTTGGTGGGGCTGATGGTAAGGCCCCACCTCTTAGTGGCACGCTCCAGTCTCAGCAGCAGCGTCTCCAACTCCTCTTCTGAATGAGCAGCTATTACCAAATCATCGGCATACATAACGTGGTTGACCAATAGGGAGCCATCCCTTGATCGCACCCGGGCGTCGATCAGCCTCCCATTATATCTGTACCAAATGGAAATTCCCCCGGTACAGCTATTGAAGGCTTCACGAACTACGCAGTCGAAATAGATGTTAAATAATGTGGGAGCCAGAGGACATCCCTGTCGCACCCCAAGGTGTACAGGGAAAGGCTCCGACTCCCGGCCACGTAGTTTTACCCGGGCCCGCTCACCATCATGAAGGTCCTTAATGATCGTGAGCAGAGGGTCAGGGACTCCGAAAGCACGAAGAACAACCCAGAGCCCAGTCCTACTGATGGTATCATAGGCCTTGACCAGGTCAATAAAGCAGAGATGTAGGTCTTTTTGGAATTCCCTACACCTCTGCTGTAGCAGACGGACAGAAAATATGGCAAATATGGCATCTGTGCAGGACCGCCCTTTCCTGAAACCACATTGGGGCTCCGCAAGCCTCTCCTCAGCATGCCTAGCAAGGCGATGTTGAATAATCCTTGCCAGGACCCACACACACACTCACCCACACACACACTCACACACTCACCCACCCATCCAATTACCCACCCATCCACTCACCCACACACCCACCTACTCACCCACCTACTCACCCACTCACTCACCTACTCACCCACACACCCACTCACTCACCCACCTACTCACCCACTCACTCACCCACCTACTCACCCACTCACCTACTCACCCACTCACCCACCCACTCACCCACACACCCACTCACTCACCCACCTACTCACCCACTCACCCACACACACACACTCACCCACCCATCCACTTACCCACCCATCCACTCACCCACACACACACCCACTTACCCACCTACTCACCCACTCACCTACTCACCCACTCACCCACCCACTCACCCACACGCCCACTCACTCACCCGCCTACCCACTCACCCACCCATCCATCCACTCATCCACCCACTCACCCACTCACCCACCCACCCACTCACCCACCCATCCACCCACTCACCCACCCACCCATCCACTCAACCACCCACTCACCCACCCACACACCCACCTACTCACCCACTCACTCACCCACTCACTTACCCACACATCCACTCACTCACCTACTCACCCACTCACTTACCCACACACCCACTTACTCACCTACTCACCCACTCACCCACCCACTCACCCACTCACTTACCCACACACCCACTCACTCACCTACTCACTCACTCACCCACACACACACTCACTCACCCGCCTACCCACTCACCCACTCACCCACCCACCTACCCACTCACCCACCCACTCACCCACTCACCCACGCACCCACCCACCCACTCACTCACCTGCTCACCCATTCATCCACTCACTCACCTACTCACCTACTCACTCACCCACTCACCCACTCACCCACACACCCACTCGCCCACCCACTCACCCACCCACCCACTCAGCCACTCACCCACTCACCTACTCACTCACCCACACACCCACTCACTCACCTACTCACCCACTCACCCACCCACTCACCCACCCACTTACTCACTCACCCACTCACCCACTTACTTCCCACTCACCCACTCACTCACCCACTCACTCACCTACTCACTCACCCACTCTCCCACTCACCCACTCACTCACTCACCTACTCACTCACCCATTCACTCACCCACTCACCCACTTACTTCCCACTCTCCCACTCACTCACCCACTCTCCCACTCACCCACTCACTCACCTACTCACTCACTCACTCTCCTACTCACCTACTCACCCACTTACTTCCCACTCACTCACCCACTCACCCATTCTCCCACTCACTCACCCACTCACCCACTCACCCACCCACCTACCCACTCACTCACCCACTCTCCCACTCACCCACTCACTCACCTACTCACTCACTCACACACTCTCCCACTCACCCACTCACTCACTCACCTACTCACTCACTCACTCACCTACTCACCTACTCACCCACTTACTTCCCACTCACTCACCCACTCACCCATTCACCCATTCTCCCACTCACCCACTCACCCACACAACCACACACACGCATCCCTCAACCAATCATAGACGAGATGGGAAGTTGCCCAACACCTGTTTATTGGAAGCACCAGAAACTCCACCCCCAGTGCCCTGAGGGCACTCCCTGTCCACCCCAGTGCCCTGAGGGCTAGCAGTGGTTAGTCGTAGCTAGTAGTGGTTAGTCGTGGTTAGTAGTGGTTAGTAGTGGCACGTGAGCAATAAAATAACGTCACGGGAGGGGGCGATGACGTCACGGGAGGGGGTGATGACGTCACGGCAGACCAGAGTGCCCCCAGGGCCCCCAGAGTGCCCCCAGAGTGCCCTCAGGGCCCCCACGGCACTCAGAGAACCCCCAGGGCGCCCAGAGTGCCTCCAGGGTTCCCAGAGTGCCCCCAGAGTGCCCCCAGAGTGCCCCCAGAGTGCCCCCAGGGCCCCCAGAGTGCCCCCAGGGCCCCCAGAGTGCCCCCAGGGCGCCCAGAGAGCCCCCAGGGCTTGGTCAGTAGATCTTGTCGGCGCAGCGGCAGGAGGCGGGGCAGTACCCCAGCACGATGAGGCCGTTCTTGGAGGGGCCGCAGCCGTAAGCCGCCTTCATCTGCTTGCAGTTGGAGTAGCCGTCCACGTAGGGGCACGGGTTGGCTGGGGGGGTGGGGGAGGTGGGGTGGGGGGGAGGGTGGGGGGAGGTGGGGTGGGGGGGAGGGTGGGGGGAGAGTGGGGGGGAGAGTGGGGGGGGGGAGGGTGGGGGGAGGTGGGGTGGGGGGGAAGGTGGGGGGAGGGTGGGGGGAGAGTGGGGGGGGGTGGGGTGGGGGGGGAGGGGGGAGGGTGGGGGGGGAGAGTGGTGTAGAGTGGAGTAGAGTAGAGTGGAGTGGAGTAGAGTGGAGTGGAGTAGAGTGGAGTGGTGTAGAGTGGAGTGGTGTAGAGTGGAGTGGTGTAGAGTGGAGTGGTGTAGAGTGGAGTGGTGTAGAGTGGAGTAGTGTAGAGTGGAGTGGTGTAGAGTGGAGTGGTGTAGAGTGGAGTGGTGTAGAGTGGAGTGGTGTAGAGTGGAGTGGTGTAGAGTGGAGTGGTGTAGAGTGGAGTGGTGTAGAGTGGAGTGGTGTAGAGTGGAGTGGTGTAGAGTGGAGTGGTGTAGAGTGGAGTGGTGTAGAGTGGAGTGGTGTAGAGTGGAGTGGTGTAAAGTGGAGTGGTGTAGAGTGGAGTGGTGTAGAGTGGAGTGGTGTAGAGTGGAGTGGTGTAGAGTGGAGTGGTGTAGAGTGGAGTGGTGTAGAGTGGAGTGGTGTAGAGTGGAGTGGTGTAGAGTGGAGTGGTGTAGAGTGGAGTGGTGTAGAGTGGAGTGGTGTAGAGTGGAGTGGTGTAGAGTGGAGTGGTGTAGAGTGGAGTGGTGTAGAGTGGAGTGGTGTAGAGTGGAGTGGTGTAGAGTGGAGTGGTGTAGAGTGGAGTGGTGTAGAGTGGAGTGGTGTAGAGTGGAGTGGTGTAGAGTGGAGTAGTGTAGAGTGGAGTGGTGTAGAGTGGAGTAGAGTAGAGTGGACCTACTGCATTGGCCGTTGTCGCAGTTGTTGGGGCAGAGTGCGCACGGCTCCCCCAGGTCGTAGGGGCGAGTGAGACGCGTGTTCAGATTACCCCTGAACATCAACAA
This sequence comes from Lampetra fluviatilis, assembly GCF_964198595.1. NCBI lineage: Eukaryota > Metazoa > Chordata > Hyperoartia > Petromyzontiformes > Petromyzontidae > Lampetra > Lampetra fluviatilis. The sequence goes on from NC_136329.1 coordinate 9,492,662, forward strand.
CAACATCAACAACAACATCAACAACATCAACATCATCAGAACCACCATCACCCACCCACTCACTCACTCACCCACCCACCCACTCACTCACTCACCCACTCACCCACCCACCCACTCACTCACCCACCCACTCACTCACTCACCCACTGACCCACCCACCCACTCACTCACTCACTCACCCACCCACTCACCCACCCACCCACTCACTCACCCACCCACCCACTCACTCACTCACTCACCCACCCACCCACCCACTCACCCACTCACCCACCCACTCACTCACCCACCCACCCACCCACTCACTCACCCACTCACCCACCCACCCACCCACTCACTCATCCACCCACTCACCCACTCACTCACTCACCCACCCACCCACCCACTCACTCACTCACTCACCCACCCACTCACCCAGTCACTCACCCACACACTCACCCACTCACCCACTCACTCACCCACCCACCCACTCACCCACTCACCCACCCACCCACTCACTCACTCACTCACCCACCCACCCACCCACTCACTCATCCACTCACCCACCCACCCACTCACTCATCCACCCACTCACCCACTCACTCACTCACCCACCCACCCACCCACTCACTCACTCACCCACCCACTCACCCAGTCACTCACCCACACACTCACCCACTCACTCACCCACTCACTCACTCACCCACACACTTACCAACTCACTCACCCACCCACCCACTCACCCACCCACTCACCCACCCACTCACCCACACACTCACCCACCTACTCACCCACCCACTCACCCACCCACCCACTCACCCACCCACCCACCCACTCACCCACCCACCCACTCACTCACTTACTCACCCACCCACCCACTCACTCACCACACACTCACCCACTCACTCACCCACTCACCCACTCACTCACTCACCCAGTCACTCACTCACCCACTCACTCACTCACCCACCCACTCACCCACCCACTCACCCACCCACTCACCCACACACTCACCCACTCACCCACCCACTCACCCACTCACCCACCCACTCACTCACCCACCCACCCACTCACCCACCCACCCACCCACTCACTCACTCACTCACCCACCCACCCACTCACTCACCCACTCACCCACTCACCCAGTCACCCACTCACCCAGTCACTCACTCACCCACTCACTCACTCACCCACCCACTCACCCACCCACCCACCCACTCACCCACCCACTCACCCACACACTCACCCACTCACCCACCCACTCACCCACTCACCCACCCACTCACTCACCCACCCACCCACTCACCCACCCACCCACCCACTCACTCACTCACTCACCCACCCACCCACTCACTCACCACACACTCACTCACCCACTCACCCACTCACCCACTCACTCACTCACCCAGTCACTCACTCACCCACTCACTCACTCACTCACCCACCCACTCACCCACCCACCCACTCACCCACACACTCACCCACTCACCCACCCACTCACTCACCCACCCACCCACCCACTCACCCACCCACCCACCCACCCACCCACTCACTCACTCACCCACTCACCCACTCACCCACTCACCCACCCACTCACTCACCCACCCACTCACCCACTCACCCAGTCACTCACTCACCCACTCACTCACTCACCCACCCACTCACCCACTCACTCACCTACTCACTCACTCAGCCACTCAGCCACTTACCCACCCACTCACCCACTTACCCACTCACTCACCTACTCACTCACTCAGCCACTCACCCACTCACCCACCCACTCACCCACTCACTCACTCAGCCACTCAGCCACTTACCCAGTCACTCAACCACCCAGAACCACCACGGCGCGGCCGCCTTTGTCTCCCTACCGGTGCTGTTTACCACACGCCACGACTATTTGCTGTGTTTTTTAAGGCTGAGTGGACCTAGTGGGAGTGAGTGACTCACTGCGGGCAGTACTGGCAGACGTAGATGTACTTGTAGACCGACTCCGTGTCCGGGCAGTAGGTGACTGCACATCCCACTTGGTAGGAGCTGTACCACACCACCTGGTGTGAGCGGAGGGGTGAGTGGGTGGGTGAGTGAGTGAGTGGGGTGGATGAGTGGAGTGGGTGAGTGGGTGGGTGAGTGGGTGAGTGGGTGGATGAGTGAGTGGGTGGCTGAGTGAGTGGCTGAGTGAGTGAGTGGGTGAGTGAGTGAGTGGGTGGGTGAGTGAGTGGGTGGGTGGGTGGGTGGGTGGGTGGGTGAGTGAGTGAGTGGGTGGCTGAGTGAGTGGGTGGGTGGGTGGGTGAGTGAGTGGGTGAGTGGGTGAGTGAGTGAGTGAGTGGGTGGGTGAGTGAGTGGGTGGGTGAGTGAGTGGGTGGGTGGCTGAGTGAGTGAGTGGCTGAGTGAGTGGCTGAGTGGGTGGGTGAGTGAGTGGGTGGATGAGTGAGTGGGTGGCTGAGTGAGTGGCTGATTGAGTGAGTGGGTGAGTGGGTGAGTGAGTGAGTGAGTGGGTGGCTGAGTGAGTGAGTGGCTGATTGAGTGAGTGGGTGAGTGAGTGGGTGAGTGGGTGAGTGAGTGAGTGGCTGAGTGAGTGGCTGAGTGAGTGAGTGGCTGATTGAGTGAGTGGGTGAGTGAGTGAGTGAGTGTGTAAGTGGGTGAGTGGCTGAGTGGCTGAGTTGCTGAGTGAGTGAGTGGCTGAGTGAGTGAGTGGGTGAGTGAGTGGCTGAGTGGCTGAGTGAGTGGCTGAGTGAGTGAGTGGCTGAGTCTCCCCCCTCTACCCCACCTGTGTGTAGTGACCCACGGTGAGTGGCTGAGTGAGTGAGGGAGTGGCTGAGTGAGTGGCTGAGTGAGTGGCTGAGTGAGTGAGTGGCTGAGTGAGTGGCTGAGTGAGTGGCTGAGTGAGTGAGTGGCTGAGTCTCCCCCTCTACCCCACCTGTGTGTAGTGACCCACGGTGAGTGGCTGAGTGAGTGGCTGAGTGAGTGAGGGAGTGGCTGAGTGAGTGAGTGGCTGAGTGAGTGGCTGAGTGAGTGAGGGAGTGGCTGAGTGAGTGGCTGAGTGAGTGAGTGGCTGAGTGAGTGAGTGAGTGGCTGAGTGAGTGGCTGAGTGAGTGAGTGAGTGGGTGAGTGTCCCCCTCTACCCCCACCTGTGTGTAGTGACCCACGGCTCCGGGTGTCCGTGCCCCCTTCCCGTAGTCGAACCCGGGGCTGTCGACCTCGTTGAACCAGTCGCGGATCGCGTGCTCCCACGAGAAGGGCGCCGACGACAAGAAGAGATTCTCCCCGCAGCCGAACGCTGCTCCCTCGCACGCGCCCAGAGAGACACGGAGACACAGGGAGACACGGAGACACAGGGAGACAGAACCACAGAGAGAGACACACAGTGAGACAGAGACACAGAGACACAGGGAGACAGGGAGACACAGGGAGACAGGGGGACAGAGACACAGAGAGAGAGACACAGTGAGACAGAGACACAGAGAGAGACACAGAGAGAGAGAGACACAGGGGGACACACACAGTGAGACAGAGACACAGAGACACAGGGAGACAGGGAGACAGAGAGAGAGAGAGACACAGTGAGACAGAGACACAGAGAGACACACACAGTGAGACAGAGAGAGAGAGAGACAGAGACAGAGAAAGACACAGGGAGACAGAGACACAGAGAGAGACACAGAGAGACACACATTGAGACAGAGACACAGAGAGAGACAGAGACGCAGAGAGACACACACAGTGAGACAGAGACAGAGAGAGAGACACAGAGAGACACAGAGACCCACTAAGAGAAACAGAGAGACAGGGAGAGAGAGACTAAGAGAGAGAGACTAAGAGAGACAGACAGACAAACAGGAAGACAGAGAGACAGAAAGAGAGAGACAGAGACTAAGAGTGAAATTATTATTTGGTTCTTTTAAGATTGAACATTAAGATTGAACTAAGAGTGAAACTTGACACAGCGAGTGGTGGTGGTGGTGTCACCACCTGAGGTCTTGCGGTTTGCCGGCGGGCTGTGGTTCAAGGTGCACGTGAGGGACCACAGGTAGCTGTTGTTGCCTGCCTCGTCATTCCACTCCTGGTGGACACAGACACCCACCCTCTCACTCACCCACTCACCCACTCACTCACCCACCCACTCACCCATTTAACCACAAGTAGCTGTTGTTGCCTGCCTCGTCATTCCACTCCTGGTGGACACAGACACCCACCCTCTCACTCACCCACTCACCCTCTCACCCACTCACCCACTCACTCACTCACTCACCCACTCACCCACTCACTCACTCACCCACTCACCACCCACTCACCCACTCACCCATCCACTCACTCACCCACTAATCCACTCACTCACCCACTTACCCACACACTCACCCACTTACTTACCTACCCACTCACCCTCTCACTCACTCACTCACTCACCCACTCACCCACTCACTCACCCACTCACTCACCCACTCACTACCCACTCACTTACTCACTCACCCACTCACCCACTCACTCACCCACTCACTCACCCACTCACTACCCACTCACTTACTCACCCACTCACTCACCCACTCACTCACCCTCTCACTCACTCACTCGACAGACATGTTCTCCACCTGAGGACGGCTGCTTGCGTTGTGGCCGAAACGTCGTGAGAATTATTTTATAATGTTTTATTATTTTATTATTTTATTATTTTATTATTTCCCTTCTACGTGACGACTTTACCGAAAGAACCAAGAAGATGAATCCCTGCTGCAGTCACGAAAGAAGCTTTAAATCGAAACCTAAAATATATAGTTATATATTATACACAGTTATCGATTATACATAGTAACCATATATACATAGCTATCGATTACATATAGTAATATATTTATTGCATTATTATTTTATTTACCGTAGAACCAAACAACATGTTATAAACAAATATATAATGACAAACCTAATTTTATATACAGACACAGAAATATATTAAGTGTAATTATATAGATAGACAGTCACATGAACAATGCCTAATTAAATATACACACTAATATATTCTGTATTATTTTTACGTAATTATAGATTATGCATCAGAGCAAACTTTACGTTACACGCAGTAATGTGTCGTCTGTATAAGCAATATCTACGTAATGATACACACGGCAAAATATAATCATTAAAGTGTAATTATATATATATACATTGAAATGTATTACGTTAAATATATTATAATTATAAACCTAATTGTATAAATACACAGTAATAGATTATATAAAAGGACATGTGTAATTGTTTAATTACATATGTGCAATTATATTTACACGGTAATATGTCAATATTAATAAGTGATTATGTGAGTGGGTGAGGAGGTGAGTGGGTGGGTGAGTAGGGGAGTGAGTGGGTGGGTGGGTGAGTGGGTGGATGAGTGAGTGAGTGGGTGAGTGGGTGGATGAGTGAGTGAGTGGGTGGGTGGGTGAGTGAGTGAGTGGGTGGGTGGGTGGGTGAGTAGGGGAGTGAGTGGGTGAGGAGGTGAGTGGGTGGGTGAGTAGGGGAGTGAGTGGGTGGGTGGGTGAGTGGGTGGATGAGTGAGTGAGTGGGTGGGTGGGTGAGTAGGGGAGTGAGTGGGTGGGTGGGTGAGTGGGTGGATGAGTGAGTGAGTGGGTGAGTGAGTGAGTGTGTGGATGGGTGAGTGAGTGAGTGGGTGGGTGGGTGAGTAGGGGAGTGAGTGGGTGGGTGGGTGGGTGAGTGGGTGGATGAGTGAGTGAGTGGGTGAGTGAGTGAGTGTGTGGATGGGTGAGTGAGTGGGTGGGTGGGTGGGTGGGTGAGTGGGTGGGTGAGTGGGTGGGTGGGTGAGTGAGTGAGTGGGTGGGTGAGTGAGTGAGTGGGTGGGTGAGTGAGTGGGTGGGTGGGTGAGTGAGTGAGTGAGTGGGTGAGGAGGTGAGTGGGTGGGTGAGTAGGGGAGTGAGTGGGTGGGTGGGTGGGTGAGTGAGTGAGTGAGTGGGTGGGTGGGTGAGTGGGTGGGTGGGTGGGTGAGTGAGTGAGTGAGTGGGTGGGTGGGTGAGTGAGTGGGTGGGTGAGTGAGTGAGTGAGTGGGTGAGTGAGTGAGTGAGTGGGTGGGTGGGTGAGTGAGTGGGTGGGTGGGTGAGTGGGTGGAAGAGTGAGTGAGTGAGTGGGTGGGTGAGTGAGTGGGTGGGTGGATGGGTAAATGGGTGGGTGGATGGGTGGGTGATTGAATGAGTGGGTGATTGAGTGAGTGGGTGGGTGATTGAGTGAGTGGGTGGGTGAGTGACTCAGTGAGTGGGTGAGTGGGTGGGTGAGTGACTCAGTGAGTGAGTGACTCAGTGAGTGAGTGAGTGTCCCCCCTCACCATACGGAGCATGTTGCCCGCGTGCGGGTTGACGGACGCACGCAGCGCGTTGTGCAGCTTCACGATGCTCTGAGAGGGTGAGTGAGTGGGTGAGTGGGTGAGTGAGTGAGTGGGTGGGTGAGTGAGTGGGTGAGTGAGTGAGTGGGTGAGTGAGTGAGTGGGTGAGTGGGTGAGTGAGTGAGTGGGTGAGTGAGTGAGTGGGTGAGTGAGTGAGTGGGTGAGTGGGTGACTCTGTTAGTGGGTGTGTGAGTGACTCAGTGAGTGGGTGAGTGAGTGAGTGGGTGACTCAGTGGGTGAGTGAGTGGGTGGGTGAGTGACTCAGTGAGTGGGTGACTCAGTGAGTGAGTGAGTGCCCCCCCTCACCATACGGAGCATGTTGCCCGCGTGCGGGTTGACGGACGCGCGCAGCGCGTTGTGCAGCTTCACGATGCTCTGAGAGGGTGAGTGAGTGGGTGGGTGAGTGAGTGAGTGGGTGAGTGAGTGAGTGAGTGAGTGGGTGAGTGAGTGAGTGGGTGAGTGAGTGAGTGGGTGGGTGGGTGGGTGAGTGAGTGCGTGGGTGAGTGAGTGAGTGAGTGAGTGGGTGGGTGAGTGAGTGAGTGAGTGGGTGGGTGAGTGGGTGGGTGGGTGAGTGGGTGGGTGGGTGAGTGAGTGCGTGGGTGAGTGAGTGAGTAGGTGGGTGGGTGAGTGAGTGAGTGAGTGGGTGAGTGACTCAGTGGGTGAGTGACTCAGTGAGTGGGTGACTCAGTGGGTGAGTGAGTGCCCCCCCTCACCATACGGAGCATGTTGCCCGCGTGCGGGTTGACGGACGCACGCAGCGCGTTGTGCAGCTTCACGATGCTCTGAGAGGGTGAGTGAGTGGGTGAGTGGGTGAGTGAGTGAGTGGGTGGGTGAGTGAGTGGGTGAGTGAGTGAGTGGGTGAGTGAGTGAGTGGGTGAGTGGGTGAGTGAGTGAGTGGGTGAGTGAGTGAGTGGGTGAGTGAGTGAGTGGGTGAGTGGGTGACTCTGTTAGTGGGTGTGTGAGTGACTCAGTGAGTGGGTGAGTGAGTGAGTGGGTGACTCAGTGGGTGAGTGAGTGGGTGGGTGAGTGACTCAGTGAGTGGGTGACTCAGTGAGTGAGTGAGTGCCCCCCCTCACCATACGGAGCATGTTGCCCGCGTGCGGGTTGACGGACGTGCGCAGCGCGTTGTGCAGCTTCACGATGCTCTGAGAGGGTGAGTGAGTGGGTGGGTGAGTGAGTGAGTGGGTGAGTGAGTGAGTGGGTGAGTGAGTGAGTGGGTGAGTGAGTGAGTGGGTGGGTGGGTGGGTGAGTGAGTGCGTGGGTGAGTGAGTGATTGAGTGAGTGAGTGAGTGAGTGGGTGAGTGGGTGGGTGAGTGAGTGAGTGGGTGGGTGAGTGGGTGGGTGGGTGGGTGAGTGGGTGGGTGGGTGAGTGAGTGCGTGGGTGAGTGAGTGAGTAGGTGGGTGGGTGAGTGAGTGAGTGAGTGGGTGAGTGACTCAGTGGGTGAGTGACTCAGTGAGTGGGTGACTCAGTGGGTGAGTGAGTGCCCCCCCTCACCATACGGAGCATGTTGCCCGCGTGCGGGTTGACGGACGCGCGCAGCGCGTTGTGCAGCTTCACGATGCCCTGCTTCACCGCGGCGTTCCGCGTGTCCAGCACCGCGGCGTCCTCCACCAGGTCCGAGTTGTCGCCCCGGGCGAGCCCCCCCAGCCCCCCTCCCCCCAGCAGCAGCAGCAGCAGCCCCAGGGGCACCACCAGCGCCCCCAGGGCACGCGTGCAGCAGAAGCGGCTGGCGGGGGGAGGGAGGGAGGTGAGTCTCTGCGTGAGTCTGTGTGAGTCTGTGTGTCTCTCTGTGTGAGTCTGTGTGTGTCTCTCTGTGAGTCTCTGTGTGAGTCTGTGAGTCTGTGTGTCTCTGTGTGAGTCTGTGTCTCTCTGTGTGAGTCTGTGGCTCTCTGTGTGTGAGTCTGTGTGAGTCTGTGTGTGAGTCGTCTGTGTGAGTGTGTCTCTCTGTGTGAGTCTGTGTGAGTCTGTGTGAGTCTGTCGGTCTCTGTGTGAGTCTGTGTCTCTCTGTGTGTGAGTCTGTGTGAGTCTGTGTGTCTCTGTGTGTGAGTCTGTGTGAGTCTGTGAGTCTGTGTGTCTCTGTGTGAGTCTGTGTCTCTCTGTGTGAGTCTGTGTCTCTCTGTGTGAGTCTGTGGCTCTCTGTGTGTGAGTCTGTGTGAGTCTGTGTGTGAGTCGTCTGTGTGAGTGTGTCTCTCTGTGTGAGTCTGTGTGAGTCTGTGTGAGTCTGTCGGTCTCTGTGTGAGTCTGTGTCTCTCTGTGTGTGAGTCTGTGTGAGTCTGTGTGTCTCTGTGTGTGAGTCTGTGTGTCTCTGTGTGAGTCTGTCTGTCTCTGTGTGAGTCTGTGTGTCTCTCTGTGTGAGTCTGTGTGTGTCTCTCTGTGAGTCTCTGTGTGAGTCTGTGAGTCTGTGTGTCTCTGTGTGAGTCTGTGTCTCTCTGTGTGAGTCTGTGTCTCTCTGTGTGAGTCTGTGGCTCTCTGTGTGTGAGTCTGTGTGTGAGTCGTCTGTGTGAGTGTGTCTCTCTGTGTGAGTCTGTGTGAGTCTGTGTGAGTCTGTGTGTCTCTGTGTGAGTCTGTGTGTCTCTGTGTGAGTCTGTGTCTCTCTGTGTGAGTCTGTGTCTCTCTCTGTGTGAGTCTGTGTCTCTCTCTGTGTGAGTCTGTGTCTCTCTGTGTGTGAGTCTGTGTGAGTCTGTGTGTCTCTGTGTGAGTCTGTGTCTCTCTGTGTGAGTCTGTGTCTCTCTGTGTGAGTCTGTGTCTCTCTCTGTGTGAGTCTGTGTCTCTATGTGTGTGAGTCTGTGTGAGTCTGCGTGTCTCTGTGTGAGTCTGTGTCTCTCTGTGTGTGAGTCTGTGTGAGTCTGTGTGTCTCTGTGTGTGAGTCTGTGTGAGTCTGTGTGTCTCTGTGTGAGTCTGTGTCTCTCTGTGTGTGAGTCTGTGTGTCTCTGTGAGTCTGTGTCTCTCTGTGTGTGAGTCTGTGTGTCTGTGTGTCTCTGTGTGAGTCTGTGTCTCTCTGTGAGTCTCTGTGTGAGTCTGTGAGTCTGTGTCTCACTGTGTGAGTCTCTGTCTGTCTGTGTGAGTCTGTGTGTGAGTCTGTGTGTGAGTCTCTGTGTGAGTCTGTGTGAGTCTCTATGTGAGTCTCTGTGTGAGTCTGTGAGTCTGTGTGTGAGTCTGTGTGTGAGTCTCTGTGTGAGTCTCTATGTGAGTCTCTGTGTGAGTCTGTGAGTCTGTGTGTGAGTGTGTGAGTGTGTGTGTGAGTCTCTGTCTCTCTGTGTGTGAGTTTCTGTGTGAGTCTCTGTGAGTCTCTGTGTGAGTCTCTGTGTGAGTCTCTGTGAGTCTGTGTGTGAGTCTGTGTGTGAGTCTGTGTGTGAGTCTGTGTGAGTCTCTGTATCTCTCTGTGTGAGTCTTCATACCGGTTCATGATGATGACAGATCTGCTCTCTCGCTTTCTGTGTGTCTCTGTGTGAGTCTGTGTGTGTCTCTGTGTGAGTCTGCGTGAGTCTCTGTGTGAGTCTGTGTGAGTCTCTGTGTGAGTCTGAGTCAGTCTCTGTGTGAGTCTCTGTGAGTCTGTGTCTCTCTGTGTGAGTCTGTGTCTCTCTGTGTGTGAGTCTGTGTGAGTCTGTGTGTGAGTCTGTGTGAGTCTGTGTGTGAGGCTGTGTGAGTCTTCATACCGGTTCATGATGATGACAGATCTGCTCTCTCGCTTTCTGTGTGTCTCTGTGTGAGTCTGTGTGTGTCTCTGTGTGAGTCTGCGTGAGTCTCTGTGTGAGTCTGTGTGAGTCTCTGTGTGAGTCTGAGTGAGTCTCTGTGTGAGTCTCTGTGAGTCTGTGTCTCTCTGTGTGAGTCTGTGTCTCTCTGTGTGTGAGTCTGTGTGAGTCTCTGTGTGAGTCTGAGTCAGTCTCTGTGTGAGTCTCTGTGAGTCTGTGTCTCTCTGTGTGAGTCTGTGTCTCTCTGTGTGTGAGTCTGTGTGAGTCTGTGTGTGAGTCTGTGTGAGTCTGTGTGTGAGTCTGTGTGAGTCTGTGTGTGAGTCTGTGTGAGTCTTCATACCGGTTCATGATGATGACAGATCTGCTCTCTCGCTTTCTGTGTGTCTCTGTGTGAGTCTGTGTGTGTCTCTGTGTGAGTCTGTGTGTGAGTCTGTGTGAGTCTGTGTGTGAGTCTGTGTGAGTCTTCATACCGGTTCATGATGATGACAGATCTGCTCTCTCGCTTTCTGTGTGTCTCTGTGTGAGTCTGTGTGTGTCTCTGTGTGAGTCTGCGTGAGTCTCTGTGTGAGTCTGTGTGAGTCTTCATACCGGTTCATGATGATGACAGATCTGCTCTCTCGCTCTCTCGGGCTGTGACTTCGAGCACTGAACTCTTCCTCACTTTTATACACACCACGAGGAAGCTAACCCCCCCCACGCCCCCCCCCCCCCTCGTGACCTTTAGTGAGGCCCCTGGTGACCTTTAGTGTGGCCCCTGGTGACCTTTAGTGTTGGCAGTGTTGAGTCTATGGTGCAGTGTTGAGTCTATGGTGCAGTGTTGAGTCTATGGTGCAGTGTTGAGTCTATGGTGCAGTGTTGAGTCTATGGTGCAGTGTTGAGTCTATGGTGCAGTGTTGAGTCTATGGTGCAGTGTTGAGTCTATGGTGCAGTGTTGAGTCTATGGTGCAGTGTTGAGTCTATGGGGCAGTGTTGAGTCTATGGTGCAGTGTTGAGTCTATGTGCAGTGTTGAGTCTATGGTGCAGTGTTGAGTCTATGGTGCAGTGTTGAGTCTATGTGCAGTGTTGAGTCTATGGGAAGTGTTGAGTCTATGGACAGTGTTGAGTCTATGGTGCAGTGTTGAGTCTATGGGAAGTGTTGAGTCTATGGTGCAGTGTTGAGTCTATGGTGCAGTGTTGAGTCTATGGGAAGTGTTGAGTCTATGGACAGTGTTGAGTCTATGGTGCAGTGTTGAGTCTATGGGCAGTGTTGAGTCTATGTGCAGTGTTGAGTCTATGGTGCAGTGTTGAGTCTATGGTGCAGTGTTGAGTCTATGGTGCAGTGTTGAGTCTATGGTGCAGTGTTGAGTCTATGGTGCAGTGTTGAGTCTATGGTGCAGTGTTGAGTCTATGGTGCAGTGTTGAGTCTATGGTGCAGTGTTGAGTCTATGGTGCAGTGTTGAGTCTATGGTGCAGTGTTGAGTCTATGGTGCAGTGTTGAGTCTATGTGCAGTGTTGAGTCTATGGTGCCGTGTTGAGTCTATGGGCAGTGTTGAGTCTATGGACAGTGTTAAGTCTATGGGCAGTGTTGAGTCTATGGGAAGTGTTGAGTCTATGGTGCAGTGTTGAGTCTATGGTGCAGTGTTGAGTCTATGGTGCAGTGTTGAGTCTATGGTGCAGAGTTGAGTCTATGGTCAGTGTTGAGTCTACGGGCAGTGTTGAGTCTATGGTGCAGTGTTGAGTCTATGGTGCAGTGTTAACTCTATGGTCAGTGTTGAGTCTATGGTGCAGTGTTGAGTCTATGTGCAGTGTTGAGTCTATGGTGCAGTGTTGAGTCTATGTGCAGTGTTGAGTCTATGGTGCAGTGTTGAGTCTATGGTGCAGTGTTGAGTCTATGGTGCAGTGTTGAGTCTATGGTGCAGTGTTGAGTCTATGGTGCAGTGTTGAGTCTACGGTGCAGTGTTGAGTCTATGGGCAGTGTTGAGTCTATGGTGCAGTGTTGAGTCTAAGTGCAGTATCCACCGAACCCCCTAAGACCTCCACCCCCACCCCGCTACCCCCAGGCAGACCCCGCGGCTGCCTTCGTGTCGCTCCTAAACGACTCGGCCCGGCGCATCAAAACAAATTGCTTTGAGTGCCTCTGAGTGCTCCGTTGACATTTTAACGACTTTGTGTGAGTCCAATAACTCAGCCCTCCGTGCGACACGCCACGACCGCCGTGACGAGGGTGAGCGAGGTGAGTGAGGTGAGGAGAGGGGAGTGGCGGTGAGGAGGGTGACGCTCAAACTTTGAGCCTCACAGAATCGTCTGGGTGCGAATCCCAACCCAGGTGCTGAGTTTGTGTTCTTGCAACCGGTGGGTGGGTGTTCTGCAGTGGGTGGGTGGTTGAGTTGGTGAGTGAGTGAGTGGATGGTTCAGCACTGCCCATAGACTCCACCCTGAGTGTGAGAGTGAGCGTGTGAGAGTGAGAGAGTGAGCGTGTGAGTGTCAGAGTGAGCGTGTGAGTGTGAGATTGAGTGTGAGAGTGTGTGAGCTGATGAGTTCGTGTGTTCTCCCCTTGTGTTGTGGAGCGTGAGTGAGTGAGTGAGCGTGTGAGTGTGTGAGTGAGCGTGAGTGAGTGTGAGAGTGTGAGTGTGAGCGTGTGAGAGTGTGAGTGTGAGCGTGTGAGAGTGTGAGCGTGTGAGAGTGGGCGTGTGAGTGAGTGCGGAGTTCGTGTGTTCTCCCCTTGTGTTGTGGAGCGTGAGTGTGAGAGTGTGAGTGTGTGAGTGAGCGTGGGTGAGTGTGTGTGTGTGAGTGAGTGTGAGAGTGTGAGTGTGAGGGTGTGAGAGTGTGTGTGTGTGTGGGTGAGAGTGTGAGTGAGTGTGTGAGTGGGTGAGTGTGTGTGTGAGAGTGTGAGTGAGCGTGAGTGTGAGCATGTGAGCGTGCGTGTGAGAGTGTGAGTGAGCGTGAGTGAGTGTGAGAGTGTGAGTGTGAGCATGTGAGAGTGTGAGCGTGTGAGCGTGCGTGTGAGAGTGTGAGCGTGTGAGACTGTGAGTGTGTGAGAGTGTGAGTGTGAGAGTGGGCGTGTGAGTGAGTGCGGAGTTCGTGTGTTCTCCCCTTGTGTTGTGGAGCGTGAGTGAGTGTGAGAGTGTGTGAGTGAGCGTGGGTGAGTGTGTGTGAGTGGGTGAGTGTGTGTGTGTGAGTGAGTGTGAGAGTGTGAGTGTGAGGGTGTGAGAGAGTGTGTGTGTGTGTGTGTGGGTGAGAGTGTGAGTGAGTGTGTGAGTGGGTGAGTGTGTGTGTGAGAGTGTGAGTGAGCGTGAGTGTGAGCGTGTGAGCGTGTAAGCGTGCGTGTGAGAGTGTGAGTGAGTGTGTGAGTGGGTGAGTGTGTGTGTGAGAGTGTGAATGAGCGTGAGTGTGAGCGTGTGAGCGTGTGAGCGTGCGTGTGAGAGTGTGAGTGAGCGTGAGTGTGAGAGTGTGAGAGTGTGAGTGTGAGAGTGTGAGTGTGAGAGTGTGAGTGTGAGAGTGGGCGTGTGAGTGTGTGAGTGCGGAGTTCGTGTGTGCTCCCCTTGTGTTGTGGAGCGTGTGAGTGAGAGTGTGAGTGTGTGAGTGAGCGTGAGTGTGAGCGTGTGTGTGAGTGAGTGTGTGTGTGTGTGTGAGCGTGTGAGTGAGAGTGTGAGTGTGTGAGTGAGCGTGAGTGTGAGCGTGTGTGTGAGTGAGTGTGTGAGTGAGTGTGTGAGTGTGAGCGTGTGAGTGAGAGTGTGAGTGTGTGAGTGTGTGTGTGAGCGTGTGAGTGAGAGTGTGAGTGTGTGAGTGAGCGTGAGTGTGAGCGTGTGTGTGAGTGAGAGGCTGCCATTCCTCTGTCGGGAGCTGGGACGTCACTCCCCTGGTGCGCTGTGCGAAGTAGGCAGAAAGATATTGCCGCCCAACTGATTCGGAGTGAGACATCTGCAGTCAAACCGGAGCTGGTTATAAGCACACTGCTCAGGTATGGAAACATCTCCACTCTCTCCACAACTGCTACATCACCAATGGGGGGGGGGGGGGGGGGGGGTTGAGGGGGTGGAGTGTTTGATGGCACAACATACCCAGGCAGGTGCTTAGTTTTGGAGAGGGGTTGATAGTAAGACCCCACTTCTTAGTGGCAAACTCCAGCACCTCCAACTCCTGTGTGAGCAGCAATCACCAGCTCATCAGCATACACATGTCATAAAGCTCGCTGAGACGACTTCTAGAATCCGTCTTGTATTCAACTTGTGTTTCTTACTTCACACTGCTGACAGGCAGCGTGAGAGGGACAGATAGAGAGAGAGACACACTGCCACGTGGCAACTCGGAGCCCCGCTCCCGCGTGGCCCCCTTCCTCTGTTCGTTCCCGTTCTGACCACGTGTCGTTCCTCTCCCCCCCTATTTAATACCCGGGTCACGTGGTATGTTTCCACCAATCCTAGTTAGCCTCCGTGGAATATTCCAGGCTCCCTCGTAGGCTCCCGGGACCACGCCCCTGACTCGTCTCCCCATTGGCTGAGGCCAAAGCCAGCAGAACCAATCCTTACAGCTGTCACCTTTCCATCACGTCAGGGCCACGCCCCCAGGCTTCCCCCCATTGGCTGTAAACCAGGACCGGCAGAGCCAATCACCGTGACGAGTTGTGATACGTCAGTGAGCCGGATATATCCTCACATTACACATAGTTGACCAATCGGGAGCCATCCCTCAACCGCACCTGGGCATCGATCAGCCTCCCACTGCATCTGTTACAGATGGAAATTTCTCCGGTATAGCGATGGGAACTTTCGATTTAAAGCTTTCGTGACTGCAGGGATTCATCTTCTTGGTTCTTTCTTCACCTGAAGACGGCTGCTTGCGTTGTAGCCGAAACGTCGTGAGAATTATTTTAAAATGGGAACTTCTCGAACTACGTGGTCAAAGATGATGATACAAAATGTGGGAGCCAGAGGACATCCACGTTGCACCCCAATGTCAACAGGGAATGGCTCCGACTCCTGTGGCTCTACACGAGCCTGCTCGCCATCATGGAGGCCCTTAATGATTGTGAGCAGAGAGCCCTTGCCTGTTCATGGTATAACAGGTCTTGACCAGGTCAATAACATAGAGATGTAGGTTCTGTTTGAATTCCCCAACACTTGTGCTGTAGCAGAACGACAGAGAATATGGCATCCGTGCAGGACTTCCCTGGTCTGAAACCGCACTGGGGCTCTGCAAGCCTCTCCTCAGCGTTCCTGGCAAGGCGATGTTGAATAATCCTTGCCAGGACCTTTCCCAGCACACTGAGGAGTGAGATGCCCCTGCAGTTGTTACAGTCTGTGCGGTCCCCCTTCTTAAAGAGGGGGACCACCAGGGCATCCTCCCCATCCTGCGGAACCCGTCCAGTGGTCCAGGCGGTTGTGATGATGTCCCGTCGGGCAGTCTGCGCACAGACGCCACCCTCCCTCAGCAGTGTCGCTCAGGAGGTCGTCTCTGTCCTGACACTTGTCCTGGTCTCAACTCTCCGCATTGTCTATCTGCTTCCTGCACAGATGGCAACCTCAGCCAGCCACTCACAACGGGTGAGGCGACTTCTGCTAATATTTGAGGCACCACAGCCCTACTCACTCACCACACTCACTCACTCACCCACCCACCCACTCATTCACCCACCCACTCACCCACCCACTCACTCACTCACTCACCCACCAACCCACCCACCCACTCACTCACTCACTCACCCACTCACCCATCCACCCATTCACCCACTCATCCATCCACCCACTCACTCACCCACCCACTCACTCACTCATCCATCCACCCACTCACTCACCCACCCACTCACTCACCCACCCACTCACTCACTCACCCACCCACTCACCCACTCACTCACCCACCCACCCACTCACTCACTCACCCACCCACCCACTCACCCACCCACCCACCCACTCACCCACCCACCCACCCACTCACCCACCCAACTCCTTCACTGTCCAGTCCACAGTGGCGAGATGTTAACTACCTCGCCTGGTCCACAGCTCGTGGCTTCGACCCCGACCCGGACTACTTCTGCTGCTCCATCTTTGGAGTCTGTGTCCCTCCCTCGCTTCCCGTGGTCCCGTGCTTGTGTAGTATGACTACACATGTGTAGTATGACTACACATGTAGTATGACTACACATGTGTAATATGACTACACATGTGTAGTATGACTACACATGTGTAATATGACTACACATGTGTAGTATGACTACACATGTGTAGTATGACTACACATGTGTAGCATGACTACACATGTGTAGCATGACTACACATGTGTAGTATGACTACACATGTGTAGTATGACTACACATGTGTAGCATGACTACACATGTGTAGCATGACTACACATGTGTAGCATGACTACACATGTGTAGTATGACTACACATGTGTAGTATGACTACACATGTGTAGTATGACTACACATGTGTAGTATGACTACACATGTGTAGTATGACTACACATGTGTAGCATGACTACACATGTGTAGCATGACTACACATGTGTAGCATGACTACACATGTGTAGTATGACTACACATGTGTAATATGACTACACATGTGTAGTATGACTACACATGTGTAGTATGACTACACATGTGTAGTATGACTACACATGTGTCTCCGGCTCCTGCGGCTTCCCGTCCACATTGTTGAATCAACGTCACCGCTGCTGCTGCTGCTGCCGCTGCTGCCGCTATGAATGTCCACGCAGTCCTCGTGATGAGGCCCTTGGGATGTTCATCCGCTCACATTGAGGAGGGGCTCGCATCTCAGCAGCGAGGGGCCTTCTTACCGCTCGTCAAATGGCAACAAAGAGGTTCTCAGTTTGAATGGTTATTGTCGTTGTATCAGGATGGGTTCCATCTCGATTTGAAGCCGACTTCTGCTTTGTCTCGCTGTGGCTGCCCCCCCCCCCCCCTGACGCAGGCCGCTTGTGTTGCGACCGAAACGTCGTCACTCGTCTAATTGTATTGCTACCCACGTGACCTTACCCAGGAGCCCGCGTGGGCTCCGTGAGTGGCCCAGACCGACCCGAGGTCACGTGGCAGAGCCCCCGACCGCCGCTTTTGATCTTTTCGAAAGGGGAACGGGGGGGGGCTCCCCCCTCCCCTCCCCCTCCCCCCTCCCCCCTCCCCCCCCCCCTCCCTCCCCCCTCCTCCCTCCCCCCTCCCCTGCCCCCTCCCCCCTCCCTCCCCCCTCCTCCCTCCCCCCTCCCCCCTCCCCTCCCCCCCTCCCCCCTCCCCCCTCCTCCCTCCCCCCTCCCCCCTCCCCTCCCCCCTCCCCCCTCCCTCCCCCCTCCTCCCTCCCCCCTCCCCCCTCCCCTCCCCCCTCCCCCCTCCCTCCTCCCTCCTCCCTCCCCCCTCCCCCCTCCCCCCTCCCTCCCCACGTGTATTTTGAGACGCGACGCCTCATAACTTAACTTTGACCGCGCGACCGCCGTCACCCCGGGCTGGGACGAGGGAGGGGCTGGCTGGCTGGGGGGGGGTGGGGGGAGGGGCTGGGGGGGTGGGTGGGGGGGGGAGGGGCTGGCTGGCTGGGGGGGGTGGGTGGGGGGGGAGGGGCTGGCTGGCTGGCTGGGGGGGGGTGGGGGGAGGGGGCTGGGGGGGTGGGTGGGGGGGGAGGGGCTGGCTGGCTGGCTGGGGGGGGTGGGGGGAGGGGCTGGGGGGGTGGGTGGGGGGGGGAGGGGCTGGCTGGCTGGGGGGGGTGGGGGGGGAGTTTGCGAGCTCCCCGTTCGTCGCTTCCTCGAAGGCCAAAGGACCCGTGGGGGGGGGGGCCCGTGGGGGGGGGCCGGGGGGGGAGGGGCCCGGAGGGGGAAGGGGCCCGGAGGGGGGGGGGCCCACGATTTATGGGGTCGCCGAGAGAGGAAGACGCAGCAGAGGAGCGGTGGCGTCAGCGATTGATGGGAGCCGCGGGTGGCGCCCCGGGGGGGGGGGGGGTGAGTGTCGTGGTGGGAGAGAGACACAGAGAGACACAGAGAGAGACACACTAAGAGACAGAGACACAGACAGAGACACAGAGAGAGACACACAGAGAGACACACAGAGAGAGACAGAGACAGAGAGACAGAGAGAGAGACAGAGAGAGACACACAGTGAGACAGAGAGACAGGGAGACACAGAGACAGACAGAGGGACACACAGAGAGAGACAGAGACATAGAGAGAGAGAGACACAGAGACAGGGAGAGAGAGACACAGAGACACAGAGACAGACAGAGAGACACACAGAGAGAGACAGAGACACAGATAGAGACAGAGAGAGAGACACACACAGAGAGAGACAGAGACAGACAGAGAGACACAGAGACACAAAGACAGACAGAGAGACACACAGAGAGAGACAGAGACACAGAGAGAGACAGAGACACAGACAGAGAGACACACACAGAGAGACAGAGATACACACAGAGAGACACACAGAGATACACACAGAGAGACACACAGAGAGAGACAGAGAGACACACAGAGAGACACACAGAGAGACACACAGAGAGAGACAGAGATACACACAGAGAGACACACAGAGAGACACACAGAGAGACACACAGAGAGAGACAGAGAGACACACAGAGAGACACAGAGAGACAGTGTGTTGAGTATGTTGAGGGTGTTTGAGGTGAGAGAGAGGTGAGGGAACGTCTCTCTGTCTCTGTCGCTTTGTGTGTAAATCATCACGGATGGCGCATGCCTCGCGAGACTGGGATTCCTCATGGTTCCATCATGGCCAGGTCACAGACTCTGAGCTCCTGGGTTCAATCCCTGCTCTCTTGGGGGGTCCATCATGACCAGGTCACAGACTCTGAGCTCCTGGGTTCAATCTCTGCTCTCTCGGGGGGTCCATCAGCCATGTCACAGACTCTGAGCTCCTGGGTTCAATCTCTGCTCTCTAAGGGGGTCCATCATGGCCAGGTCACAGACTCTGAGCTCCTGGGTTAAATCTCTGCTCTCTCTCGGGGGGTCCATCATGACCAGGTCACAGACTCTGAGCACCTGGGTTCAATCTCTGCTCTCTCAGGGGGTCCATCATGGCCAGGTCACAGACTCTGAGCTCCTGGGTTCAATCTCTGCTCTCTCTCAGGGGGTCCATCATGACCAGGTCACACACTCTGAGCTCCTGGGTTCAATCTCTGCTCTCTCGGGGGGGTCCATCATGACCAGGTCACAGACTCTGAGCTCCTGGGTTCAATCTCTGCTCTCTCGGGGGTCCATCATGACCAGGTCACACACTCTGAGCTCCTGGGTTCAATCTCTGCTCTCTTGGGGGGTCCATCATGACCAGGTCACAGACTCTGAGCACCTGGGTTCAATCTCTGCTCTCTCTAAGGGGGTCCATCATGACCAGGTCACAGACTCTGAGCACCTGGGTTCAATCTCTGCTCTCTCTAAGGGGGTCCATCATGGCCAGGTCACAGACTCTGAGCTCCTGGGTTAAATCTCTGCTCTCTCTCGGGGGTCCATCATGACCAGGTCACAGACTCTGAGCACCTGGGTTCAATCTCTGCTCTCTCTCGGGGGTCCATCATGACCAGGTCACACACTCTGAGCTCCTGGGTTCAATCTCTGCTCTCTCGGGGGGTCCATCATGACCAGGTCACAGACTCTGAGCTCCTGGGTTCAATCTCTGCTCTCTCTCAGGGGGTCCATCATGACCAGGTCACACACTCTGAGCTCCTGGGTTCAATCTCTGCTCTCTCGGGGGGTCCATCATGACCAGGTCACAGACTCTGAGCTCCTGGGTTCAATCTCTGCTCTCTCGGGGGGTCCATCATGACCAGGTCACAGACTCTGAGCTCCTGGGTTCAATCTCTGCTCTCTCGGGGGGTCCATCATGGCCAGGTCACAGACTCTGAGCACCTGGGTTCAATCTCTGCTCTCTCGGGGGGGTCCATCATGACCAGGTCACAGACTCTGAGCTCCTGGGTTCAATCCCTGCTCTCTCTCAGGGGGTCCATCATGACCAGGTCACAGACTCTGAGCTCCTGGGTTCAATCCCTGCTCTCTTGGGGGGTCCATCATGACCAGGTCACAGATTCTGAGCTCCTGGGTTCAATCCCTGCTCTCTTGTGGGGTCCATCATGACCAGGTCACAGACTCTGAGCAACTGGGTTCAATCCCTGCTCTCCCGGGGGGTCCATCATGGGCAGGTCACAGACTCGGAGGTCACAGGAGGGTCGTTGTTTGGGTACAACGAAAACAGAAAACGCCGAACGGTCAGCAACAATCACACACAGAGACACAGGTCCCCCAGGTAGCCTCTAACAGGCTGTCGGGGCAAGTGCTGTTAGTAGCGAGTGAAGCTGTTAGCGAGTAGCACCAACTATGAAAGCTACCGGCACTGTGGCACACGAGGTGGGGGGTGGGTGGCCAGCACCACGCCCGGCCGCCTTTGTCTCCCCAGTGGCGATGTTAACGACACTCCACTGCATCAGGTACACACACTTGATGCCGAGTCAACCTAGGGGAGGCCCAGTTATCAGTTCAGAGATAATCGCTATCGTTGATGGTGGTGGTGGTGGTGATGGTGGTGGTGATGGTGGTGGTGGTGATGGTGGTGATGGTGGTGGTGGTGGTGATGGTTGTGGTGATGGTGGTGATGGTGGTGGTGGTGATGGTGGTGATGGTGGTGATGGTGGTGGTGGTGATGGTGGTGATGGTGATGGTGGTGATGGTGGTGGTGATGGTGGTGGTGATGGTGGTGGTGGTGATGGTGGTGGTGATGGTGGTGATGGTGATGGTGGTGATGGTGGTGATGGTGGTGGTGATGGTGGTGGTGGTGATGGTGGTGGTGATGGTGGTGGTGATGGTGGTGGTGGTGATGGTGGTGATGGTGGTGATGGTGGTGGTGATGGTGGTGATGGTGGTGATGGTGGTGGTGGTGATGGTGGTGGTGGTGGTGGTGGTGATGGTGGTGGTGGTGATGGTGGTGGTGATGGTGATGGTGGTGATGGTGGTGATGGTGGTGGTGATGGTGGTGGTGATGGTGGTGGTGGTGGTGATGGTGGTGGTGATGGTGGTGGTGGTGGTGGTGGTGATGGTGGTGGTGATGGTGGTGGTGATGGTGGTGGTAATGGTGGTGGTGGTGATGGTGGTGATGGTGGTGGTGATGGTGGTGGTGATGGTGGTGGTGATGGTGGTGGTGGTGATGGTGATGGTGGTGATGGTGGTGGTAATGGTGGTGGTGGTGATGGTGGTGATGGTGGTGGTGATGGTGGTGATGGTGGTGGTGATGGTGGTGGTGATGGTGGTGGTGGTGATGGTGGTGGTGATGGTGGTGGTGATGGTGGTGGTAATGGTGGTGGTGGTGATGGTGGTGATGGTGGTGGTGATGGTGGTGGTGATGGTGGTGGTGATGGTGGTGGTAATGGTGGTGGTGGTGATGGTGGTGATGGTGGTGGTGATGGTGGTGATGGTGGTGGTGGTGGTGGTGGTGATGGTGGTGGTGATGGTGGTGGTGATGGTGGTGGTGATGGTGGTGGTGATGGTGGTGGTGATGGTGGTGATGGTGGTGGTGATGGTGGTGGTGGTGGTGGTGGTGATGGTGGTGGTGATGGTGGTGGTGATGGTGGTCGTGAGCGAGAATCGAACTCGGGTCTCTGCAGGGTTCGTAGTGCAGTGCGCTAACCACTGCACCACCACTCCCCACACACACATACACAGCGCGCTAACCACTGCACCACCACTCCCCACACACACACACAGTGCGCTAACCACTGCGCCACCACTCCCCACTCACTCACACACAGTGTGCTAACCACTGCGCCACCAATCCCCACTCATATTCACACAGTGCGCCAACCACTGCACCACCACTCCCCACACACACAGCGCGCTAACCACTGCACCACCGCTCCCCACACACACAAACAGCGCGCTAACCACTGTGCCACCACTCCCCACACACACACACACACAGTGCGCTAACCACTGCACCACCACTCCCCACACACACATACACAGCGCGCTAACCACTGCACCACCACTCCCCACACACACACAGTGCGCTAACCACTGCGCCACCACTCCCCACTCACTCACACACAGTGTGCTAACCACTGCGCCACCAATCCCCACTCATATTCACACAGTGCGCCAACCACTGCACCACCACTCCCCACACACACAGCGCGCTAACCACTGCACCACCGCTCCCCACACACACAAACAGCGCGCTAACCACTGCACCACCGCTCCCGCTTCCCGAGGGCCCCTCCCCTCAAACCCCCCTGACGTCATCGCCGCCGTCTCGCGCCAGGCGGTGGAGGGGGGAACTGTGGAGGGGGGGAGGGGGGTGACATCACGTGGTTGACTTGGGGTACACTTTGGAAATCAGTCACGCGTTTCATTTTTTATTGGGTGCACTTTGTAAAAAATTAACCCGTAAAAACAAAGTTTTTCACTCTAAATCCTTCATATGCGTGGCGGCTAGAGTCCTCTCGTCCTCTGGCTTGAGATGGCTGCCACCTATGGGTCAGATGATTGCCTGCCACCATAAGCAATTGGGAATTAAATATAATTTATTTTTTCGTAAAAATTGTAACATTTTTGAAAAAATTTTCACGAAAATAAATAGTCACGCACAACGAGTCTGTGTGCAAAATGTCAGCTCGATTGGATCACGGGAAGTGGTGTTAAAAAAACGACCGAAAGATTTGCACGGTCCTTAAGCAAGCTAGCAAGTGAACTTAATATAAAGGATTTCAAAACGACCGTGTACGTCACTGGGTGCACTTTGGGGTGCACTATGAGAATGTCCCTCGAGTAGATTAAATGGGTGCACTCTGGGAATGGGTCACGTGTCTGTATCACTGGTGCACTATGGGAATGGTCACGTGTCTGTATCATGGTGCACTCTGGGAACGGTCACGTGTGTGTATCACTGGGTGCACTCTGGGAATGGTCACGTGTCTGTATCACTGGTGCACTCTGGGAATGGTCACGTGTGTGTATCACTGGTGCACTCTGGGAACGGTCACGTGTGTGTATCACTGGGTGCACTCTGGGAATGGTCACGTGTCTGTATCACTGGTGCACTCTGGGAACGGTCACGTGTGTGTATCACTGGTGCACTCTGGGAACGGTCACGTGTGTGTATCACTGGGTGCACTCTGGGAATGGTCACGTGTCTGTATCACTGGTGCACTCTGGGGAATGGTCACGTGTGTGTATCACTGGTGCACTCTGGGAACGGTCACGTGTGTGTATCACTGGGTGCACTCTGGGAATGGTCACGTGTCTGTATCACTGGGTGCACTCTGGGAACGGTCACGTGTGTGTATCACTGGGTGCACTCTGGGAATGGTCACGTGTCTGTATCACTGGTGCACTCTGGGAACGGTCACGGTGTGGTGTATCACTGGGTGCACTCTGGGAATGGTCACGTGTCTGTATCACTGGGTGCACTCTGGGAACGGTCACGTGTGTATATCACTGGGTGCACTCTGGGAATGGTCACGTGTCTGTATCACTGGTGCACTCTGGGAATGGTCACGTGTCTGTATCACTGGTGCACTCTGGGAATGGTCACGTGTGTGTATCACTGGTGCAGCTCTGGGAACGGTCACGTGTGTGTATCACTGGGTGCACTCTGGGAATGGTCACGTGTCTGTATCACTGGGTGCACTCTGGGAACGGTCACGTGTCTGTATCACTGGGTGCACTCTGGGAACGGTCACGTGTGTGTATCACTGGTGCACTCTGGGAACGGTCACGTGTGTGTATCACTGGTGCACTCTGGGAACGGTCACGTGTGTGTATCACTGGGTGCACTCTGGGAATGAGTCACGTGTGTGTATCACTGGTGCACTCTGGGAACGGTCACGTGTGTGTATCACTGGGTGCACTCTGGGAATGAGTCACGTGTGTGTATCACTGGTGCACTCTGGGAACGGTCACGTGTGTGTATCACTGGGTGCACTCTGGGAATGGTCACGTTGTCTGTATCACTGGTGCACTCTGGGAACGGTCACGTGTGTGTATCACTGGGTGCACTCTGGAATGAGTCACGTGTCTGTATCACTGGTGCACTCTGGGAATGGTCACGTGTGTGTATCACTGGGTGCACTCTGGGAATGGTCACGTGTGTGTATCACTGGTGCACTATGGGAATGGTCACGTGTGTGTATCACTGGTACACTCTGGGAACGGTCACGTGTCTGTATCACTGGTGCACTCTGGGAATGGTCACGTGTGTGTATCACTGGTGCACTATGGGAATGGTCACGTGTCTGTATCACTGGTGCACTCTGGGAACGGTCACGTGTCTGTATCACTGGTGCACTATGGGAATGGTCACGTGTCTGTATCACTGGGGTGCACTCTGGGAATGGTCACGTGTCTGTATCACTGGTGCACTCTGGGAATGGTCACGTGTGTGTATCACTGGTGCACTCTGGGGAATGGTCACGTGTGTGTATCACTGGGTGCACTCTGGGAATGGTCACGTGTCTGTATCACTGGGTGCACTCTGGGAATGGTCACGTGTCTGTATCACTGGGTGCACTCTGGGAATGGTCACGTGTCTGTATCACTGGTGCACTCTGGGAATGGTCACGTGTCTGTATCACTGGGTGCACTCTGGGAATGGTCACGTGTCTGTATCACTGGGTGCACTCTGGGAATGGTCACGTGTCTGTATCAATGGGTGCACTCTGGGAATGGTCACGTGTGTGTATCACTGGTGCACTCTGGGAATGGTCACGTGTGTGTATCACTGGTGCACTCTGGGAATGGTCACGTGTCTGTATCAATGGGTGCACTCTGGGAATGGTCACGTGTCTGTATCACTGGGTGCACTCTGGGAATGGTCACGTGTCTGTATCAATGGGTGCACTCTGGGAATGGTCACGTGTGTGTATCACTGGTGCACTATGGGAATGGTCACGTGTGTGTATCACTGGTGCACTCTGGGAATGGTCACGTGTGTGTATCACTGGGGTGCACTCTGGGAATGAGTCACGTGTGTGTATCACTGGTGCACTCTGGGAATGGTCACGTGTCTGTATCACTGGGTGCACTCTGGGAATGAGTCACGTGTGTGTATCACTGGTGCACTCTGGGAATGGTCACGTGTCTGTATCAATGGGTGCACTCTGGGAATGGTCACGTGTGTGTATCACTGGTGCACTCTGGGAATGAGTCACGTGTGTGTATCACTGGGTGCACTCTGGGAATGGTCACGTGTCTGTATCACTGGTGCACTCTGGGAATGGTCACGTGTGTGTATCACTGGGTGCACTCTGGGAATGGTCACGTGTCTGTATCACTGGGTGCACTCTGGGAATGGTCACGTGTCTGTATCACTGGTGCACTCTGGGAATGGTCACGTGTCTGTATCACTGGTGCACTCTGGGAATGGGTCGAGTCACCTGATCGCCATGAAGGGCTCGTGGCCCCGCCCACCAGAGACACGTGACCAGGATGGCCCCGCCCACCACCAGCAGCGCGAGCAGAGAAGGGGGAGGAACTACCACGTGACCTGGGTCTGGGAGGGGGATAGTGGGTGGAGTGGGGTGGGTGGGTGAGTGGGTGAAGTGGGTGGGTGGGTGAGTGGGTGGGTGGAGTGAGGGTGGGTGAGTGGGTGGGTGGGTGAGTGGGTGGGTGGGTGAGTGTGGGGTGAGTGGGTGGGTGGGTGGGTGAGTGAGTGGGTGGGTGGGTGGGTGAGTGGAGTGGGTGGGTGTGTGGGGTGGGTGAGTGGGGTGAGTGGGTGGGGGTGGGTGGGTGAGTGGGTGGGTGGGTGGGTGTGTGGGTGGGTGAGTGGGTGAGTGGGTGGGTGGGTGGAGTGAGTGGGTGGGTGGGTGGGTGAGTGGGTGGGTGAGTGGGTGGGGGTGTGAGTGGGTGGGTGGGTGGGTGAGTGAGTGAGTGGGTGGGTGGTGGTGGGTGAGTGGGTGGGTGGAGTGGGTGAGTGGGTGGGTGAGTGGGTGGTGTGAGTGGGTGGGTGAGGTGGGTGGAGTGGGTGAGTGGGTGGGTGGGGTGAGTGAGTGGGTGGGTGGTGGGTGTGGTGGGTGGGTGAGTGGGTGAGTGGGTGGGTGGGTGGGTGGGTGTGTGGGTGGGTGGGTGAGTGGGTGGGTGGGTGGGTGTGTGGGTGGTGTGAGTGAGTGGGTGGGTGGGTAGTGAGTGAGTGAGTGGGTGGGTGGAGTGGGTGAGTGGTGGTGGGTGGGTGAGTGAGTGAGTGGGTGGTGTGAGTGAGTGAGTGGGTGGAGTGGGTGAGTGAGTGGGTGTGAGTGGGTGGTGAGTGAGTGGGTGGAGTGGGTGAGTGAGTGAGTGGGTGTGAGTGGGTGGGTGGTGTGAGTGAGTGGGTGAGTGGTGTGAGTGAGTGGGTGGTGGGTGGATGGTGGGTGAGTGGTGAGTGGGTGGGTGAGTGAGTGTGAGGTGGGTGGAGTGGGTGGAGTGGGTGGGTGAGTGAGTGGGTGGTGGGTGGGTGAGTGTGAGTGGTGTGGTGAGTGGGTGAGTGTGGTGAGTGGGTGGGTGGGTGGAGTGGGTGTGGTGAGTGAGTGGGTGGTGGGTGAGTGAGTGAGTGGGTGGAGTGGAGTGAGTGAGTGAGTGGGTGGGTGTGAGTGAGTGGAGGTGAGTGGGTGGAGTGGGTGGGTGAGTGAGTGGGTGAGTGGGTGAGTGGAGTGGGTGGGTGTGTGAGTGGTGGTGGAGTGGGTGGGTGAGTGAGTGGGGGTGGGTGAGTGGGAGGTGTGAGTGGTGGTGAGTGGAGTGTGGTGAGTGAGGTGGGTGAGTGGGTGGGGTGAGTGTGTGGGTGGGTGAGTGGTGGGGTGTGGGTGAGTGAGGGTGGTGTGTGGTGTGGGTGGTGAGTGAGTGAGTGAGTGGGTGGGTGGAGTGAGTGGTGGTGAGTGGAGTGGGAGTGTGAGTGGAGTGGGTGTGTGGAGTGAGTGGGTGGTGGGTGAGGTGGGTGGGTGGGTGAGTGGAGGGTGGAGGTGTGAGGGTGGTGGTAGTGAGTGGGTGAGTGGGTGGGTGGGGTGGTGAGTGGTGAGTGGGTGTGTGAGTGAGTGGGTGTTAGTGGGTGGGTGGTGTGAGTGAGTGGGTGAGTGGGTGGGTGTGAGGTGAGTGAGTGTGGTGGGT
>NC_136329.1:9519955-9560337 GCF_964198595.1 Lampetra fluviatilis
CACCACCCAGATGCACCACCCAGATGCACCCACCAGATGCGCCACCCAGATGAGCCACCCAGATGCACCGACCAGATGTGCCACCCAGATGCACCCACCAGATGCGCCACCCAGATGAGCCACCCAGATGCACCCACCAGATGCACCACCCAGATGCACCACCCAGATGCACCACCCAGATGCACCACCCAGATGCACCACCCAGATGCACCCACCAGATGCGCCACCCAGATGAGCCACCCAGATGCACCGACCAGATGTGCCACCCAGATGCACCCACCAGATGCGCCACCCAGATGAGCCACCCAGATGCACCCACCAGATGCACCACCCAGATGCACCACCCAGATGCACCTACCAGATGCGCCACCCAGATGAGCCACCCAGATGCACCCACCAGATGCGCCACCCAGATGCACCCACCAGATGCGCCACCCAGATGAGCCACCCAGATGCACCCACCAGATGCACCACCCAGATGCACCCACCATATGCACCACCCAGATGCGCCACCCAGATGCACCCAACAGATGCACCACCCAGATGAGCCACCCAGATGCACCCACCAGATGCACCACCCAGATGCACCACCCAGATGCACCACCCAGATGCACCACCCATATGCACCACCCAGATGCACCCACCAGATGCACCACCCAGATGCACCCACCAGATGCACCACCAGGTGTCGCTGTTCCAGCAGGAAGCCGCCTCACGCTGTGGCCACACGAGCCCCCCGTGAAAGGGCCCCGCCCCCTCCCCAACAGATGGAGCCACCAACGGACTGAGCCGTTTTATTTTTAAACTGCCGCACCCGGAGATCGGTCATGGGACTACTTTTCCTTGCGGGACTATTTCTCTTGGCTCAAGGATACAACGTGACTCTCATGGCCAGAGGTGAGAGGGTCAGGTCCACTGATTCGCACCGTTGGCGGAGGTATTCGACGTTTCGGGCTATGGGCCTTCTGCAGGAGAGTGGGATGAGAACCGACGGTTCGGGGCGACGGGCCGTGTGAATGAGTAGAGGAGCAGGTGAGTGGATGGGTAGGTGAGTGAGTGTGTGGGTAGGTGAGTGGGTAGGTAAGTGAGTGTGTGGGTAGGTGAGTGGGTAGGTAAGTGAGTGTGTGGGTAGGTGAGTGGGTGAATGAGTGTGTGGGTAGGTGAGTGGATGGGTAGGTGAGTGAATGTGTGGGTAGGTGAGTGGGTAGGTGAGTGAGTGTGTGGGTAGGTGAGTGGGTAGGTGAGTGGGGTGAATGAGTGTGTGGGTAGGTGAGGTGATGGGTAGGTGAGTGAGTGTGTGGGTAGGTGAGTGGGTAGGTGAGTGAGTGTGTGGGTAGGTGAGTGGGTAGGTGAGTGAGTGTGTGGGTAGGTGAGTGGGTAGGTGAGTGAGTGTGTGGATAGGTGAGTGGGTAGGTGAGTGAATGTGTGGGTAGGTGAGTGGGTAGGTGAGTGAGTGTGTGGGTAGGTGAGTGGGTAGGTGAGTGGGTAGGTGAGTGAGTGGTAGGTGAGGTGAGTGAGGTGAGGTAGGTGAGTGGGTAGGTGAGGTAGGTGAGTGAGTGAGTGGGTAGGTGGGAGGTGAGTGGGTAGGTGAGTGGGTGAGGTGAGTGGGTGGGTGAGTGGTGGGTGGGTGAGTGGGTGGGTGAGTGGAGTGGGTAGGTGAGTGAGTGGGTAGGTGAGTGAGTGGGTGGTGAGTGGGTGGGTGAGTGGGTGGGTGAGTGGGTGGGTGAGTGGGTGAGTGGTGAGTGGGTGGATGAGTGAGTGGGTGGATGAGTGAGTGGGTGGGTGAGTGGGTAGGTGAGTGAGTGGGTAGGTGAGTTGGTGAATGAGTGAGTGGGTAGGTGAGTGAGTGGGTAGGTGAGTTGGTGAATGAGTGAGTGGGTAGGTGAGTGAGTGGGTAGGTGAGTGAGTGGGTAGGTGAGTTGGTGAATGAGTGGGTGGGTGGGTGAGTGGGTGGATGAGTGCAATGGTGGTGCCAGGATTTTCAGGTAGGGGGGTCAACCCCTCCTGCAATGAAAAATGAAAGTTGTTAGTAACGAGTTGTTAGTTAGTAAGGAGGAGTTGTTAGTGAGTAAGGAGTTGTTAGTTAGTAAGGAGGAGTTGTTAGTGAGTAAGGAGTTGTTAGTGAGTAAGGAGTTGTAAGTTAGTAATGCGTTGTTGGTTAGTAAGGAGTTGTTACACCATTGGAACCTCATTTGCCAGTAAAAAATATGATAATTGTTTTTTTAACCCTTTAATCTGGCAACAAAACTGACACCTTTTTTACGAGGAGTCATGTTTGCATTGACCACAATACCTGCAGGCGTCATTTATAGAACCACGTGGCAGGAGGGTCCATTGTGGTGCCCTGGTCATGATGAACCTCTCTGCCTCTCTCCCTTCCTCCCTCACAGAGAGACCCACACAAGCCTCAAGGTGTTCTGTTACCTGTGGTGAGTGAGTGGGGGGGGGGGACTAGGTGAGTGGGTGGGTGAGGGGGTGAGTGTGTGGGTGAGGGGGTGTGTGGGTGGGTGAGTGGGTGGGTGAGTGAGTGGGTGAGTGAGTGGCTGAATGAGTGGCTGTGTGAGTGAGTGAGTGGGTGAGTGAGTGGCTGAATGAGTGGCTGTGTGAGTGAATGAGTGGGTGAGTGAGTGTGTTGATGAGTGAGTGAGTGGGTGGGTGAGTGGGTGAGTGAGTGGCTGTTTAAGTGAGTGGCTAAGTGGGTGGATGAGTGAGTGTGTTGATGAGTGAGTGAGTGAGTGGGTGAGTGAGTGAGTGAGTGGGTGAGTGAGTGGCTGTTTAAGTGAGTGGCTGTGTGAGTGGGTGAGTGGCTGTGTGAGTGTGTTGATGAGTGAGTGTGTTGATGAGTGAGTGAGTGGGTGGGTGAGTGGTTGTGTGAGTGAGTGAGTGAGTGAGTGGGTGAGTGAGTGGCTGTGTGAGTGTGTTGATGAGTGAGTGAGTGGGTGGGTGAGTGGTTGTGTGAGTGAGTGAGTGAGTGAGTGGGTGAGTGAGTGGCTGTTTAAGTGAGTGGCTGTGTGAGTGGGTGAGTGGCTGTGTGAGTGTGTTGATGAGTGAGTGTGTTGATGAGTGAGTGAGTGGGTGGGTGAGTGGTTGTGTGAGTGAGTGAGTGGGTGAGTGAGTGGCTGTTTAAGTGAGTGGCTGTGTGTGTGAGTGAGTGAGTGGGTGGGTAAGTGGGTGGCTGTGTGAGTGTGTTGATGAGTGAGCGTGTTGATGAGTGAGTGAGTGGGTGGGTGAGTGGTTGTGTGAGTGAGTGGGTGAGTGAGTGAGTGGCTGTTTAAGTGAGTGGCTGTGTGAGTGTGTTGATGAGTGAGTGAGTGGGTGGGTGAGTGGTTGTGTGAGTGACTGAGTGAGTGGGTGAGTGAGTGAGTGGCTGTTTAAGTGAGTGGCTGTTTAAGCGAGTGGCTGTGTGAGTGGGTGGCTGTGTGAGTGTGTTGATGAGTGAGCGTGTTGATGAGTGAGTGAGTGGGTGGGTGAGTGGTTGTGTGAGTGAGTGAGTGGGTGGGTGAGTGGTTGTGTGAGTGAGTGGGTGAGTGAGTGAGTGGCTGTTTAAGTGAGTGGCTGTGTGTGTGAGTGAGTGAGTGGGTAAGTGGGTGGCTGTGTGAGTGTGTTGATGAGTGAGCGTGTTGATGAGTGAGTGAGTGGGTGACTGCTTGTGTGAGTGAGTGAGTGGGTGAGTGAGTGAGTGAGTGGCTGTTTAAGTGAGTGGCTGTTTAAGCGAGTGGCTGTGTGAGTGGGTGGCTGTGTGAGTGGCTGGTTGTGTGAGTTGGTGAGTTCGTCTGTCCCCCTCTGCAGGGCCGGGTCTGGCTGTCCGATATTTCTCCCGTGGCTGCCCCGACTCCAAGAGGCGCTGTTTGGCCTCCGTCCAGCCGTGCACGGCGCCACAGCGACACTGCGGCTGTGAGTGCCCCCCCCCCCCACTGTGTGTACGTCAGAGTAGGTGAGTGGGGGGGGGGTGAGTTAGTGAGCAGGTGAGTGAGTGAGTGGGTGAGTTAGTGAGTGGGTGGGTGGGTGAGTGGGTGGGTGGGTGGGTGGGTGGGTGAGTGGGTGAGTGGGTGGGTGGGTGGGTGAGTGGGTGGGTGGGTGGGTGAGTGGGTGGGTGAGTGAGTGGGTGAGTTAGTGAGTAGGTGAGTGAGTGGGTGGGTGAGTGGGTGAGTTAGTGAGTAGGTGAGTGAGTGGGTGGGTGGGTGAGTGGGTGAGTGAGTGGGTGGGTGAGTTAGTGAGTAGGTGAGTGAGTGAGTGGGTGAGTTAGTGAGTGGGTGGGTGGGTGAGTGGGTGGGTGAGTGAGTGAGTGAGTAGGTGAGTCAGTGGGTGAGTTAGTGACTGGGTGGGTGGGTGAGTGAGTGGGTGAGTGAGTGAGTGAGTGATTGAGTGAGTGGATGAGTTAGTGAGTGGGTGAGTGAGTGAGTTAGTGGGTGAGTGAGTGAGTGAGTGATTGGGTGAGTGAGTGAGTGAGTGAGTGGGTGAGTGAGTGAGTGGGTGGGTGGGTGGGTGAGTGGGTGGGTGAGTGAGTGAGTGAGTGAGTGAGTGAGTGGGTGGGTGAGTGAGTGGGTGGGTGAGTGGGTGAGTGGGTGAGTGGGTGAGTGAGTGAGTGGGTGGGTGAGTGGTGGGTGAGTGAGTGAGTGAGTGGGGTGAGTGGGTGAGTGAGTGAGTGGGTGGGTGAGTGGGTGGGTGAGTGAGTGAGTGGGTGAGTGGGTGAGTGAGTGAGTGGGTGGGTGAGTGGGTGGGTGAGTGAGTGAGTGGGTGAGTGAGTGAGTGGGTGAGTGGGTGGGTGGGTGGGTGGGTGAGTGAGTGAGTGAGTGAATGGTGAGTGGGTGAGTGAGTGGGTGGGTGGGTGAGTGAGTGGGTGGGTGAGTGAGTGAGTGAGTGGGTGGGTGAGTGGGTGGGTGAGTGAGTGAGTGGGTGTGGGTGAGTGAGTGAGTGGGTGGGTGAGTGAGTGGGTGGGTGAGTGAGTGAGTGGGTGTGGGTGAGTGAGTGAGTGGGTGTGGTGGGTGGGTGGGTGGGTGAGTGAGTGAGTGAGTGGGTGAGTGGGTGAGTGGGAGTGAGTGAGTGGGTGGGTGGGGTGAGTGAGTGGTGGTGTGAGTGAGTGGTGAGTGGTGGAGTGAGTGGGTGGGTGAGTGAGTGTGTGGGTGGTGGTGAGTGGTGTGTGGTGGGGGTGGGTGAGTGGTGTGGGGTGGGTGAGTGGGTGGGTGAGTGGTGGTGGGTGGGTGGGTGGGTGAGTGGTGGTGTGTGGGTGGGTGGGTGGGGGGGGTGGTGTGGTGAGTGGGGGTGGTGGGTGGGTGGTGAGGGTGGGTGGGTGGTGGTGGGTGAGTGGGTGAGTGGGTGGGTGGTGGGTGGTGTGTGGGTGAGTGGTGGTGGGTGGGTGGGTGGGTGTGTGGTGGTGTGGGGGGTGGGGTGTGTGGTGTGGTGGGTGTGTGGGTGGGTGGGTGGGTGAGTGGTGTGTGGGTGGGTGGGTGGTGGTGAGTGGGTGGGGGTGTGGGGGTGGGTGAGTGGGTGGGTGGGTGGGTGGGTGGGTGGTGAGTGGGTGAGTGGGGTGGTGGGGTGGGTGGGTGAGTGGGTGGGTGGGTGGGTGGGTGGGTGGGTGGTGGGTGGTGGGGTGGGGGGTGTGGGGTGGGGTGGTGAGTGGGCGAGGTGGGTGAGTGAGTGAGTGGGTGAGTGGGTGGGTGGGTGGGTGAGTGAGTGAGTGGGTGAGTGGGTGGGTGGGTGGGTGAGTGAGTGAGTGGGTGAGTGGGTGAGTGAGTCCGTGTCTCTGTCTCTCAGGGGGGAAGACAAAGAGGACGAGGGGGAGGTGGGAGCTTCGCTGCCTCTCAGCTCCACCCAGTGCGCAGCTTCACCTTCACCTGGAGGAGGATGAGGGCCGAGGTGATTGGGTGGGGTGGGTGGGTGAGTGGGTGGGTGAGTGGGTGAGTGAGTGGGTGAGTGGGTGGGTGAGTGGGTGGGTGGGTGAGTGGGTGGGTGGGTGAGTGAGTGGGTGGGTGGTGGGTTGGTGAGTGGGTGGGTGGGTGGGTGAGTGGGTGGGTGGGTGGGTGGTGTGTGAGTGGGTGGTCGGTGGGTGAGTGGGTGGGTGAGTGGGTGGGTGAGTGGGTGAGTGGGTGGGTGAGTGGGTGGGTGGGTGGGTGAGTGGGTGGGTCGGTGGGTGAGTGGGTGGGTGAGTGGGTGGGTGAGTGGGTGGTGGGTGGGTGGGTGAGTGGGTGGGTGGGTGGGTGAGTGGGTGGGTGGGTGGGTGAGTGGGTGAGTGGGTGGGTGGGTGGGTGGGTGAGTGGGTGGGTGAGTGGGTGGGTGGGGTGGGTGGGTGGGTGAGTGGGTGGGTGGGTGGGTGGGTGAGTGGGTGAGTGGGTGGGTGAGTGGGTGGGTGTGTGGGTGGGTGGGTGAGTGGGTGGGTGGGTGGGTGGGTGAGTGAGTGGGTGAGTGGGTGGGTGAGTGGGTGGTGGGTGGGTGGGTGGGTGGGTGAGTGGGGTGGGTGGGTCGGTGGGTGAGTGGGTGGGTGAGTGGGTGGGTGGTGGGTGGGTGGGTGGGTGAGTGGGTGGGTGGGTGAGTGGGTGAGTGGGTGGGTGAGTGAGTGGGTGGGTGAGCGAGCGAGTAGATGATTGGATGAGTGAGTGAGTGGGTAAGTGGGTGAGTGAGTGTGTGAGTGAGTGGGTGAGTGGGTGAGCGAGCGAGTGGATGATTGGATGAGTGAGTGAGTTTGTGAGTGAGTGGGTGAGTGGGTGAGCGAGCGAGTGGATGATTGGATGAGTGAGTGAGTGGGTGAGTGAGTGGGTGAGTGAGTGAGTGAGTGTGTGAATGAGTGAGTGGGTGAGTGTGTGAGTGGGTGAGTGGGTGAGTGAGTCTCAACTCTCTCTCGCCTGTCTCTCCCGACCCTTGGAAGTGGCGCCCCACAGAGCCTCCCTCCCCACAGGAGTACCCAGAGACCGTGGCTCACTCGGGAGCCGCCATGCCGACAGAGGCGGCTGGGACGGGAGTCATGCTGCAGTGTGACACCTGGAGGAAGGGGAGGAGGGGGGGGTGCAGGGGGTGTACGTGGGATCGATAGCGTACTACATAGCGGGTGAGTCACTCACTCAGCCAGTCAGTCGCTCACTCACTCACTCAGCCACCTACTCAACCACCGACTCACTCACCCACGCACTCACGCACACATCCACTCACATACCTACTCACTCACCCACTCACTCACCCACCCACTCACTCACCCACTCACTCACCCATACATCCACTCACATACCTACTCACTCACCCACTCACTCACCCACCCACTCACTCACCCACTCACTCACACACACATCCACTCACATACCTACTCACTCACCTACTCACTCACCACTCACTCGCCTATTCACTCACCTACTCACTCACCTACTCACACACCCACTCACCTACCCACTCACCCACCCACTCACCCCACCCACACACCCACCCACCCACCCACTCACCCACCCACCCACTCACCCACCCACTCACCCACCCACCCACTCACCCACCCCACTCCACCCACCCACCCACTCACCCACCCACCCTCCACTCACCCACCCACCCTCCCACCCACCCACCCCACCCACTCACCCACCCACCCACCCACCCACCCACTCACCCACCCACTCACCCACTCACCCACCCACTCACCCACCCCACTAACCCACCCACCCACTCACCCACCCACCCACCCACTCACCCACCCACTCACCCACCCACCCACTCACCCACCCACCCACTCACCCACCCACCACCCACCCACCCACTCACCCACTCACCCACCCACTCACCCACCCACCCACCACCCACCCACCCACCCCACCACCCACCCACTCACCCACCCACCCACTCACCCACCCACCCCCCACCCACTCACCCACCCACCCTCCCACCCACCCACCCACCCACCACCCACCCACCCACCCACCCCACCCACTCACCCCACCCACTCACCCCCCCACCCACCCACTCACCCACCCACCCACCCCACCCACCCCACCCACCCACCCCACCCACCCACCCACTCACCCCACCCACCCACCACCCACCCACCACCCACCCCACCCACCCACCCACCACCACCCACCCACCCACCCACCCACCCACCCACCCACCCACCCCCCCACCCCACCCACCCACCACCCCCACCCACCCACCACCCCACCACCACTCACCCACCCACTCACCACCCACTCACCCCACCCACCACCCACCCCACCACCCACCCACTCACCACCCCACCCCACTCACCACCCACCCACCCACCCACCCACCCACCACCACCCCCACCACCCACCCACCCACCACCACCCACCCACCACCCCCACCCACCCACCCACCCACCCACCCCACCCCCACCCACCCCCCACCCACCCACCCACCCCCCCACCACCACCCACCCCCCCACCACCCCACCCACCCACCCACCCACTCCACCCACCCACCCCACCACCCACCCCACCACCCACCCACCCACCCCACCCCCACCCACCCCCACCCACTCACTCACCCACCCACCCACCCACCCACCACCACCCACCCACCCACCCACCCCACCACTCACCCCACCCACTCACCCACCACCCACCCACCCACTCACCACCACCACCCACCCACCCCCCACTCACTCACCACACCCCACCCACCCACCCACCCACTCACCACCCCCCACCCACTCACCCACTCACCCACCCACCCCACCCACCCACTCACCCACTCACCCCCACCCACTCACACCACCCACCCACTCACCACCACCCACCCACCCACCCACCCACTCACTCACCCACCCACCCACTCACCCACTCACCACTCACCCACCCCCACCCCCACCCACCCACTCACACCCTCACCCACCCACCCACTCACCCACCCACCCCTCACCCACTCACCCACTCACCCACCCACCCACCACTCACCCACCCACCCACCCACTCACCACACCACCACTCACCCACCCACTCACCCACCCACCCACCCCACCCACTCACCACTCACCCACCCACCCACCCACCCCACCCACTCACCACCCCCCCACCACTCACCCCACCCACCCACCCACCCACCCACTCACCCACCCACCCACCCACTCACCCACTCACTCACCCACCCACCCACTCACCCACTCACTCACTCACCCACTCCACCCACTCACTCACCCACCCACTCACCCCACTCACTCACCCACTCCACCCACTCACTCCACCCACCCACCCACCCACCCACCCACCCACCCACCCACTCACTCACTCACCCACCCACTCACTCACCCACCCACCCACTCACTCACTCACCCACTCCACCCACCCACTCACTCACTCACTCACCCACCCACCCACTCACTCACTCACTCACCCACACACCCACCCACCCACCCACTCACTCACCCACCCACTCACCCACTCGTCCACTCACCCACCCACTCACTCACCCACTCACCCTCCCACTCACTCACCCACCCACTCACTCACTCACCCACTCCACCCACCCACCCACTCACTCACCCACCCACCCACTCACCCACTCACTCACACCACCCACCCACCCACTCACCCCACTCACTCACTCCACCCACTCACTCACCCACCCACTCACCCACTCACTCACTCACCCACTCCACCCACTCACTCACCCACCCACCCACCCACCCACCCACTCACTCACTCACTCACCCACCCACTCACTCACCCCACCCACCCACTCACTCACCCACCCACTCCACCCACCCACCCACTCACTCACTCACTCACCCACCCACTCACTCACCCACTCCACCCACCCACCCACTCACTCACCCACTCACCCACTCACTCACCCACCCACCCACTCACCCACTCACTCACTCACCCACTCCACCCACTCACTCACCCACCCACTCACCCACTCACTCACCCACTCCACCCACTCACTCACTCACCCACCCACTCACTCACTCACCCACCCACCCACTCACCCACTCCACCCACCCACTAACTCACTCACCCACCCACCCACTCACTCACCCCACCCACACACCCACCCACCCACCCACCCACTCACCCACCCACCCACACACCCACCCACCCACCCACCCACCCACTCACCCACTCACCCACCCACACACCCCACCCACCCACCCACTCACTCACCCACCCACCCACCCACTCACCCACCCACCCACCCACCCACCCACCCACTCACCCACCCACTCACCCACTCACCCACCCACTCACCCACCCACCCACTCACTCACTCACCCACCCACCCACCCACTCACCCACCCACCCACTCACCCACCCACTCACTCACCCACCCACCCACCCACTCACCCACCCACCCACCCACTCACCCACTCACCCACCCACACACCCACCCACCCACCCACTCACCCACCCACCCACCCACTCACCCACTCACCCACCCACACACCCACCCACCCACCCACCCACTCACTCACCCACCCACCCACCCACTCACCCACCCACCCACCCACTCACCCACCCACTCACCCACCCACCCACTCACCCACCCACCCACTCACCCACTCACCCACCCACCCACTCACCCACCCACCCACTCACCCACCTCCACCCACTATCCCCTCCCAGACCCAGGTCACGTGGTAGTTCCTCCCCCTTCTCTGCTCGCGCTGCTGGTGGTGGGCGGGGCCATCCTGGTCACGTGTCTCTGGTGGGCGGGGCCACGAGCCTTCATGGCGATCAGGTGACTCGACCCATTCCCAGAGTGCACCAGTGATACAGACACGTGACCATTCCCAGAGTGCACCAGTGATACAGACACGTGACCATTCCCAGAGTGCACCCAGTGATACAGACACGTGACCATTCCCAGAGTGCACCCAGTGATACACACACGTAACCATTCCCAGAGTGCACCAGTGATACAGACACGTGACCATTCCCAGAGTGCACCCAGTGATACACACACGTGACTCATTCCCAGAGTGCACCAGTGATACACACACGTGACCATTCCCAGAGTGCACCCATTGATACAGACACGTGACCATTCCCAGAGTGCACCAGTGATACACACACGTGACTCATTCCCAGAGTGCACCCAGTGATACAGACACGTGACCATTCCCAGAGTGCACCAGTGATACACACACGTGACTCATTCCCAGAGTGCACCCAGTGATACACACACGTGACCATTCCCAGAGTGCACCAGTGATACACACACGTGACCATTCCCAGAGTGCACCAGTGATACACACACGTGACCATTCCCAGAGTGCACCCATTGATACAGACACGTGACCATTCCCAGAGTGCACCCAGTGATACAGACACGTGACCATTCCCAGAGTGCACCCAGTGATACAGACACGTGACCATTCCCAGAGTGCACCAGTGATACAGACACGTGACCATTCCCAGAGTGCACCCAGTGATACAGACACGTGACCATTCCCAGAGTGCACCCAGTGATACAGACACGTGACCATTCCCAGAGTGCACCCAGTGATACACACACGTGACCATTCCCAGAGTGCACCCAGTGATACACACACGTGACCATTCCCAGAGTGCACCAGTGATACAGACACGTGACCATTCCCAGAGTGCACCCAGTGATACAGACACGTGACCATTCCCATAGTGCACCAGTGATACAGACACGTGACCGTTCCCAGAGTGCACCAGTGATACAGACACGTGACCATTCCCATAGTGCACCAGTGATACACACACGTGACCATTCCCAGAGTGCACCAGTGATACAGACACGTGACCGTTCCCAGAGTGTACCAGTGATACACACACGTGACCATTCCCATAGTGCACCAGTGATACACACACGTGACCATTCCCAGAGTGCACCCAGTGATACACACACGTGACCATTCCCAGAGTGCACCAGTGATACAGACACGTGACTCATTCCCAGAGTGCACCCAGTGATACACACACGTGACCGTTCCCAGAGTGCACCAGTGATACAGACACGTGACCATTCCCAGAGTGCACCCAGTGATACACACACGTGACCGTTCCCAGAGTGCACCAGTGATACACACACGTGACTCATTCCCAGAGTGCACCCAGTGATACACACACGTGACCGTTCCCAGAGTGCACCAGTGATACACACACGTGACTCATTCCCAGAGTGCACCCAGTGATACA
Source organism: Lampetra fluviatilis (assembly GCF_964198595.1). NCBI lineage: Eukaryota > Metazoa > Chordata > Hyperoartia > Petromyzontiformes > Petromyzontidae > Lampetra > Lampetra fluviatilis. The sequence goes on from NC_136329.1 coordinate 9,532,054, forward strand.
CACACGTGACCGTTCCCAGAGTGCACCAGTGATACACACACGTGACTCATTCCCAGAGTGCACCCAGTGATACACACACGTGACCATTCCCAGAGTGCACCAGTGATACACACACGTGACTCATTCCCAGAGTGCACCCAGTGATACACACACGTGACCGTTCCCAGAGTGCACCAGTGATACAGACACGTGACCATTCCCAGAGTGCACCCAGTGATACACACACGTGACCGTTCCCAGAGTGCACCCAGTGATACAGACACGTGACCATTCCCAGAGTGCACCCAGTGATACACACACGTGACCGTTCCCAGAGTGCACCAGTGATACAGACACGTGACCATTCCCAGAGTGCACCCAGTGATACACACACGTGACCGTTCCCAGAGTGCACCCAGTGATACAGACACGTGACCATTCCCAGAGTGCACCCAGTGATACACACACGTGACCGTTCCCAGAGTGCACCAGTGATACACACACGTGACCATTCCCAGAGTGCACCAGTGATACAGACACGTGACCATTCCCAGAGTGCACCAGTGATACAGACACGTGACCATTCCCAGAGTGCACCCAGTGATACACACACGTGACCGTTCCCAGAGTGCACCCAGTGATACAGACACGTGACCATTCCCAGAGTGCACCCAGTGATACACACACGTGACCGTTCCCAGAGTGCACCAGTGATACAGACACGTGACCATTCCCAGAGTGCACCCAGTGATACACACACGTGACCGTTCCCAGAGTGCACCAGTGATACACACACGTGACCATTCCCAGAGTGCACCAGTGATACAGACACGTGACCATTCCCAGAGTGCACCCAGTGATACACACACGTGACCGTTCCCAGAGTGCACCAGTGATACACACACGTGACCGTTCCCAGAGTGCACCAGTGATACAGACACGTGACCATTCCCATAGTGCACCAGTGATACAGACACGTGACCCATTCCCAGAGTGCACCCATTTAATCTACTCGAGGGACATTCTCATAGTGCACCCAAAGTGCACCCAGTGACGTACACGGTCGTTTTGAAATCCTTTATATTAAGTTCACTTGCTTGCGCGCTTACGACCGTGCAAATCTTTCGGTCGTTTTTTTAACCCACTTCCCGTGATCCAATCGAGCTGACATTTTGCACACAGACTCGTTGTGCGTGACAATTTATTTTTGTGGAAAAAAAAATTCCAAAATTTTCCACTTTTTAGGATTTTTTTTCAAAAATTCTACAATTTTTACGAAAAAATAAATTCTATTTAATTACCAATTGCTTAATGGTGGCAGGCAATCATCTGACCCATAGGTGGCAGCCATCTCAAGCCAGAGGACGAGAGGACTCTAGCCGCCACGCATATGAAGGATTTAGAGTGAAAAACTTTGTTTTTACGGGTTAATTTTTTACAAAGTGCACCCAATAACAAATGAAACGCGTGACTGATTTCCAAAGTGTACCCCAAGTCAACCACGTGATGTCACCCCCTCCCCCCTCCACAGTTCCCCCCTCCACCGCCTGGCGCGAGACGGCGGCGATGACGTCAGGGGGGTTTGAGGGGAGGGGCCCTCGGGAAGCGGGAGCGGTGGTGCAGTGGTTAGCGCGCTGTTTGTGTGTGTGGGGAGCGGTGGTGCAGTGGTTAGCGCACTGTGTGTGTGTGTGTGTGGGGAGTGGTGGCACAGTGGTTAGCGCGCTGTGTGTGTGTGCGGGGAGTGGTGGTGCAGTGGTTAGCGCACTGTGTGTGTGGGGAGTGGTGGTGCAGTGGTTGGCGCACTGTGTGTGAGTGAGTGGGGATTGGTGGCGCAGTGGTTAGCACACTGTGTGTGAGTGAGTGGGGAGTGGTGGCGCAGTGGTTAGCGCACTGTGTGTGTCTGTGGAGGAGTGGTGGTGCAGCGGTTAGCGCACTGTGTGTGTGAGTTGGGAGCAGTGGTGCAGTGGTTAGCGCGCTGTGTATGTGTGTGTGGGGAGTGGTGGTGCAGTGGTTAGCGCGCTGTGTATGTGTGTGTGGGGAGTGGTGGTGCAGTGGTTAGCGCACTGCACTACGAACCCTGCAGAGACCCGAGTTCGATTCCCGCTCACGACCACCATCACCACCACCACCATCACCATCATCACCACCACCATCATCACCACCATCACCACCACCATCACCACCATCACCATTACCACCACCATCACCACCACCATCACCACCACCATCACCACCATCACTACCCCCATCACAATCACTACCCCCATCATCACCATCACTACCCCCATCACAATCACTACCCACATCACCACCACCATCACCACCATCACCACCACCACCATCACCACCATCACCACCACCATCACCACCACCATCACCACCATCACCACCACCATCACCACCACCACCACCACCATCACCACCACCACCACCACCATCACCACCACCACCACCATCACCACCACCACCATCACCACCACCACCACCACCACCCATCACCACCACCACCATCACCACCATCACCACCACCATCACCACCACCATCACCACCACCATCACCACCACCATCACCACCATCACCACCACCATCACCATCACCACCATCACCATCACCACCACCACCATCACCACCACCATCACCACCATCACCATCACCACCACCATCACCATCACCACCACCATCACCATCACCACCATCACCATCACCACCACCACCATCACCACCACCATCACCACCACCATCACCACCACCACCATCACCACCATCACCACCACCATCACCACCATCACCACCATCACCACCACCATCACCACCATCATCAACGATAGCGATTATCTCTGAACTGATAACTGGGCCTCCCCTAGGTTGACTCGGCATCAAGTGTGTGTACCTGATGCAGTGGAGTGTAGTAAACATCGCCACTGGGGAGACAAAGGCGGCCGGGCGTGGTGCTGGCCACCCACCCCCCACCTCGTGTGCCACAGTGCCGGTAGCCTTCATAGGTGGTGCTACTTGCTAACAGCACTTGCCCCTACATCCTGTTAGAGGCTACCTGGGGGGACCTTTGTCATTGTCTCCTTCACTCGCTACTAACAGCACTTGCCCCGATAAGCCTGTTAGAGGCTACCTGGGGGATGTTGGGGTGAGTTAGTGGGTGAGTGGGTGAATGGGTGAGTGGGTGCGTGTGTGTAGGTGCGACTACTCACAACTAAACACCACTTGCCTCAACAGCCCTGCTAGAGGCTACCTGGGGGACCTGTGTCTCTGTGTGTGATTGTTGCTGACCGTTCGGCGTTTTCTGTTTTCGTTGTACCCAAACAACGACCCTCCTGTGACCTCCGAGTCTGTGACCTGGTCATGATGGACCCCCCAAGAGAGCGGGGATTGAACCCAGGAGCTCAGAGTCTGTGACCTGGTCATGATGGACCCCCCAAGAGAGCAGGGATTGAACCCAGGAGCTCAGAGTCTGTGACCTGGTCATGATGGACCCCCCAAGAGAGCAGGGATTGAACCCAGGAGCTCAGAGTCTGTGACTTGGTCATGATGGACCCCCCAAGAGAGCAGGGATTGAACCCAGGAGCTCAGAGTCTGTGACCTGGTCATGATGGACCCCCCAAGAGAGCAGGGATTGAACCCAGGAGCTCAGAGTCTGTGACCTGGTCATGATGGACCCCCCAAGAGAGCAGGGATTGAACCCAGGAGCTCAGAGTCTGTGACCTGGTCATGATGGACCCCCGAGAGAGAGCAGAGATTGAACCCAGGAGCTCAGAGTCTGTGACCTGGCCATGATGGACCCCCCGAGAGAGCAGAGATTGAACCCAGGAGCTCAGAGTCTGTGACCTGGCCATGATGGACCCCCTTAGAGAGAGCAGAGATTGAACCCAGGTGCTCAGAGTCTGTGACATGGCTATGATGGACCCCCCCGAGAGAGCAGAGATTGAACCCAGGAGCTCAGAGTCTGTGACATGGCCATGATGGACCCCCAAGAGAGCAGAGATTGAACCCAGGAGCTCAGAGTCTGTGACCTGGTCATGATGGACCCCCGAGAGAGAGCAGAGATTGAACCCAGGAGCTCAGAGTCTGTGACCTGGTCATGATGGACCCCCCGAGAGAGCAGAGATTGAACCCAGGAGCTCAGAGTCTGTGACCTGGTCATGATGGACCCCCCGAGAGAGCAGAGATTGAACCCAGGAGCTCAGAGTCTGTGACCTGGTCATGATGGACCCCCGAGAGAGAGCAGAGATTGAACCCAGGTGCTCAGAGTCTGTGACCTGGTCATGATGGACCCCCCGAGAGAGCAGAGATTGAACCCAGGAGCTCAGAGTCTGTGACCTGGTCATGATGGACCCCCGAGAGAGAGCAGAGATTGAACCCAGGTGCTCAGAGTCTGTGACCTGGTCATGATGGACCCCCCGAGAGAGCAGGGATTGAACCCAGGAGCTCAGAGTCTGTGACCTGGCCATGATGGACCCCCAAGAGAGCAGGGATTGAACCCAGGAGCTCAGAGTCTGTGACCTGGTCATGATGGACCCCCCGAGAGAGCAGGGATTGAACCCAGGAGCTCAGAGTCTGTGACCTGGCCATGATGGAACCATGAGGAATCCCAGTCTCGCGAGGCATGCGCCATCCGTGATGATTTACACACAAAGCGACAGAGACAGAGAGACGTTCCCTCACCTCTCTCTCACCTCAAACACCCTCAACACACTGTCTCTCTGTGTCTCTCTGTCTGTCTGTCTGTCTCTCTGTGTGTCTCTCTGTTTCTGTCTGTCTCTGTCTCTCTCTGTGTGTCTCTCTCTCTGTCTCTATCTGTGTCTCTCTGTGTGTCTCTCTGTCTGTGTCTCTGTCTCTCTCTGTGTGTCTCTCTGTCTGTCTTTGTGTCTCTGTGTCTCTGTGTCTCTGTCTCTCTCTGTGTGTCTCTCTGTCTGTCTCTCCCTGTCTCTCTGTGTGTCTCACTGTGTGTCTCTCTCTGTGTCTCTGTCTCTCTCTGTCTCTCAGTGTGTCTCTCTCTCTGTGTCTCTCTGTGTCTCTCTCCCACCACGACACTCACCCCCCCCCCCCCCCCCGGGGCGCCACCCGCGGCTCCCATCAATCGCTGACGCCACCGCTCCTCTGCTGCGTCTTCCTCTCTCGGCGACCCCATAAATCGTGGGCCCCCCCCCCGCCCCCGCCCCCCCCCTCCGGGCCCCTCCCCCCCCGGCCCCCCCCCCCCGGCCCCCCCCCCCCCCACGGGCCCCCCCCCCCCACGGGTCCTTTGGCCTTCGAGGAAGCGACGAACGGGGAGCTCGCAAACTCCCCCCCACCCCCCCAGCCAGCCAGCCCCTCCCCCCCCCACCCACCCCCCCAGCCAGCCAGCCCCTCCCCCCCCACCCACCCCCCCAGCCCCTCCCCCCCACCCCCCCAGCCAGCCAGCCCCTCCCTCGTCCCAGCCCGGGTGACGGCGGTCGCGCGGTCAAAGTTAAGTTATGAGGCGTCGCGTCTCAAAATACACGTGGGGAGGGAGGGGGGAGGGGGAGGGAGGAGGGGAGGGGGGAGAGAGGGGGTGGGGGGAGGGAGGGGGGGGGGGAGGGGGGAGGGGAGGGGGGAGCCCCCCCCCGTTCCCCCTTTCGAAAAGATCAAAAGCGGCAGTCGGGGGCTCTGCCACGTGACCTCGGGTCGGTCTGGGCCACTCACGGAGCCCACGCGGGCTCCTGGGTAAGGTCACGTGGGTAGCAATACAATTAGACGAGTGACGACGTTTCGGTCGCAACACAAGCGGCCTGCGTCAGGGGGGGGGGGGGGCAGCCACAGCGAGACAAAGCAGAAGTCGGCTTCAAATCGAGATGGAACCCATCCTGATACAACGACAATAACCATTCAAACTGAGAACGACTTTGTTGCCATTTGACGAGCGGTAAGAAGGCCCCTCGCTGCTGAGATGCGAGCCCCTCCTCAATGTGAGCGGATGAACATCCCAAGGGCCTCATCACGAGGACTGCGTGGACATTCATAGCGGCAGCAGCGGCAGCAGCAAGCAGCGGTGACGTTGATTCAACAATTGTGGACGGGAAGCCGCAGGAGCCGGAGACACATGTGTAGTCATACTACACATGTGTAGTCATACTACACATGTGTAGTCATACTACACATGTGTAGTCATACTACACATGTGTAGTCATGCTACACATGTGTAGTCATGCTACACATGTGTAGTCATGCTACACATGTGTAGTCATGCTACACATGTGTAGTCATACTACACATGTGTAGTCATGCTACACATGTGTAGTCATACTACACATGTGTAGTCATATTACACATGTGTAGTCATACTACACATGTGTAGTCATACTACACATGTGTAGTCATATTACACATGTGTAGTCATACTACACATGTGTAGTCATACTACACATGTGTAGTCATACTACACATGTGTAGTCATACTACACATGTGTAGTCATACTACACATGTGTAGTCCATATTACACATGTGTAGTCATACTACACATGTGTAGTCATACTACACATGTGTAGTCATGCTACACATGTGTAGTCATACTACACATGTGTAGTCATGCTACACATGTGTAGTCATACTACACATGTGTAGTCATACTACACATGTGTAGTCATACTACACATGTGTAGTCATACTACACATGTGTAGTCATACTACACATGTGTAGTCATACTACACATGTGTAGTCATATTACACATGTGTAGTCATACTACACATGTGTAGTCATACTACACATGTGTAGTCATACTACACATGTGTAGTCATGCTACACATGTGTAGTCATGCTACACATGTGTAGTCATGCTACACATGTGTAGTCATACTACACATGTGTAGTCATATTACACATGTGTAGTCATACTACACATGTGTAGTCATACTACACATGTGTAGTCATACTACACATGTGTAGTCATACTACACATGTGTAGTCATACTACACATGTGTAGTCATACTACACATGTGTAGTCATACTACACATGTGTAGTCATACTACACATGTGTAGTCATACTACACAAGCACGGGACCACGGGAAGCGAGGGAGGGACACAGACTCCAAAGATGGAGCAGCAGAAGTAGTCCGGGTCGGGGTCGAAGCCACGAGCTGTGGACCAGGCGAGGTAGTTAACATCTCGCCACTGTGGACTGGACAGTGAAGGAGTTGGGTGGGTGAGTGGGTGGGTGGGTGGGTGAGTGGGTGGGTGGGTGGGTGAGTGGGTGGGTGGGTGAGTGAGTGGGTGGGTGGGTGAGTGAGTGGGTGAGTGGGTGGGTGAGTGAGTGAGTGGGTGGGTGAGTGAGTGGGTGGGTGAGTGAGTGGGTGGATGGATGAGTGAGTGAGTGGGTGGGTGAGTGAGTGGGTGGATGGATGAGTGGGTGAATGGGTGGATGGGTGAGTGGGTGAGTGAGTGAGTGAGTGGGTGGGTGGGTTGGTGGGTGAGTGAGTGAGTGAGTGGGTGGGTGAGTGGGTGGGTGAATGAGTGGGTGGGTGGGTGAGTGAGTGAGGGTGGGTGAGTGAGTAGGGCTGTGGTGCCTCAAATATTAGCAGAAGTCGCCTCACCCGTTGTGAGTGGCTGGCTGAGGTTGCCATCTGTGCAGGAAGCAGATAGACAATGCGGAGAGTTGAGACCAGGACAAGTGTCAGGACAGAGACGACCTCCTGAGCGACACTGCTGAGGGAGGGTGGCGTCTGTGCGCAGACTGCCCGACGGGACATCATCACAACCGCCTGGACCACTGGACGGGTTCCGCAGGATGGGGAGGATGCCCTGGTGGTCCCCCTCTTTAAGAAGGGGGACCGCACAGACTGTAACAACTGCAGGGGCATCTCACTCCTCAGTGTGCTGGGAAAGGTCCTGGCAAGGATTATTCAACATCGCCTTGCCAGGAACGCTGAGGAGAGGCTTGCAGAGCCCCAGTGCGGTTTCAGACCAGGGAAGTCCTGCACGGATGCCATATTCTCTGTCGTTCTGCTACAGCACAAGTGTTGGGGAATTCAAACAGAACCTACATCTCTATGTTATTGACCTGGTCAAGACCTGTTATACCATGAACAGGCAAGGGCTCTCTGCTCACAATCATTAAGGGCCTCCATGATGGCGAGCAGGCTCGTGTAGAGCCACAGGAGTCGGAGCCATTCCCTGTTGACATTGGGGTGCAACGTGGATGTCCTCTGGCTCCCACATTTTGTATCATCATCTTTGACCACGTAGTTCGAGAAGTTCCCATTTTAAAATAATTCTCACGACGTTTCGGCTACAACGCAAGCAGCCGTCTTCAGGTGAAGAAAGAACCAAGAAGATGAATCCCTGCAGTCACGAAAGCTTGAAATCGAAAGTTCCCATCGCTATACCGGAGAAATTTCCATCTGTAACAGATGCAGTGGGAGGCTGATCGATGCCCAGGTGCGGTTGAGGGATGGCTCCCGATTGGTCAACTATGTGTAATGTGAGGATATATCCGGCTCACTGACGTATCACAACTCGTCACGGTGATTGGCTCTGCCGGTCCTGGTTTACAGCCAATGGGGGGAAGCCTGGGGGCGTGGCCCTGACGTGATGGAAAGGTGACAGCTGTAAGGATTGGTTCTGCTGGCTTTGGCCTCAGCCAATGGGGAGACGAGTCAGGGGCGTGGTCCCGGGAGCCTACGAGGGAGCCTGGAATATTCCACGGAGGCTAACCAGGATTGGTGGAAACATACCACGTGACCCGGGTATTAAATAGGGGGGGAGAGGAACGACACGTGGTCAGAACGGGAACGAACAGAGGAAGGGGGCCACGCGGGAGCGGGGCTCCGAGTTGCCACGTGGCAGTGTGTCTCTCCCTCTATCTGTCCCTCTCACGCTGCCTGTCAGCAGTGTGAAGTAAGAAACACAAGTTGAATACAAGACGGATTCTAGAAGTCGTCTCAGCGAGCTTTATGACATGTGTATGCTGATGAGCTGGTGATTGCTGCTCACACAGGAGTTGGAGGTGCTGGAGTTTGCCACTAAGAAGTGGGGTCTTACTATCAACCCCTCTCCAAAACTAAGCACCTGCCTGGGTATGTTGTGCCATCAAACACTCCACCCCCTCAACCCCCCCCCCCCCATTGGTGATGTAGCAGTTGTGGAGAGAGTGGAGATGTTTCCATACCTGAGCAGTGTGCTTATAACCAGCTCCGGTTTGACTGCAGATGTCTCACTCCGAATCAGTTGGGCGGCAATATCTTTCTGCCTACTTCGCACAGCGCACCAGGGGAGTGACGTCCCAGCTCCCGACAGAGGAATGGCAGCCTCTCACTCACTCACACACTCACACGCTCACACACACTCACTCACACACTCACTCACACACTCACTCACACACACTCACCCACGCTCACTCACACACTCACACTCTCACTCACACGCTCACACACACACACTCACTCACACACTCACTCACACACACGCTCACACTCACGCTCACTCACACACTCACACTCTCACACTCACTCACGCTCCACAACACAAGGGGAGCACACACGAACTCCGCACTCACACACTCACACGCCCACTCTCACACTTACACTCTCACACTCACGCTCACTCACACTCTCACACGCACGCTCACTCACACTCTCACACGCACGCTTACACGCTCACACGCTCACACTCACGCTCACTCACACTCTCACACACACACTCACACACTCACACACTCACTCACACTCTCACCCACACACACACACACACTCTCTCACACCCTCACAATCACACTCTCACACTCACTCACACACACACACTCACCCACTCACACACACTCACCCACGCTCACTCACACACTCACACTCTCACACTCACTCACGCTCCACAACACAAGGGGAGAACACACGAACTCCGCACTCACTCACACGCCCACTCTCACACTCACACTCTCACACGCTCACAGTCTCACACGCTCACACTCTCACACGCACGCTCACACGCTCACACTCTCACATGCTCACACTCACACTCTCACACTCACTCACGCTCACTCACACTCTCACACGCACGCTCACACGCTCACACGCTCACACGCTCACTCACACTCTCACACACACACTCACCCACTCACACACTCACTCACACTCTCACCCACACACACACACACACTCTCACACCCTCACACTCACACTCTCACACTCACTCACACACACGCACTCACCCACGCTCACTCACACACTCACACTCTCACACTCACTCACGCTCCACAACACAAGGGGAGAACACACGAACTCCGCACTCACTCACACGCCCACTCTCACACTCACACTCTCACACTCACACTCTCACACGCTCACACTCTCACACGCACGCTCACACGCTCACACTCTCACATGCTCACACTCACACTCTCACACTCACTCACGCTCACTCACACTCTCACACTCACACTCTCACACGCTCACACTCACACTCTCACACGCTCACACTTACACTCTCACACTCACTCACGCTCACTCACACACTCACACGCTCACTCACTCACTCACGCTCCACAACACAAGGGGAGAACACACGAACTCATCAGCTCACACACTCTCACACTCAATCTCACACTCACACGCTCACTCTGACACTCACACGCTCACTCTCTCACTCTCACACGCTCACTCTCACACTCAGGGTGGAGTCTATGGGCAGTGCTGAACCATCCACTCACTCACTCACTCACCAACTCAACCACCCACCCACTGCAGAACACCCACCCACCGGTTGCAAGAACACAAACTCAGCACCTGGGTTGGGATTCGCACCCAGACGATTCTGTGAGGCTCAAAGTTTGAGCGTCACCCTCCTCACCGCCACTCCCCTCTCCTCACCTCACTCACCTCGCTCACCCTCGTCACGGCGGTCGTGGCGTGTCGCACGGAGGGCTGAGTTATTGGACTCACACAAAGTCGTTAAAATGTCAACGGAGCACTCAGAGGCACTCAAAGCAATTTGTTTTGATGCGCCGGGCCGAGTCGTTTAGGAGCGACACGAAGGCAGCCGCGGGGTCTGCCTGGGGGTAGCGGGGTGGGGGTGGAGGTCTTAGGGGGTTCGGTGGATACTGCACTTAGACTCAACACTGCACCATAGACTCAACACTGCACCATAGACTCAACACTCCCCATAAACTCAACACTGCCCATAGACTCAACACTGCACCGTAGACTCAACACTGCACCATAGACTCAACACTGCACCATAGACTCAACACTGCACCATAGACTCAACACTCCCCATAAACTCAACACTGCCCATAGACTCAACACTGCACCGTAGACTCAACACTGCACCATAGACTCAACACTGCCCATAGACTCAACACTGCACCATAGACTCAACACTCCCCATAAACTCAACACTGCCCATAGACTCAACACTGCACCATAGACTCAACACTGCACCATAGACTCAACACTGCCCATAGACTCAACACTGCACCATAGACTCAACACTCCCCATAAACTCAACACTGCCCATAGACTCAACACTGCACCGTAGACTCAACACTGCACCATAGACTCAACACTGCACCATAGACTCAACACTGCACCATAGACTCAACACTGCACCATAGACTCAACACTGCACATAGACTCAACACTGCACCATAGACTCAACACTGCACCATAGACTCAACACTGCACCATAGACTCAACACTGCACCATAGACTCAACACTGCACCATAGACTCAACACGGCACCATAGACTCAACACTGCACCATAGACTCAACACTGCACCATAGACTCAACACTGCACCATAGACTCAACACGGCACCATAGACTCAACACTGCCCATAGACTCAACACTGCACCATAGACTCAACACTGCCCATAGACTCAATACTGCCCATAGACTCAACACTGCACCATAGACTCAACACTGCACCATAGACTCAAGACTGCACCATAGACTCAACACTGCACCATAGACTCAATACTGCACCATAGACTCAGCACTGCACCATAGACTCAACACTGCCCATAGACTCAACACTGCCCATAGACTCAACACTGCACCATAAACTCAACACTGCACCATAGACTCAACACTGCCCATAGACTCAACACTGCCCATAGACTCAACACTGCACCATAGACTCAACACTGCACCATAGACTCAATACTGCACCATAGACTCAACACTGCCCATAGACTCAACACTGTCCATAGACTCAACACTGCACATAGACTCAACACTGTCCATAGACTCAACACTGCACCATAGACTCAACACTGCCCATAGACTCAACACTGCCCATAGACTCAACACTGCCCATAGACTCAACACTGTCCATAGACTCAACACTGCCCATAGACTCAACACTGTCCATAGACTCAACACTGTCCATAGACTCAACACTGCCCATAGACTCAACACTGTCCATAGACTCAACACTGTCCATAGACTCAACACTGCCCATAGACTCAACACTGCCCATAGACTCAACACTGCACCATAGACTCAATACTGCACCATAGACTCAACACTGCACCATAGACTCAACACTGCACCATAGACTCAACACTGCACCATAGACTCAACACTGCCCATAGACTCATTACTGACCATAGACTCAACACTGCACCATAGACTCAACACTGCACCATAGACTCAACACTGCCCCATAGACTCAACACTGCCCCATAGACTCAACACTGCACCATAGACTCAACACTGCCCATAGACTCAACACTGTCCATAGACTCAACACTGCCCATAGACTCAACACTGCCCATAGACTCAACACTGCACCATAGACTCAATACTGCACCATAGACTCAACACTGCACCATAGACTCAACACTGCACCATAGACTCAACACTGCACCATAGACTCAACACTGCCCATAGACTCATTACTGACCATAGACTCAACACTGCACCATAGACTCAACACTGCACCATAGACTCAACACTGCCCCATAGACTCAACACTGCCCCATAGACTCAACACTGCACCATAGACTCAACACTGCCCATAGACTCAACACTGCACCATAGACTCAACACTACCCATAGACTCAGCACTGCACCATAGACTCAACACTGCCCATAGACTCAACACTGCACCATAGACTCAACACTACCCATAGACTCAGCACTGCACCATAGACTCAACACTGCACCATAGACTCAACACTGCCCATAGACTCAATACTGCCCATAGACTCAACACTGCACCATAGACTCAACACTGCCCCATAGACTCAACACTGCACCATAGACTCAACACTGCCCATAGACTCAACACTGCCCATAGACTCAACACTGCCCCATAGACTCAACACTGCCCCATAGACTCAACACTGCACCATAGACTCAACACTGCACCATAGACTCAACACTGCACCATAGACTTAACACTGCCCATAGACTCAACACTACCCATAGACTCAACACTGCCCATAGACTCAACACTGCACCATAGACTCAACACTGCCCATAGACTCAACACTGCACCATAGACTCAACACTGTCCATAGACTCAACACTGCACCATAGACTCAACACTGCCAACACTAAAGGTCACCAGGGGCCACACTAAAGGTCACCAGGGGCCTCACTAAAGGTCACGAGGGGGGGGGGGGGGCGTGGGGGGGGGTTAGCTTCCTCGTGTTGTGTATAAAAGTGAGGAAGAGTTCAGTGCTCGAAGTCACAGCCCGAGAGAGCGAGAGAGCAGATCTGTCATCATCATGAACCGGTATGAAGACTCACACAGACTCACACACAGACTCACACAGACTCACACACAGACTCACACAGACTCACACACAGACTCACACACAGAGAGACACAGACTCACACAGAGAGACACAGACTCACAGAGACTCACACAGAGACTCACTCAGACTCACACAGAGACTCACACAGACTCACACAGAGACTCACGCAGACTCACACAGAGACACACACAGACTCACACAGAGACACACAGAAAGCGAGAGGGCAGATCTGTCATCATCATGAACCGGTATGAAGACTCACACAGACTCACACACAGACTCACACAGACTCACACACAGACTCACACAGACTCACACAGAGACTCACGCAGACTCACACAGAGACACACACAGACTCACACAGAGACACACAGAAAGCGAGAGAGCAGATCTGTCATCATCATGAACCGGTATGAAGACTCACACAGACTCACACACAGACTCACACAGACTCACACAGACTCACACACAGACTCACACACAGAGAGACACAGACTCACACAGAGAGACACAGACTCACACAGAGAGACACAGACTCACAGAGACTCACACAGAGACTCACTCAGACTCACACAGAGACTCACACAGACTCACACAGAGACTCACGCAGACTCACACAGAGACACACACAGACTCACACAGAGACACACAGAAAGCGAGAGAGCAGATCTGTCATCATCATGAACCGGTATGAAGACTCACACAGACTCACACACAGACTCACACAGACTCACACAGACTCACACACAGACTCACACACAGAGAGACACAGACTCACACAGAGAGACACAGACTCACAGAGACTCACACAGAGACTCACTCAGACTCACACAGAGACTCACACAGACTCACACAGAGACTCACGCAGACTCACACAGAGACACACACAGACTCACACAGAGACACACAGAAAGCGAGAGAGCAGATCTGTCATCATCATGAACCGGTATGAAGACTCACACAGAGAGATACAGAGACTCACACAGACTCACACAAAGACTCACAAAGACTCACACACAGAGACACACAGAGAGCGAGAGAGCAGATCTGTCATCATCATGAACCGGTATGAAGACTCACACAGAGAGATACAGAGACTCACACAGACTCACACACAGACTCACACACAGACTCACACACAGACTCACAGAGACTCACACAGAGACTCACACAGAGACTCACAGAGACTCACACAGAAACTCACACACAGAGAGACAGAGACTCACACACACACTCACACACTCACACACAGACTCACAGACTCACACAGAGACTCACATAGAGACTCACACAGAGACTCACACACAGACTCACACACAGACTCACAGACTCACACAGAGACTCACATAGAGACTCACACAGACTCACACAGAGACTCACACACAGACTCACACACAGACTCACACAGACAGACAGAGACTCACACAGTGAGACACAGACTCACAGACTCACACAGAGACTCACAGAGAGACACAGACTCACACAGAGACACACAGACACACAGACTCACACACAGAGAGACACAGACTCACACAGAGAGAGACACAGACTCACACACAGAGAGACACAGACTCACACAGAGACACACAGACTCACACAGACTCACACACAGAGACACACAGACTCACACAGACTCACACACAGAGACACACAGACTCACACAGACTCACACAGAGACACACAGACACACAGACTCACACACAGAGAGACACAGACTCACAGAGACACACAGACTCACACACAGAGAGACACAGACTCACACAGAGACACACAGACTCACACAGACTCACACACAGAGACACACAGACTCACACAGACTCACACACAGAGAGACACAGACTCACACAGAGACACACAGACTCACACAGACTCACACACATAGAGACACAGACTCACACAGAGAGAGACACAGACTCACACAGAGAGACACAGACTCACACAGAGAGACACAGACTCACACAGACTCACACACAGAGAGACACAGACTCACACAGAGAGAGACACAGACTCACACAGAGAGACACAGACTCACACAGAGAGACACAGACTCACACAGAGACACACAGACTCACACAGAGACACACAGACTCACACAGACTCACACAGACTCACACAGAGAGACACACTCACACAGACGACTCACACACAGACTCACACACAGAGAGCCACAGACTCACACAGAGAGACACAGACTCACACAGAGAGACACAGACTCACACAGAGACACACAGACTCACAGACTCACACAGAGACTCACAGAGAGACACACACAGACTCACACAGAGAGACACACAGACTCACACAGACTCACGCAGAGACTCACCTCCCTCCCTCCCCCCGCCAGCCGCTTCTGCTGCACGCGTGCCCTGGGGGCGCTGGTGGTGCCCCTGGGGCTGCTGCTGCTGCTGCTGGGGGGAGGGGGGCTGGGGGGGCTCGCCCGGGGCGACAACTCGGACCTGGTGGAGGACGCCGCGGTGCTGGACACGCGGAACGCCGCGGTGAAGCAAAGCATCGTGAAGCTGCACAACGCGCTGCGCGCGTCCGTCAACCCGCACGCGGGCAACATGCTCCGTATGGTGAGGGGGGGCACTCACTCACCCACTGAGTCACCCACTCACTGAGTCACTCACCCACCCACTCACTCACCCACTCAGAGCATCGTGAAGCTGCACAACACGCTGCGCGCGTCCGTCAACCCGCACGCGGGCAACATGCTCCGTATGGTGAGGGGGGGCACTCACTCACGCACTGAGTCACCCACTCACTGAGTCACTCACTCACTGAGTCACTCACCCACTCACTCACCCACCCACTCACTCACCCACTCACCCACTCACCCACTCACTCACTCACTCACCCACTCACTCACTCACTCACCCACTCACTCACTCACTCACCCACTCACTCACTCACTCACCCACTCAGAGCATCGTGAAGCTGCACAACGCGCTGCGCGCGTCCGTCAACCCGCACGCGGGCAACATGCTCCGTATGGTGAGGGGGGGCACTCACTCACGCACTGAGTCACCCACTCACTGAGTCACTCACTCACTGAGTCACTCACCCACTCACTCACCCACCCACTCACTCACCCACTCACCCACTCACCCACTCACTCACTCACTCACCCACTCACTCACTCACCCACTCACTCACTCACCCACTCACTCACTCACCCACTCAGAGCATCGTGAAGCTGCACAACGCGCTGCGCGCGTCCGTCAACCCGCACGCGGGCAACATGCTCCGTATGGTGAGGGGGGGCACTCACTCACGCACTGAGTCACCCACTCACTGAGTCACTCACTCACTGAGTCACTCACCCACTCACTCACTCACCCACCCACTCACTCACCCACTCACCCACTCACCCACTCACTCACTCACTCACCCACTCACTCACTCACCCACTCACTCACTCACCCACTCACTCACTCACTCACCCACTCAGAGCATCGTGAAGCTGCACAACGCGCTGCGCGCGTCCGTCAACCCGCACGCGGGCAACATGCTCCGTATGGTGAGGGGGGGCACTCACTCACTCACTGAGTCACTCACTCACTGAGTCACTCACCCACCCACTCACCCACTCACTGAGTCACTCACCCACCCACTCACTCAATCACCCACCCACTCACTCAATCACCCACTCATTCAATCACCCACCCATCCACCCACCCATTTACCCACCCACCCACTCACTCACCCACCCACTCACTCACTCACTCACCCACCCACTCACTCACTCACTCACTCTTCCACCCACCCACCCACTCACTCACTCACTCACCCACTCAATCACTCACCCACCCACCCACCCACCCACTCACTCACTCACTCACCCACCCACCCACCCACTCACCCACCCACCCACTCACTCACTCATCCACCCACTCACCCACCCACCCACCCACTCACTCCCCTACTCACCCACCCACTCACCTCCTCACCCACTCACTCACTCACTCACCCACCCACCCACTCACTCACCCACCCACTCACTCACTCACCCACCCACCCACCCACTCACCCACCCACTCACCCACCCACCCACCCACTCACTCACTCACTCACCCATCCACACACTCACTCACTCACTCACCCACTCACTCACTCATCCACCCACTCACCCACCCACCCACTCACTCCCCTACTCACCCACCCACCCACTCACTCACTCATCCACCCACTCACCCACTCACTCACTCATCCACCCACTCACCCACCCACCCACTCACTCCCCTACTCACCCACCCACTCACCTCCTCACCCACTCACTCCCCTACTCACCCACCCACCCACCCACTCACTCACTCACCCACCCACCCACTCACTCACTCATCCACCCACTCACCCACCCACCCACTCACTCCCCTACTCACCCACTCACTCACCTCCTCACCCACTCACTCCCCTACTCACCCACCCACCCACCCACCCACTCACTCACTCACCCACCCACCCACCCACTCACTCACTCACCCACCCACCCACCCACTCACTCACTCATCCACCCACTCACCCACCCACCCACTCACTCCCCTACTCACCCACCCACTCACCTCCTCACCCACTCACATAATCACTTATTAATATTGACATATTACCGTGTAAATATAATTGCACATATGTAATTAAACAATTACACATGTCCTTTTATATAATCTATTACTGTGTATTTATACAATTAGGTTTATAATTATAATATATTTAACGTAATAAATTACAATGTATATATATATAATTACACTTTAATGATTATATTTTGCCGTGTGTATCATTACGTAGATATTGCTTATACAGACGACACATTACTGCGTGTAACGTAAAGTTTGCTCTGATGCATAATCTATAATTACGTAAAAATAATACAGAATATATTAGTGTGTATATTTAATTAGGCATTGTTCATGTGACTGTCTATCTATATAATTACACTTAATATATTTCTGTGTCTGTATATAAAATTAGGTTTGTCATTATATATTTGTTTATAACATGTTGTTTGGTTCTACGGTAAATAAAATAATAATGCAATAAATATATTACTATATGTAATCGATAGCTATGTATATATGATTACTATGTATAATCGATAACTGTGTATAATATATAACTATATATATTAGGTTTCGATTTAAAGCTTCTTTCGTGACTGCAGCAGGGATTCATCTTCTTGGTTCTTTCGGTAAAGTCGTCACGTAGAAGGGAAATAATAAAATAATAAAAATAAAACATAATAAAATAATTCTCACGACGTTTCGGCCACAACGCAAGCAGCCGTCCTCAGGTGAAGAACAGGTCTGTCGAGTGAGTGAGTGAGAGGGTGAGTGAGTGGGTGAGTGAGTGGGTGAGTGGGTGAGTGAGTGAGTGGGTAGTGAGTGGGTGAGTGAGTGGGTGAGTGGGTGAGTGAGTGAGTGGGTGAGTGAGTGAGTGGGTAGTGAGTGGGTGAGTGAGTGGGTGAGTGAGTGGGTGAGTGGGTGAGTGAGTGAGTGAGTGAGAGGGTGAGTGGGTAGGTAAGTAAGTGGGTGAGTGTGTGGGTAAGTGGGTGAGTGAGTGGATGAGTGGGTGAGTGAGTGGATGGGTGAGTGGGTGAGTGGGTGGTGAGTGGGTGAGTGAGTGAGTGAGTGGGTGAGTGGGTGAGTGAGTGAGTGAGTGGGTGGGTGAGTGAGTGGGTAAGTGGGTGAGTGTCTGTGTCCACCAGGAGTGGAATGACGAGGCAGGCAACAACAGCTACTTGTGGTTAAATGGGTGAGTGGGTGGGTGAGTGAGTGGGTGAGAGGGTGAGTGGGTGAGTGAGAGGGTGGGTGTCTGTGTCCACCAGGAGTGGAATGACGAGGCAGGCAACAACAGCTACTTGTGGTTAAATGGGTGAGTAGGTGGGTGAGTGAGTGGGTGAGTGGGTGAGAGGGTGAGTGGGTGAGTGAGAGGGTGGGTGTCTGTGTCCACCAGGAGTGGAATGACGAGGCAGGCAACAACAGCTACCTGTGGTCCCTCACGTGCACCTTGAACCACAGCCCGCCGGCAAACCGCAAGACCTCAGGTGGTGACACCACCACCACCACTCGCTGTGTCAAGTTTCACTCTTAGTTCAATCTTAATGTTCAATCTTAATGTTCAATCTTAAAAGAACCAAATAATAATTTCACTCTTAGTCTCTGTCTCTCTCTTTCTGTCTCTCTGTCTTCCTGTTTGTCTGTCTGTCTCTCTTAGTCTCTCTCTCTTAGTCTCTCTCTCCCTGTCTCTCTGTTTCTCTTAGTGGGTCTCTGTGTCTCTCTGTGTCTCTCTCTCTGTCTCTGTCTCACTGTGTGTGTCTCTCTGCGTCTCTGTCTCTCTCTGTGTCTCTGTCTCAATGTGTGTCTCTCTGTGTCTCTCTCTGTGTCTCTGTCTCCCTGTGTCTTTCTCTGTCTCTGTCTCTCTCTCTCTCTGTCTCACTGTGTGTGTCTCTCTGTGTCTCTGTCTCACTGTGTGTCTCTCTCTCTGTCTCCCTGTCTCCCTGTGTCTCTGTGTCTCTGTGTCTCTGTCTCACTGTGTGTGTCCCCCTGTGTCTCTCTCTCTGTGTGTCTCTCTCTGTGTCTCTGTCTCACTGTGTCTCTCTCTCTGTGTCTCTCTCTCTGTGTCTCTGTCTCTCTGTGTGTCTCTCTCTGTGTCTCTGTCTCACTGTGTCTCTCTCTCTGTGTCTCTCTCTCTGTGTCTCTGTCTCACTGTGTGTCTCTCTCTGTCTCACTGTGTCTCTCTCTCTGTGTCTCTGTCTCACTGTGTGTCTCTCTCTCTCTGTCTCCCTGTCTCCCTGTGTCCCTGTGTCTCTGTCTCACTGTGTGTGTCCCCCTGTGTCTCTCTCTCTCTGTGTCTCTCTCTGTGTCTCTGTCTCACTGTGTGTGTCTCTCTGTGTCTCTGTCTCACTGTGTCTCTGTCCCCCTGTCTCCCTGTGTCTCCGTGTCTCACTGTGTCTCTCTCTCTGTGTCTGTCTCACTGTGTGTCTCTCTGTGTCTCTGTCTCACTGTGTGTCTCTCTCTCTGTCTCCCTGTGTCTCTGTGTCTCTGTCTCACTGTGTCTCTCTCTCTGTGTCTCTGTCCCCCTGTCTCCCTGTGTCTCCGTGTCTCCCTGTGTCTCCGTGTCTCTCTGGGCGCGTGCGAGGGAGCAGCGTTCGGCTGCGGGGAGAATCTCTTCTTGTCGTCGGCGCCCTTCTCGTGGGAGCACGCGATCCGCGACTGGTTCAACGAGGTCGACAGCCCCGGGTTCGACTACGGGAAGGGGGCACGGACACCCGGAGCCGTGGGTCACTACACACAGGTGGGGGTAGAGGGGGACACTCACCCACTCACTCACTCAGCCACTCACTCAGCCACTCACTCACTCAGCCACTCACTCAGCCACTCCCTCACTCACTCAGCCACTCACTCAGCCACTCACTCACTCAGCCACTCCCTCACTCACTCAGCCACTCACCGTGGGTCACTACACACAGGTGGGGTAGAGGGGGAGACTCAGCCACTCACTCACTCAGCCACTCACTCAGCCACTCACTCAGCCACTCACTCAGCCACTCACTCAGCCACTCCCTCACTCACTCAGCCACTCACCGTGGGTCACTACACACAGGTGGGGTAGAGGGGGAGACTCAGCCACTCACTCACTCAGCCACTCACTCAGCCACTCAGCCACTCACTCACCCACTCACTCACTCAGCCACTCACTCACTCAGCAACTCAGCCACTCAGCCACTCACCCACTTACACACTCACTCACTCACTCACTCACCCACTCACTCAATCAGCCACTCACTCACTCAGCCACTCACTCAGCCACTCACTCACTCACCCACTCACCCACTCACTCACCCACTCACTCAATCAGCCACTCACTCACTCAGCCACCCACTCACTCACTCACTCACCCACTCACTCAATCAGCCACTCACTCAGCCACCCACTCACTCATCCACCCACTCACTCACCCACCCACTCAGCCACTCACTCAGCCACTCACTCACTCAGCCACCCACCCACTCACTCACCCACCCACTCACTCACCCACCCACTCACTCACCCACTCACCCACTCACTCACCCACCCACCCACTCACTCAGCCACCCACTCACTCACTCACTCACTCACTCACCCACCCACCCACCCACCCACCCACCCACCCACCCACTCACTCACTCACTCACCCACCCACTCACCCACCCACTCACCCACTCACTTACTCACACACTCACTCACTCACCCACTCACTCACTCAGCCACTCACTCAGCCACCCACTCACTCATCCACCCACTCACTCACCCACCCACTCACCCACCCACTCACCCACCCACTCACTCACCCACTCACCCACCCACTCACTCACCCACTCACCCACTCCACTCATCCACCCACCCACCCACTCACCCACTCACTCACCCACTCACCCACCCACTCACTCACTCACTCAGCCACTCACCCACCCACTCACTCACTCACCCACCCACTCACTCACCCACCCACTCACTCACTCACTCACCCACTCACCCACTCACTCACCCACCCACCCACTCACTCAGCCACCCACTCACTCACTCACTCACCCACCCACCCACCCACCCACCCACCCACCCACCCACCCACTCACTCACTCACCCACCCACTCACCCACCCACTCACCCACTCACTTACTCACCCACTCACTCACTCACCCACTCACTCACTCAGCCACTCACTCAGCCACCCACTCACTCATCCACCCACTCACTCACCCACCCACTCACCCACCCACTCACCCACCCACTCACTCACCCACTCACCCACCCACTCACTCACCCACTCCACTCATCCACCCACCCACTCACCCACTCACTCACCCACTCACCCACCCACTCACTCACTCACTCACTCAGCCACTCACCCACCCACTCACCCACTCACTTACTCACCCACTCACTCACTCACCCACTCACCCACTCACCCACTCAGCCACTCACTCAGCCACCCACTCACTCATCCACCCACTCACTCACCCACCCACTCACCCACCCACCCACTCACCCACCCACTCACCCACCCACTCACCCACCCACTCACTCACCCACTCACCCACTCCACTCATCCACCCACCCACTCACCCACTCACTCACCCACTCACCCCCACTCACTCACTCACTCAGCCACTCACCCACCCCCACTCACACACCACTCACTCACCCACTCACACACCCACCCACTCACTCACCCACTCACCCACCCACTCACTCACCCACTCACCCACTCCACTCATCCACCCACCCACTCACCCACTCACCCACTCACCCACCCACCCACTCACACACTCACCCACTCACCCCACCCACTCACTCACTCACCCACCCACCCACTCACCCACCCACCCACTCACCCACTCACTCACCCACTCACCCACCCACTCACTCACCCACTCACCCACTCACCCACTCACTCACCCACTCACCCACCCACCCACTCACCCACCCACTCACTCACTCACCCACCCACCCACCCACTCACCCACCCACTCACTCACCCACTCACCCACCCACCCACTCACCCACCCACTCACCCACTCACTCACCCACTCACCCACCCACCCACTCACCCACCCACTCACTCACCCACCCACTCACACACCCACTCACCCACCCACTCACTCACCCACTCCACTCATCCACCCACCCACTCACCCACTCACTCACCCACCCACTCACTCACTCACTCAGCACCACTCACCCACCCACTCACCCACTCACTTACTCACCCACTCACTCACTCACCCACTCACCCACTCAGCCACTCACTCAGCCACCCACTCACTCATCCACCCACTCACTCACCCACCCACTCACCCACCCACTCACCCACCCACTCACCCACCCACTCACCCACCCACTCACTCACCCACTCACCCACTCCACTCATCCACCCACCCACTCACCCACTCACTCACCCACTCACCCACCCACTCATTCACTCACTCAGCCACTCACCCACCCACTCACTCACCCACTCACTCACCCACCCACTCACTCACCCACTCACCTACCCACTCACTCACCCACTCACCCACTCCACTCATCCACCCACCCACTCACCCACTCACCCACTCACCCACCCACCCACTCACACACTCACCCACTCACCCACCCACTCACTCACTCACCCACCCACCCACTCACCCACCCACTCACCCACCCACTCACCCACTCACCCACCCACCCACTCACCCACCCACTCACTCACCCACCCACCCACCCACTCACCCACCCACTCACTCACCCACTCACCCACCCACCCACTCACCCACCCACTCACCCACTCACTCACCCACTCACCCACCCACCCACTCACCCACCCACTCACCCACCCACTCACTCACCCACCCACTCACCCACTCACTCACCCACTCACCCACCCACTCACTCACTCACTCAGCCACTCACCCACCCACTCACCCACCCACTCACTCACCCACTCACCCACCCACTCACTCACCCACTCACCCACCCACTCACCCACCCACTCACCCACTCACTCAC
Source organism: Lampetra fluviatilis (assembly GCF_964198595.1). Lineage (NCBI taxonomy): Eukaryota > Metazoa > Chordata > Hyperoartia > Petromyzontiformes > Petromyzontidae > Lampetra > Lampetra fluviatilis. The sequence goes on from NC_136329.1 coordinate 9,556,284, forward strand.
CCACTCACCCACTCACCACCCACTCACCCACCCACTCACCCACTCACCCACTCACCCACCCACTCCACTCATCCACCCACCCACTCACCCACTCACTCACCCACCCACCCACTCACCCACTCACCCACCCACTCACTCACCCACTCACCCACCCACTCAGTCACCCACTCACCCACCCACTCACCCACCCACTCACCCACTCACTCACCCACTCACCCACCCACTCACTCACCCACTCACCCACCCACTCACCCACCCACTCACCCACTCACTCACCCACTCACCCACCCACTCACCCACCCACTCACCCACTCACCCACTCACCCACCCACTCCACTCATCCACCCACCCACTCACCCACCCACTCACCCACCCACTCACCCACTCACCCACCCACTCACCCCTCCGCTCACACAGGTGGTGTGGTACAGCTCCTACCAAGTGGGATGTGCAGTCACCTACTGCCCGGACACGGAGTCGGTCTACAAGTACATCTACGTCTGCCAGTACTGCCCGCAGTGAGTCACTCACTCCCACTAGGTCCACTCAGCCTTAAAAAGCACAGCAAATAGTCGTGGCGTGTGGTAAACAGCACCGGTAGGGAGACAAAGGCGGCCGCGCCGTGGTGGTTCTGGGTGGTTGAGTGACTGGGTAAGTGGGTGGGTGGCTGAGTGAGTGAGTGGGTGAGTGAGTGGGTGAGTGGGTGGGTGAGTGAGTGAGTGAGTAGGTGAGTGAGTGAGTGGGTGAGTGAGTGAGTGAGTGGGTGGGTGAGTGGGTAAGTGGCTGAGTGGCTGAGTGAGTGAGTAGGTGAGTGAGTGGGTGAGTGGGTGGGTGAGTGAGTGAGTGAGTGGGTGAGTGAGTGACTGGGTGAGTGGGTGAGTGGGTGAGTGGGTGAGTGGGTGAGTGAGTGAGTGAGTGAGTGGGTGAGTGGGTGAGTGGGTGAGTGAGTGAGTGGGTGGGTGGGTGGGTGGGTGAGTGGGTGAGTGAGTGGGTGAGTGTGTGGGTGAGTGGGTGGGTGGGTGAGTGGGTGGGTGAGTGAGTGAGTGGGTGAGTGAGTGACTGGGTGAGTGAGTGAGTGGGTGAGTGGGGTGAGTGGGTGGGTGAGTGGGTGGGTGGGTGAGTGAGTGGGTGGGTGAGTGGGTGAGTGTGTGGGTGAGTGGGTGGGTGGGTGAGTGGGTGGGTGAGTGAGTGAGTGGGTGAGTGAGTGACTGGGTGAGTGAGTGAGTGGGTGAGTGGGTGAGTGGGTGAGTGAGTGGGTGAGTGTGTGGTGAGTGAGTGGGTGGGTGGGTGAGTGAGTGAGTGAGTGGGTGGGTGGGTGGGTGAGTGGGTGGGTGGGTGAGTGAGTGGGTGGGTGAGTGGGTGAGTGGGTGGGTGAGTGGGTGAGTGTGTGGGTGAGTGGGTGGGTGAGTGGGTGGGTGAGTGGGTGGGTGAGTGAGTGAGTGGGTGAGTGAGTGACTGGGTGAGTGAGTGAGTGGGTGAGTGGGAGTGAGTGGGTGAGTGTGTGGTGAGTGAGTGGGTGGGTGGGTGAGTAAGTGAGTGAGTGGGTGGGTGGGTGAGTGGGTGGGTGGGTGGGTGGGTGAGTGTGTGGGTGAGTGGGTGGGTGAGTGGGTGGGTGAGTGGGTGGGTGGGTGAGTGAGTTGGTAAGTGTGTGGGTGAGTGAGTGAGTGGGTGAGTGAGTGGGTGAGTGGGTGGGTGAGTGGGTGAGTGGCTGAGTGAGTGAGTAGGTGAGTGAGTGGGTAAGTGGGTGAGTGGGTGGGTAAGTGGCTGAGTGGCTGAGTGAGTGAGTAGGTGAGTGAGTGGGTGAGTGGGTGAGTGGGTGAGTGGGTGAGTGAGTGGGTGGGTGAGTGGGTGAGTGTGTGGGTGAGTGTGTGGGTGAGTGGGTGAGTGAGTGACTGGGTGAGTGAGTGAGTGGGTGAGTGGGTGAGTGGGTGAGTGGGTGAGTGAGTGGGTGGGTGAGTGGGTGAGTGTGTGGGTGAGTGTGTGGGTGAGTGGGTGAGTGAGTGATGGGTGAGTGGTGAGTGGGGTGAGTTGGTGAGTGGGTGAGTGAGTGGGTGAGTGTGTGGTGGTGAGTGGGTGGGTGGTGAGTGAGTGAGTGGTGGTGGGTGGGTAGTGGGTGGGTGGGTGGGTAGTGGTGAGTGGCTGAGTGAGTGAGTGGGTGAGTGAGTGGGTGAGTGGGTGGGTGAGTGGGTGAGTGAGTGGGTGAGTGGGTGAGTGGGTGAGTGGGTGTGAGTGGGTGGGTGAGTGGTGTGTGTGTGTGGTGGTGGGTGTGTGGGTGTGTGGGTGAGTGAGTGGGTGTGGGTGAGTGGAGTGAGTGGGTGAGTGGGTGAGTGGGTGAGTGGGTGAGTGGGTGGTGAGTGGGTGAGTGGGTGGTGTGTGGTGGTGTGGGTGAGTGAGTGGGAGTGAGTGAGTGGGTGAGTGGTGGTGGTGGGTGGTGAGTGGGTGGTGTGTGGTGAGTGATGTGGGTGGGTGAGTGAGTGAGTGAGTGGGTGGGTGGGTAGTGGGTGGGGTGGAGTGGTGAGTGGGTGTGTGAGTGGTGGGAGTGGTGGTGTGTGGGTGAGTGGGTGGGTGGGTGGGTGAGTGGGTGAGTGAGTGGGGGTGAGTGGGGTGAGTGAGTGGGTGAGTGTGTGGGTGAGTGTGGTGGTGGTGAGTGGGTGGGTGGGTGAGTGGTGAGTGAGTGGTGGGTGGGTGGGTGGGTGGGTGGGGGGTGGGTGGTGAGTGAGTGGGTGGTGGGTGGTGGTGTGTGAGTGGGTGGGTGAGTGGGTGGGTGAGTGGTGGTGGGTGAGTGGGTGAGTGGGTGGTGTGGGTGAGTGGGTGGTGGAGTGAGTGGGGTGAGTGGGTGTGGTGGGTGGGTGTGTGGTGGGTGGGTGGGTGGTGAGGTGAGTGGGTGGGTGAGTGGGTGAGTGTGGGGGGAGTGGGGTGGGTGAGTGGGGGGTGAGTGGTGAGTGGGTGAGTGAGTGAGTGGGGTGAGTGGTGAGTGGGTGAGTGGGTGAGTGGGGTGAGTGTGGGGTGAGTGGGTGGTGGTGGTGAGTGAGTGGGTGGGTGGGTGAGTAAGGTGAGTGGTGTGGGGGGTGGGTGGTGGGTGGGTGGGGTGGGTGGGTGAGTGGGTGGTGTGTGGGTGTGTGGGTGGGTGAGGTGTGTGGGTGGTGGGTGGGTGGGTGGAGTGGGTGGGTGGGTGAGTGAGTTGGTGAGTGGGGTGGGTGAGTGGTGGGTGGGTGAGTGGGTGTGTGTGGGTGTGGTGAGTGGGTGAGTGGGTGGGTGAGTGTGTGAGTGGGTGGTGGGTGGAGTGAGTGGTGAGTGGGTGGGTGGGTGGGTGGTGGTGGGTGGGTGGGTGGGTGGTGGTGGGTGGTGTGGTGGGTGAGTGAGTGGGTGGGTGGGTGGGGGTGGGGTGAGTGGGTGGGTGGGTGGGTGGTGGGTGAGTGGGTGAGTGTGGTGGGTGAGTGACTGGGTGAGTGGGTGGGTGAGTGGTGAGTGGGTGGGTGGGTGGGTGAGTGAGTGGGTGGTGGGTGGTGGTGAGTGGGTGTGGGTGGGTGGGTGAGTGGGTGAGTGGGTGAGTGTGTGGGTGAGTGACTGGGTGAGTGGGTGGGTGGGTGAGTGTGGGTGGTGGGTGGGTGGGTGAGTGAGTGGGTGGGTGAGTGGGTGAGTGGGTGGGTGGGTGAGTGAGTGAGTGGGTGGGTGGGTGGGTGGGTGAGTGGGTGGGTGGTGGGTGAGTGGGTGGGTGTGTGAGTGAGTGGGTGGGTGGGTCAGTGGGTGAGTGAGTGGGTGGGTCAGTGGGTGAGTGAGTGGGTGGGTGGGTGAGTGAGTGAGTGAGTGGGTGGTGGGTCAGTGGGTGAGTGAGTGGGTGGGTGGGTGAGTGAGTGAGTGAGTGGGTGGGTGGGTCAGTGGGTGAGTGAGTGGGTGGGTGGGTGAGTGAGTGAGTGGGTGGGTGATGGTGGTTCTGATGATGTTGATGTTGTTGATGTTGTTGTTGTTGTTGATGTTGTTGTTGATGTTCAGGGGTAATCTGAACACGCGTCTCACTCGCCCCTACGACCTGGGGGAGCCGTGCGCACTCTGC
>NC_136330.1:0-7500 GCF_964198595.1 Lampetra fluviatilis
GCCTCGTTTTTGGAGGGCAAAAACGTGATTTGGAGGCAAAAAACGTGATTTGGAGGGCAAAAACGTGATTTGGAGCGAAAACGTGATTTGGAGGCAAAAACGTGATTTGGAGGCAAAAACGTGATTTGGAGGCAAAAACGTGATTTGGAGGCAAAAACGTGATTTGGAGGGCAAAAACGTGATTTGGAGGCAAAAACGTGATTTGGAGGCAAAAACGTGATTTGGAGGCAAAAACGTGATTTGGAGGGCAAAAACGTGATTTGGAGGCAAAAACGTGATTTGGAGGCAAAAACGTGATTTGGAGGGCAAAAACGTGATTTGGAGGCAAAAACGTGATTTGGTGGCATAAAACGTGATTTGGAGGCAAAAACGTGATTTGGAGGCAAAAACGTGATTTGGATGGCAAAAACGTGATTTGGAGGCAAAAACGTGATTTGGAGGGCAAAAACGTGATTTGGAGGCAAAAACGTGATTTGGAGGGCAGAAACGTGATTTGGAGGGCAGAAACGTGATTGGAGGCAAAAACGTGATTTGGAGGCAAAAACGTGATTTGGAGGCAAAAACGTGATTTGGAGGCAAAAACGTGATTTGGAGGGCAACAACGTGATTTGAGGCAAAAACGTGATTTGGAGGGCAAAAACGTGATTTGGAGGCAAAAAACGTGATTTGGAGGCAAAAACGTGATTTGCAGGGCAAAAACGTGATTTGGAGGCAAAAACGTGATTTGGAGGCAAAAACGTGATTTGGAGGGCAGAAACGTGATTTGTGAGGCAAAAACGTGATTTGGAGGCAAAACGTGATTTGGAGGCAAAAACGTGATTTGGAGGCAAAAACGTGATTTGGAGGGCAAAAACGTGATTTGGAGGCAAAAACGTGATTTGGAGGGCAAAAACGTGATTTGAGGCAAAAACGTGATTTGGAGGCAAAACGTGATTTGCAGGGCAAAAACGTGATTTGGAGGCAAAAACGTGATTTGGAGGCAAAACGTGATTTGGAGGGCAAAAACGTGATTTGGAGGCAAAAACGTGATTTGGAGAGCAAAAACGTGATTTGGAGGCAAAAAGTGATTTGGAGAGCAAAACGTGATTTGGAGGCAAAAACGTGATTTGGAGGGCAAAAACGTGATTTGGAGGCAAAAACGTGATTGGAGGGCAAAAAACGTGATTTGGAGGCAAAAACGTGATTTGGAGGGCAAAAACGTGATTTGGAGGCAAAAACGTGATTTGGAGGGCAAAAACGTGATTTGGAGGGCAAAAACGTGATTTGGAGGCAAAAACGTGATATGGAGAGCAAAAACGTGATTTGGAGGCAAAACGTGATTTGGAGGGCAAAACGTGATTTGGAGGCAAAAACGTGATTTGGAGGGCAAAAACGTGGATTTGAGGCAAAAACGTGATTTGGAGGCAAAAACGTGATTTGGAGGGCAAAAACGTGATTTGGAGGCAAAAACGTGATTTGGAGGGCAAAAACGTGATTTGGAGGCAAAAACGTGATTTGGAGGGCAAAAACGTGATTTGGAGGCAAAAACGTGATTGGAGCAAAAACGTGATTTGGAGGCAAAAACGTGATTGGAGGCAAAAACGTGATTTGGAGGCAAAACGTGATTTGGATGGCAAAAACGTGATTTGGAGGCAAAAACGTGATTTGGAGGGCAAAAACGGTGATTTGGAGGCAAAAACGTGATTTGGAGGCAAAAACGTGATTTGGAGGGCAGAAACGTGATTTGGAGGGCAGAAACGTGATTTGGAGGCAAAAACGTGATTTGGAGGCAAAAACGTGATTTGGAGGCAAAAACGTGATTTGGAGGCAAAAACGTGATTTGGAGGGCAAAAACGTGATTTGGAAGGCAAAAACGTGATTTGGAGGGCAAAACGTGATTTGGAGGCAAAAACGTGATTTGGAGGCAAAAACGTGATTTGCAGGGCAAAAACGTGATTTGGAGGCAAAAACGTGATTTGGAGGCAAAAACGTGATTTGGAGGGCAGAAACGTGATTTGGAGGCAAAAACGTGATTTGGAGGCAAAAACGTGATTTGGAGGCAAAAACGTGATTGGAGGCAAAAACGTGATTTGGAGGGCAAAAACGTGATTTGGAGGCAAAAACGTGATTTGGAGGGCAAAAAAACGTGATTTGGAGGCAAAAACGTGATTTGGAGGCAAAAACGTGATTTGCAGGGCAAAAACGTGATTTGGAGGGCAAAAACGTGATTTGGAGGCAAAAACGTGATTTGGAGGGCAAAAACGTGATTTGGAGGCAAAAACGTGATTGGAGAGCAAAAACGTGATTTGGAGGCAAAAACGTGATTTGGAGAGCAAAACGTGATTTGGAGGCAAAAACGTGATTTGGAGGGCAAAAACGTGATTTGGAGGCAAAACGTGATTTGGAGGGCAAAAACGTGATTTGGAGGCAAAAACGTGATTTGGAGGGCAAAAACGTGATTTGGAGGGCAAAAACGTGATTTGGAGGGCAAAAACGTGATTTGGAGGGCAAAAACGTGATTTGGAGGGCAAAACGTGATTTGGAGGCAAAAACGTGATTTGCAGGGCAAAAACGTGATTTGAGGCAAAACGTGATTTGGAGGCAAAAACGTGATTTGGAGGGCAGAAACGTGATTTGGAGGCAAAAACGTGATTTGAGGCAAAAACGTGATTTGGAGGCAAAAACGTGATTTGGAGGCAAAAACGTGATTTGGAGGGCAAAAACGTGATTTGGAGGCAAAAACGTGATTTGGAGGGCAAAAACGTGATTTGGAGGCAAAAACGTGATTTGGAGGCAAAAACGTGATTTGCAGGGCAAAACGTGATTTGGAGGCAAAAACGTGATTTGGAGGCAAAACGTGATTTGGAGGGCAAAAACGTGATTTGGAGGCAAAAACGTGATTTGGAGAGCAAAAACGTGATTTGGAGGCAAAAACGTGATTTGGAGAGCAAAAACGTGATTTGGAGGCAAAAACGTGATTTGGAGGGCAAAAACGTGATTGGAGGCAAAAACGTGATTTGGAGGGCAAAAACGTGATTTGGAGGCAAAAACGTGATTTGGAGGCAAAAACGTGATTTGGAGGGCAAAAACGTGATTTGGAGGCAAAAACGTGATTTGGAGGGCAAAAACGTGATTTGGAGGGCAAAAACGTGATTTGGAGGCAAAAACGTGATTTGGAGGCAAAAACGTGATTTGGAGGGCAAAAACGTGATTTGGAGGCAAAAACGTGATTTGGAGGGCAAAAACGTGATTTGGAGGCAAAAACGTGATTTGGAGGCAAAAACGTGATTTGCAGGGCAAAAACGTGATTTGGAGGCAAAAACGTGATTTGGAGGCAAAACGTGATTTGGAGGGCAGAAACGTGATTTGGAGGCAAAAACGTGATTTGGAGGCAAAAACGTGATTTGGAGGCAAAAACGTGATTTGGAGGCAAAAACGTGATTTGGAGGGCAAAAACGTGATTTGGAGGCAAAAACGTGATTTGGAGGCAAAAACGTGATTTGGAGGCAAAAACGTGATTTGGAGGCAAAAACGTGATTTGCAGGGCAAAAACGTGATTTGGAGGCAAAAACGTGATTTGGAGGCAAAAACGTGATTTGGAGGGCAAAAACGTGATTGGAGGCAAAAACGTGATTTGGAGGGCAAAAACGTTATTTGGAGGCAAAAACGTGATTTGGAGGGCAAAAACGTGATTTGGAGGGCAAAAACGTGATTTGGAGGCAAAAACGTGATATGGAGAGCAAAAACGTGATTTGGAGGCAAAAACGTGATTTGGAGGGCAAAAACGTGATTTGGAGGCAAAAACGTGATTTGGAGGGCAAAAACGTGATTTGGAGGCAAAAACGTGATTTGGAGGCAAAAACGTGATTTGGAGGCAAAAAACGTGATTTGGAGGCAAAAACGTGATTTGGAGGGCAAAAACGTGATTTGGAGGCAAAAACGTGATTTGGAGGCAAAAACGTGATTTGGAGGCAAAAACGTGATTTGGAGGGCAAAAACGTGATTTGGAGGCAAAAACGTGATTTGGAGGGCAAAACGTGATTTGGAGGCAAAAACGTGATTGGAGGCAAAAACGTGATTTGGAGGGCAAAAACGTGATTTGGAGGCAAAAACGTGATTTGGAGGCAAAAACGTGATTTGGAGGCAAAACGTGATTTGGAGGCAAAAACGTGATTTGGCGGCAAAAACGTGATTTGGAGGCAAAAACGTGATTTGGAGGCAAAACGTGATTTGGAGGGCAAAAACGTGATTTGGAGGGCAAAAACGTGATTTGGAGGCAAAAACGTGATTTGGAGGCAAAAACGTGATTTGGAGGCAAAAACGTGATTTGGAGGCAAAAACGTGATTTGGAGGGCAAAAACGTGATTTGGAGGGCAAAAACGTGATTTGGAGGCAAAAACGTGATTTGGAGGCAAAAACGTGATTTGGAGGCAAAAACGTGATTTGGATGGCAAAAACGTGATTTGGAGGCAAAAACGTGATTTGGAGGGCAAAAACGTGATTTGGAGGCAAAAACGTGATTTGGAGGCAAAAACGTGATTTGGAGGGCAGAAACGTGATTGGAGGGCAGAAACGTGATTTGGAGGCAAAAACGTGATTTGGAGGCAAAAACGTGATTTGGAGGCAAAAACGTGATTTGGAGGCAAAAACGTGATTTGGAGGCAAAAACGTGATTTGGAGGGCAAAACGTGATTTGGAGGCAAAAACGTGATTTGGAGGGCAAAAACGTGATTTGGAGGCAAAAACGTGATTTGGAGGGCAAAAACGTGATTTGTAGGCAAAAACGTGATTTGGAGGCAAAAACGTGATTTGGAGGGCAAAAACGTGATTTGGAGGCAAAAACGTGATTTGGAGGGCAAAAACGTGATTTGGAGGGCAAAAACGTGATTTGGAGGCAAAAACGTGATATGGAGAGCAAAAACGTGATTTGGAGGCAAAAACGTGATTTGGAGGGCAAAAACGTGATTTGGAGGGCAAAAACGTGATTTGGAGGCAAAAACGTGATTTGGAGGCAAAAACGTGATTTGGAGGGCAGAAACGTGATTTGGAGGGCAGAAACGTGATTTGGAGGCAAAAACGTGATTTGGAGGCAAAAACGTGATTTGGAGGGCAAAAACGTGATTTGGAGGCAAAAACGTGATTTGGAGGGCAAAAACGTGATTTGGAGGCAAAACGTGATTTGGAGGGCAAAAACGTGATTTGGAGGCAAAAACGTGATTTGGAGGCAAAAACGTGATTTGCAGGGCAAAAACGTGATTTGGAGGCAAAAACGTGATTTGGAGGCAAAAACGTGATTTGGAGGGCAGAAACGTGATTTGGAGGCAAAACGTGATTTGGAGGCAAAACGTGATTTGGAGGCAAAACGTGATTTGGAGGCAAAAACGTGATTTGGAGGGCAAAAACGTGATTTGGAGGCAAAAACGTGATTTGGAGGCAAAAACGTGATTTGCAGGGCAAAAACGTGATTTGGAGGCAAAAACGTGATTTGGAGGCAAAAACGTGATTTGGAGGCAAAAACGTGATTTGGAGGGCAAAAACGTGATTTGGAGGCAAAAACGTGATTTGGAGGGCAAAAACGTGATTTGGAGGCAAAAACGTGATTTGGAGGCAAAAACGTGATTTGGAGGGCAAAAACGTGATTTGGAGGCAAAAACGTGATTTGGAGGCAAAAACGTGATTTGGCGGCAAAAACGTGATTGGAGGCAAAAACGTGATTTGGAGGGCAAAAACGTGATTTGGAGGCAAAAACGTGATTTGGAGGGCAAAAACGTGATTTGGAGGCAAAAACGTGATTTGGAGGCAAAAACGTGATTTGAGGCAAAAACGTGATTTGGAGGGCAAAAACGTGATTTGGAGGCAAAACGTGATTTGGAGGCAAAAACGTGATTTGGAGGGCAAAAACGTGATTTGGAGGGCAAAAACGTGATTTGGAGGCAAAAACGTGATTGGAGGCAAAACGTGATTTGGAGGGCAAAAACGTGATTTGGAGCAAAAACGTGATTTGGAGGCAAAAACGTGATTTGGAGGGCAAAAACGTGATTTGGAGGCAAAAACGTGATTTGGAGGGCAAAAACGTGATTTGGAGGCAAAACGTGATTTGGAGGGCAAAAACGTGATTTGGAGGCAAAAACGTGATTTGGAGGCAAAAACGTGATTTGGAGGGAAAAACGTGATTTGGAGGCAAAAACGTGATTTGGAGGGCAAAAACGTGATTTGGAGGCAAAAACGTGATTTGGAGGGCAAAAACGTGATTTGGAGGCAAAAACGTGATTTGGAGGGCAAAAACGTGATTTGGAGGCAAAAACGTGATTTGGAGGCAAAAACGTGATTTGGAGGCAAAAACGTGATTTGGAGGCAAAAACGTGATTTGGAGGCAAAAACGTGATTTGGAGGGCAAAAACGTGATTTGGAGGCAAAAACGTGATTTGGAGGGCAAAAACGTGATTTGGAGGGAAAAACGTGATTTGGAGGCAAAAACGTGATTTGGAGGGTAAAAACGTGATTTGGAGGCAAAAACGTGATTTGGAGGGAAAACGTGATTTGGAGGCAAAAACGTGATTTGGAGGGCAAAAACGTGATTTGGAGGCAAAAACGTGATTTGAGGGCAAAAACGTGATTTGGAGGCGAAAACGTGATTTGGAGGCAAAAACGTGATTTGGAGGCAAAACGTGATTTGGAGGCAAAAACGTGATTTGGAGGCAAAAACGTGATTTGGAGGGCAAAAACGTGATTTGGAGGGCAAAAAACGTGATTGGAGGCAAAAACGTGATTGGAGGCAAAAACGTGATTTGAGGGCAAAAACGTGATTTGGAGGCAAAAACGTGATTTGGAGGCAAAAACGTGATTTGGAGGGCAAAAACGTGATTTGGAGGCAAAAACGTGATTTGGTGGGCAAAAACGTGATTTGGAGGCAAAAACGTGATTTGGAGGCAAAAACGTGATTTGGAGGCAAAAACGTGATTGGATGGCAAAAACGTGATTTGGAGGCAAAAACGTGATTTGGAGGCAAAAACGTGATTTGGAGGCAAAAACGTGATTGGAGGCAAAAACGTGATTTGGAGGGCAGAAACGTGATTTGGAGGGCAGAAACGTGATTTGGAGGCAAAAACGTGATTTGGAGGCAAAAACGTGATTTGGAGGCGAAAACGTGATTTGAGGCAAAAACGTGATTTGGAGGCAAAAACGTGATTTGGAGGCAAAACGTGATTTGGAGGGCAAAAACGTGATTTGGAGGCAAAAACGTGATTTGGAGGGCAAAAACGTGATTTGGAGGCGAAAACGTGATTTGGAGGCAAAAACGTGATTTGGAGGCAAAAACGTGATTTGGAGGCAAAAACGTGATTTGAGGCAAAAACGTGATTTGGAGGGCAAAAACGTGATTTGGAGGGCAAAAACGTGATTTGGAGGCAAAAACGTGATTTGGAGGCAAAAACGTGATTTGGAGGGCAAAAACGTGATTTGGAGGCAAAAACGTGATTTGGAGGCAAAAACGTGATTTGGAGGGCAAAAACGTGATTTGGA